>NC_089519.1:16239348-16839348 GCF_963924715.1 Thunnus thynnus
AAAAAGACAGAGAAATTAGGAATATTTGTTGCTTTCCTCTCTTGGCACTGTGAATATTTTCTCTCTCTTAGTCTTGTTCTCTTTTTCTCTGTGTCTTCTTCCCCTTTGTTCGATCTAAGGGCCACCACTAAGGTTGACTCCCGCTGGTTGTGTGTGTGTGTGTGTGTGTGTGTGTGTGTGTGTGCGCGCAGATGGCACTTTTATGACAAGTCATAAAACAAAGACAGCAGCCCTCGCCCCAGGAGAGGTCATTTGGCTGGACATGGCTACCAGTCACACACACTCACACACATACACACACACAGTGCACAGCATGACTCCTTAGTGGCCTTTACATTGTGAAAGATATATTGTATACATGTTCATGTGCATGTGTGTGTGTCCAAACCAAGGCGTTTTGTTTCCTCTGGGTGTTTGAACAGTTTGAACTGAAATGCACCCTGACCAGCAGCAGGCTACAAAATGACTTCACAGACATATATGACTTGTTCACCAACCATAAGATCAGGTTTGTATATTTTTCAGAAATAGCAGCAGAGGTGATACATTCTGTAAAATGGTCAGCACTTCTCCAGAGGAGCAGCAAAAATATAGCTTAAGGCAACAATATCACACAGTGTATATTGATGTTTGTCTATAACTATTTGTGTTTGTCTGTTTTTGTCACCATATGACTAGGACCACTGTTAGCATGTGAACAACATAAACCAGTGGACGCCCTGAAAGAAGTCATGAGACAAATGTGAAGGGTTGCAAGATTAATAAAAGTAAGGACAGAAGAAGAAAAGAAAACACATTTCTGCCACCTGGAACAATGTTTTGTTATTTAACTTTTATCCAACAGTGGAGTTTTTTTTTCTCTTCAGGCCTCTAAAACTGTTTCAAATGAAACATCTCTGAATGATTTAACTGCTTACAACTGCTTACATCCATATAACGTGGATAACCTGTCATGTGTGATCAAAATGACATAGAATGTAATTAAACCTCCCTTGAAAAATACAAAAGCATCTCCCTCAAATGTCCAACAGTTGATGGTTGTCATCCTCACAGCAAGGGATCAATTTAAAAAAGTATTAGTACACGATGATTCAGGATTTCAGGATTGAGATGTTTCAGAATGATGACCTCATATAGAATGTATAAGCATAAATTCATCTCTATGTAGACGTATGCAGTATTATTTGCTGTGTCTTCTCTTTCTGTCTCCAACTGTCATTTTAATGAATAACAATGAGAGTAATATAATCCATCAGAAATAAACACACACACAAACACACACACACACACACACACTAGACACAAAGACAGACTGACAATCACTGTCCCCTCTAATTAAAACACCACACTGAAGGACTGATGGATCTGTTCTATACAGATTAACAGAAAGAGACGGATAGAGTGGATGAGGAGAATAAAGCGGATAGGAGGAAAGATAAAAAGGTGAGAGGAGCAGAGAAGAAGATTGAGAAAGACAAGGTTTATACAAAGGACACAAGGAAGAGATGCAAAGTCTGACATCAGGGGAGAGAAGGGGAGACAGGGAAGGAGGAAGGAAAGAAACTGGTAGGGAGAATGGGATTGAGACAGAGGAGCAGAAAGAGAGGGGATGATGGTAGAGAGGAAAAAGATGGGGAAAGAAAGGATACAGAAAGGGAGAGAGAAGAAAAGGAGGGAAGAAGAGAAAGAAGGAACAGGAGAAGACAGGGATGCAATGAAGTATAAAGGAAGGTGGGAAGAGAGAATGCGGGACCAGGCTGATGAAAAGAAGGAGAAGAACTGAAATACATAAAGTGGAACAGAGGAAAATACAAGTAATGATAAGAAAAGGAGTAAGGGAAGGAAAGAGTGATCTAAAGACAGTATAAGGAAGGAGAGAGAGAGCTAGACAGATAGAAAAAGGCATGGAGGAGAAAGAGAGATTGAAATAGAGAGAAGGAGGGAGTTGTCTGTGTAAATTATATTTCTGGCGTTTTCTCAGACTATGAGCATCACCTGTTTTGATGGTTTCTGCACCTGTTGGAACACTTTCATGTGGCATGGCTTTTTAACATGAGCTATACTATTGATGAAGCACTTTAGAGCATTTCTTTCTCTTTGTCACACATGCATGCATGCCCACATGCACGCACACACACACACACACACACACACACACATACACACACACACACACACACAGAGTGACATGGTAGAAACACTAATAGAAAGCCATTATGAGTACAAGAAAGAACAGAGCTCAGGGAAATGAGAACCTGGACTCACACTCGATTTTCTCCTCCAGTGTTGTCCCCAGTGTGGCCTATTGATTTGAGAGACAGATGAAAGAGTGGAGCTGCTGAGCAATATGGTCACTGAGAGCTTGAGTGAGTGATAGAGAAAGAGGAGAGAGGAAAATAGTTAAAAACACAGAAGTAAATATAGCAACACAATGTTATAAGGTCCATTAGCAAGGAACTGAATTTACACTGAACTTTTACAGTGCAAAGCCCTTCAAAGTCCTCCACATGTGTTTATCCATAATACCTTAGCTATGCATGGTCATTGCTCTTTGATACATCCTTGAAACATTCAGTCTAACGATTGCTTTAATCATTAACTGGTATGGACTAAATATGAGTTTTAAAAAGCTAGATGAAGTTTATATGAAAATACTTAAAGATCCCCTCTAGACATGTATTCAGACATATTAAAATTCTTTGTTTGAAACAATAAGGGTTTTTCTGCAAAAAAGGTTGTCTTGTTAAAATCCTTAAAACAACATCTACTTCTTCTTCCTCATTAAACATCTCAGAATCTATGAATATGTAAACATATTTTATTTCAAAAGTTTAACTGCTGGACACAAGGGCTTTGCTCAGACTCAGGCAAATCAGATTTCTTTCTCAAATCTGATTTTTAAAGGACCAGTATGCAGGATTTAGTAGCAGCTAGCGGTGAGGTTGCAGATTGCAACCAACTGAATTCCCCTCCCCTCAACCGTCCCCTTCAAAGCATGTAGGAGAACCTACGGTAGCTGTGAAACTCGTGAAAACCTTGAAAGGCCCTCTCTAGAGTCAGTGTTTGGTTTGTCCATTCTTGGTTACTGTAGAAACATGGCGGTGCAACATGGTGGGCTCCGTGGAAGAGGACCTGCCCCCTATGTAGTATATAAAAGGCTCATTCCAAGGTAACGAAACTGCCAAGTCCATTCCAATAGATGCCACTAAATTCTACACACTGCACCTTTAAGAGAAACTCTCTGCACTATTATTTGCAAGTGATCAGATTGGCTTTGTGTGATCAGACATCATCAACTTATTTGCATGGGTTGCTGTGGTAACAACGTAGGCTTCGGTAACTATGTACAGTGGTGATGCGGCTTTCCAGCGCAGAAGCATGGAGATCGATCATCCCCCCAAAGTGCCAGCAGACAGTTTATTTCAGCATCTGTCCATGGACTATTGTTCTCTGTGTTGTCCTCCATACCACTCTGCTAGTAGCAGCACGGATTCTGCTCAGCCAGTCTGATGCACGTCTGTCACTCTGGATTTGATGTGTCATTGTGTGTCACGGTGCGAGTGACACAAAAGACACTTTGAAATTCAATTTCAGTGGCCAGAGTGTCTGGACTGACGCGCATCTGTAGAAATCCATTTGGAATCGCATTTCAAACCACCTCCAAATGTGGCGCGGATCTGATTTGCAAAAATCACATTTCATGTGGTTTTTTGCTGTCCAGACTTTCTAAATCAATTTGGATGCAATCTGGATATGCCAAAAAACTGATTTGGGTTGGCAGTCTGAACAAGGCCGAGATGTCTCCTACCTCACTGTAAAGTCCATTCTCAGTGTACATAAGTTGCATACTGGACCACAACTTTTTACATTTTTTTTATTTTCAAATATAAGGAAAATAGTGAAACACTGGGTAGTTAACATTGGCTGCACAGATACACAAACAAAAAAGAGAGTGAGAGAGCACAACAGATAGGTGAAGTGTGGAAAGAGCACTGTAATGATCACTTAGCATCACAGATCCTTAAAAGAAAGAGTTTCCACTAGAGAGGCGGAGATGGTGGCATGTCACAAAGCTCAGTGTTGGTGTATTCTCTGTTGTTGAAGCTGCCAGTGTGAGTAGTGCCGTCTGTTCTTGGTCAGCTGAGGTAAATTAACCTCCATTAATTAATAATAGCACAGACTGCTGTTTTAAAGCCTGTAATTATTCTCTGGGTGAAGGAGTAAACTATAGATTTGCTGAGCAGAGAGGAAATAATAGAGGAGTGTGTAGAGGACAGAGATGGGGCAAGGATGCACAATGATTATTAAATTAGCTATTTAACTGTAAGGATTAGCGTTGTTAATTAAGATGACATTTGTGGGCATCTCGAATGATGGTGACATTTACAGCCAGAAATCTGTTTACAGTAGCTTTCTAATTTATCCTTTTAAATGAACTGGTGTCCAACCTCATCTCTTTTTTCCTTTCCTTCAAAAAGGAAAGGAAAAGGTGAAAAAAGAGAGATAAAAAAGTATCAAAAACAAAACAAACCAACAACAAAAACAACTACATTTCACACTGCAAAAGCTAAGTCAGTCTAGCAAATAGTTTTATTACAGGATTTTTATGGGATGGGTTTACATAAAACTACATAAAACTTTTGAAAAGTATGCCAATGAGATGGCTAATTGAATTTTATTCTCTGGCTGAAATAAAAGTACTTTTCAGAGTTTTCTCATAAACAAACAGTTATATTTACATTTCATGTTTCTGACCAACATACATAATGCCTATCACAGAGCCCTTAAAGTGTTGAATGTATTTCCCTTCTCATAAAACACTTTTTCAGTCAAAAACTCCACAAATTACCTTTAATTACCCCAAATAAGGCCCTTGGATAAGTGGATTTATTTGGGGAATGCCTTTTTCACTTTTTACTTTTTTTAAAAATGTTTTTAAAATGTTCCCAGTATTTTTAATTTTATGCAAAATGTCGCAAGCGGTTTGTTGTTCATGTTGTTTTTATAGGGAAAAAAGATACATAGGACATACCATACATATTATGACATTCATAGCCAAAGCTAATTTGCAATTCTTGTGCACTGGGTTGTTTGAAGTTTGAACGCTTCCTCTTTTAATTTTCCCCCATCTGGTGTGGCCAAAACAATGTCATTTGAACCCAGGTGGCACCGATATTAGCAATCAGAAGTCAGTTGCAGCTTGGCAGCAATTAGAACAAAATGCAAACCAAGTACAGAAAAAAACTGCATGGGTTTGTGGGTATTATGAAACAGAAAAATAGCAAGAAACAGGAGAATCACATGGAAGAGTAATACTTTTATTCAAGCTGCTTCACTTTCTGACTACGCAGTATGATCCTGTTTGCTGAATTTTAGTATTGATTCAGTATCAATACTAAAATTCAGCAAACTTTTCCATTAGGATTCAGAACATAAACAACACATATGTGAAGAAGTAATCACACTTTATTTGACTCCTTGGTGGATGATGGAGATTTTTTGCAGTGTAGCTGGAAATAGATTTTAATCAAACTCTTCCTGGGCATTACAGAAACTTTAAACCATCATTCTACTACCATAAAAATGAAAACAGCAGCAGTATGATAGAGTATAAAAAAGCAGAACCTGGCTAGTAGTGAGCAGAGACACTTGACGTCCATCATAGCTCGAACTTACAGTAAGACAGCTGGCAGACCCATATGTCAGTTCCAGCAGCAACCTGAAAGGAGAAACCATACCTCTGTGTTGCTGCACCGAGACACCAGGAGACAGTTCACTTCTGAATGCATCACTTTCTCCTCACTTCTACATCTCCACCTACCTCTCACTTCCCTTCTTTTGTTGTCCTCTTTTCTCCTGCCTGTTCTCTACCTGCATCAGAACAGCAGATACTTGCAGTAAGTTTGCAAGCTACACAAAATGTCAACGGTGTCAGTTTATTGTCTTTGTTGTTGTCCCGTGGTGAAAACACTAGTTTGCATGCTCTGCTTTTAAAAGCTGCCAGAGAAGTTTCACTGTTCTGTTAAAAGTTTCCCAGGAATGGAGGAATTCACTAGCTCTCTTTCTCTGTCCTACCTACCACCAAAATGTACATCCAGTCATTGTGCTTTTATTCTTACTAAGATTAATAGTTGCATTTCATAATATCATCAGCTGTTCAACAAGCATAAACATGTAGAAAAGCAAATATTTCAATCTGCTCTTTCCGCAGTCTCTCATCTACCGCTGCTATGTTTTACACAAGCACAGTGCACTCAGCTCAGCTAATAGGAAATTGTTACAAACAAGCTAAAACAAAAGCTGTCTGTTGTCTAGCTGTTTAGCTTAGTTTGCTATGTATCTTAAAATCTGGCACATTCTTGTAAACTTAGCTGTGGGCTGAGACAAACCAGCCCCTGCTCTACTTCTACCAACGGTACCTGCAGCAGTGAATCACATGCCCCTGTACCCCCAACGGTGACTTTCAGGCCTTCAGCGCTCGAAAAGTTCAGTCAAACATTTTTTTCTCATCAGCACCCATGTTTTCATTTATTGGAAAACTGACATATCAGTCACCCTCTAACTTACACACACACACATTTTCCAAGGTGCCCTGGGGGAGAAGACAGTCTTGTCTTCTTTTGCTGATGCTTATTTCACAGCAAAGTAGGATTGTGTTGATGCAGTCAACAGCTGTAAAGTGTGATTCAGTGTGGAAACTTTGAAAGAAGCCAAGAGTGAGATGAGTCAGCAGCAAGAATACACATGTACCAGCTAAGCTGGGGAGGGATGATTCAGATGGGGAAACAACATAAGAAAAAGTTTGACTTTTGGTGACTTTTCAGCAATTTTACTCTCGATCATCACCTTTACTTCTTATGGAAGTTTATTTATGGTGCTTCATTGGTCCCGTGTGTGTACATATTAGACATCCGTGTATGTGTGTGTGTGTGTGCGTGTGTGTTTGTGCGAGAGAGGTTAGAGGAAGATAAATAATGCAAACCAGGTAGGAGAGAAAAGAAAAACTCTAAAAGTGTCATTAGGGGCTGCCTCACTGTGAATCACTGCCACCAATCTGTTTTACTAACAAGAGAGGCAAGGTGGAGAAAGGCCTCAACACACACACACACACACACACACACACACACACACACACACACACACACACACACACACACACACATTAGATTTTTAAGGGTTTTCCCACCAATTTATATTGATTTGTTCTTCACAGCAATATGTACTGGCTGTGTACTGATTTACATCCATATACTGAATATGCACCCACACTTACTGTCATGGACATGCTGTGCACAATTAAACCATACACACTTATATAGCACCACTGGATGATAGCTGCCTATACACAGACACTGTTTGTTTCTGTTTGAGCTGTTTGTTTTCCAGCATATGATGTACGCAGTATGAAGCTCTCCAGGTCCAATCAACAGAGAGTCATCAGAATGGACACTTCAATCACTGATCAACACTGTTTGGCAAATCTCTGTTCCGTTTGTCCCCTTTAACTATCTCTATCTCTCTATGTATCTCCTGTCCTTCCTTTTCTCCATTTGTCAGACATATCCCAAATGCTTCAGTTTCCTGGAATAGTTTCATCATACATTAAAATGTAATTGTAATTAGGTTTCAGTGCAATTAGAGGAAGATATATACATTGAAATTTACAACAAGAGTGAGCATTTTATTGGATGTAGCAACAATGAAACCTTCTCCTCTCAGCTTGCACATGGACTTAATTAATGCATTTCAATTGTGTAGCCTTGGTAATTATTCATATTGGTTAAGGCATCGTAAGTACCGCTCTCATTGCTAAGATCCCCCGGGGTGGTGACTCTGATAGACACAGCTGTAATAATTTCAGTTTTTTTAAAAAAAATTCAGTCATTGCCACTCAGGCTTTTTAATGTGCAAATTGAAAATGTGCATTAAATCAGGTGCATGGAAACACACTTTATGAAACCCACATATCAGTAACAACATTTGTAATGTTTAGCATGCGAGTCGGACGCACAACATGACCAACCACTTATCATCCTCCACATCCTTATGTTCTACTTTGCTGGAGTACATAAAGGGCACACTACTTCATGCAATGGCACTGAATATCAGCATTGAATCATCCAATATGAACATGGGGTACTTCCCTACTGGACCCCATTGTAAAGCGGTGCTTACTGGTGTCGCCATGTCCTCATATCCCAGCAGTAAAATAAAATCAGAACTGCGTTAAAAATGATGGCCACAGCTAGGAACAGTAGGTAAAAAACCTAAACTTACTAAACTTTTAGTAAATCAGGAAAAACAGATTTTGCATATTTTTAACTGGCCAATAACACCTTATCTGCTACTGTCTTTCCAGTCTTACTGTGTTCATTTGGCTGAAATAGTTAATTTCTCTGCCTGGCTGGTACAAACTCAAGTTAGTGCATGTTGCTCCAGCTAAGTAACTGTCAGAGGAGTGTCAGGTCATAAGGCAGCTGGAATGTGACAGAAGTGGCAGCAGGCCTGCGGCCATGTTTTATCAGACTTTCAGGGGGAAGTCATTCTCTGTGAGCATGCTATAGGGCTAAAGCTAGCAAAAACCATTGTGCCTGGAGCCAAAAGCTGGAGCTAAGTGAGTGATGAAAATGACTTATGATAAAATGAACAGATTGGCTTGCTGACGACTCCATATGCACCTCCATCTGAGGTGGGTTCATCTAAGTAATGCCAAATACACCTGACAGTTTGACTCCACCAGACATGGCTGCATCGTGTTCTGCGCTCTGCTATGCTAAAAACTAGCTACAAACTACTAATACTGCTATGCTCAAAATACAACACCCTGTGCAGACTCCTGATCATATATCAACAATAAACACAATTAAAACAGACAAAAAAGAAACCATTTAACATCATAGCCTACTTACTAGGGGTGTGCCCGAATACAAATACATTATTCGGCAAAGCACAAATAGTGGGTTTTATAGGAATATTTGTTTCATACAAATATTTTAAAAATTATTTGTTGGGGGTGTTCCTCAGAGATAAAGCTGAGCTACTGACACAAGCAAAGTGCTCCCAACAGACTCGCCATAACCTGTTGTTCCCCTTCTCCTTTCCACAAAGTTAGGTTGTAAAAAATAGGCAATAAATGAAAAATTCTAAGCAATAATTGCCTTTGAAGTTCCTCCCTACACATTACACAGTGTGCTGTGACTCTGTTATGGGTGTATAAATAAATAGAGGTCTGTCTGCATGAGGCAATGAGTAAATTTTTAGCTCAGTAATCAGCGCAGTCATCTATGATCTGGGAGACTCCAGTTCAAGACCCGGTGTGGGGACCTCCTTCGTAAGGTAGTTTATTCATGAACACTTATTATAACACTTAAATTTTCTAAAATTAAAAGTGTCATAAAAACAAACACAGGATTTTTAAGCCTCTTTCCATTTTCATTCGAATACAAATACAGATACAAATACAAATAATTTTGCTGCCTCAACAAATACAGATACAAATACCAATACTGGGATCTCTGCGCATCCTTACTACTTACCCATGGTAGTAGCACAAAAATCAAGGAAAAATGACCAAATCAACAAAATCTGAGCAAGTCAACAAAATCCGGCAAGCAAAACACTCTGCTTCTGAAACGCTCCCAGTTAGGTACAGAAACTGTATGGAGGACAAAACAAAACCACGTCACAGCTGGAATATGACGCCGCCATGCCCAGCGGAACCTCCACGTGAGGGTGAAGTGCTCTCTGCAGGTATTGGCAGTCTTTTCCTGCCTTATCTGTCAATGATGCTCACTAGAGTTTTAAGAGAATATAAAAAATTACACATTGTCACCTGTTGTCATTTTTTTTAGCTGTGGGTATCATGTGCAGAGTGCCCTCTCAGGGTGCATATGACCTGAACAAGTTTGACCAATCAGAGGGTTTTGACAGCCTGCATGTAACCTTAGAGACCGGGCTAAAATAGCCTAACAAGCATTTGATGGTGCTCCTAAGGCTGTGAGAGCATATTATTATGTGAGGGTGACCTAGATAAGCAGATTATGTCATTTCATCTAGATTATGACAGCAAGACAGTAAAATGACACATTCAAATATAATTTAATTATAATTTTGAAAAGTTAAAATCTGAAAATGACACCCTTGAATATACATTTCAGATAAGGAATGTTTAGCACTGAAGCCCTGTTTTATTAGACAAGTATGCAAGCATACAAAGAATCCCGCAAACACAACATAGAAGAATAAAGATATAACAAGAATAAGGTAATAATAATAATGAAATGAAAAAATGAAATGAAAAATTAGAATTTTAAAATCTATTTACAGAATGGAACAGTAACAGTTTGAAATGGGACATAAAACTTGAAATGAAATATGGACTGTGCTATGGACAAAGAAATGAAGTGTATGAAATATATGAAGGTGACAAGAGCAACAATTAAATGTGACGTGCATAAATAATTAAATTATGTGACAGTGGAGTTTAAATGCAATGCACAATCTTAAGTCCAGTTTGATGGGATCAGTATTAAACAATGTATAAACACTCTTTTGGAAATGCCAACTTGCATCCAAAAATGTACCTCCTACTATTACTCTGCTAGCTTCTATGATCCAGTAGCAGTTTGTGATAGTCATCATTTCATTGGATAAATTGATGTATATGCCCCCAAGTGCAGGATGAGTTGTCAGGATGAGCAACATTTTACAGGAAGAGAAAGATGTGGCTCCATAAATAGATACTCAAAAACACTATTTAAAAAAACTAATAGTATTGTTTATAAGAATAATAATACTAATAATAATATAATAGTATAAAATAGTATAACAAAAGGTAAAAATGTTACAAATACGCTTAAAGAGGAGATATTAAATTGTATTATTAATCGTCACTAGTAATAATAATTCCATAGCTTCTTTCCAAAGTAGTTTGTGTGTGTGTGTGCGTATGTGTGTGTGTGTGTATGTTTGTGTGCGTGTCATGTAGTTGTATGTTCACAGCACTATACATGCACTGTGTGTAAAACTGTGATATACTGTGTAGTTCAGTGAATATTGAGTTTAAGTAACTCAGCTGGTCACTGTTACCTGTATATACTGTACTGTATGTGAGTGTGTGTAGGTGTGTTTGCAACGGTGAGTGTGTGGTGTGTTGCAGTGAGGATACAGCAGCCTTGTTGGACTCAACTGTCATGTTTCTTCATTTCACACAACACTGACCAAAGAGTTAGAGAGAGAGAGAGAGTCAGTGTTAAGTGTGAGAGGAAAGCAGATTGGTCTGAGAGGCAGAAAGAACCTAGAAATGGACTCTTGCTGCAGGTCATTTTATGTCTGCCTGAGTGAGTTCATGTGTGTTTGCATGTGTGTTGGTCAGTTCATTCTATATGTATGTGTGGACATGTTAGTTTTACCTTTGTGTATTTTTTGTGTGTGTTTTCCATATGTGTTTACATGTGAATGTTTGACCTTATTTCACTGAATGTAATGTTCTGTGTGTGTTGCTAGCATGTATGTTTGTGCACATTTGAAAGTGTGTGTGTGTGTGTGTGTGTGTGCAGTGTGCATGTGTATATGTGTGTGTGTGGGGGGGGGGGGGGTGAGTGTGTGTGTGTGTGTGTGTGTGGTTGTTCCATCAGATCAGGTAATGAATGTGGCACAAGGACCAGACGGAAAAACATTGGCAATTTCTTCTGGATGAAACTAGCTTCACACACACACACACACCTGGCCAGCTACATCAGCTGCTTGTTACTCTCATGTACCCAGAGAGAGAGACAGAGAAAGCTGTAGGCAATACCTTGTGTCTAGGATATCACACTCAGAATGACTGCAGGCATCAGTGATACCAGGAAGCTGTATCTGTGTGTGTGTGTGTGTGTGTGTGTGTGTGTGTGTGTGCGTGTGTGTGTGTGTGTGTGCACGCTCCACTGCCTCCTCTATCAGGCTGTTATGTGGCTATTTCTCATGGATGTGATTAGCTCCAGACAGGAGCCCTCCAGTCTGACACTGTAATGTAAAAGAACAGCATGAGATCCACACTCAGCTCCGGCCAATGGACACAGCCAAACCAACTTCCATCCAACTCGATTTATTTTAAAAATCATATTGCATTTTGGCATTTGGAGTAAAAAAGAAGAAAAGCAATGTGCAGTCAGAGTTTCGTGCTACTTGTCTAATCTGTAGAGATCTCACGTCCATTCTGCCAAACTGAGAACATGATGTAATAACATTGTGAAAGTTTAGATAGAGTTTCTATCTTCAGCTCTATCATATCGACCTGTTATCATGGAAGACCGCATGCTGCAGTCTAAAGATTGTGTAAAAGGAAACAGATTTTTATTTTTCATATTACAATAAAACTTCCATCATTAATAAAATTTCACTCAATGACATGAAATGGAAACTGTTAATGGACCTTATTAATACCAAATTAATCTTTTTTATTTCTTCTTTTTTATTATTTTACACACACAAAAAGAAAATGAACTATAACCAATGTAATGTAATACAAAAACTAAGCATTAAAAAATACAAAAACAGAAAAATGTATAAATAGATCAAAACAATGAAAATATTGACTATATATAAAGGGTTAGACCAAGTAACCTGCCGTAAACACAGCAAAAAATATTAAAATACAATAAATAATACATAATGGTGACAATAAAAACAAGAGTTATGTGGTTAGTTGGTTAGATCAAGTGATCAGAAAATAATAATAATAACCAGTTCTCTGCACTTTCATTCATGTGTTGCAAACCCATTTGAACTTTGAAATTCCTTTTATTTTACATGTATACACATTCATTTTTCTAATTTTATTTTATGTATATTTTATTTTTCCATGTATGTATATATTGAGTTTAGTTATACAATGTATATGTATACAGTTCTGTGTATCTTATCTTAGTGTATTCTATTTATTTTTATTATTTTTTAAGGTCACATCCACTTTTTCATGTCTGTTCAACATAAATATGTATCCCTGGTGTGTCTAGAGCCCCCCAAACTATAGAGAATGAAAAGGTACGTCACACCACATTGCATGTTGGGACAGGGGTGCCATCTTTGGAGGAACACACTGTTACCTGCCTGTGCCTGCTATGGTGGTGGTGGTTGCCTACTTACCTTTTGTTTTGTCTGGCTAAAAAGTTGGTTAAATCGTTAAATAGTTTAAAAGTAACAAATCCCCAGAAGCTCATGAACAGTTTTGCAGTGGCTGGGTGCAAGATCTGCTAATTCACAAGCTGGCAAACTATTTACAGAAGCAGCCTGTGCCACAACCTCAGTACATTGCAGAAGATGTAGACACCTCCAGCCTGGATAGGAGACCCTCTACTGTTCATGTCCAACCTGCCACAGTCTTTGAAAGAAATATAGAGATGGACAAAAGTTTGAACATTCACAGTAATCATAAACATTTATATTTCATTAATGCACTTGTTACCTGAACAGACCTGGCTGTGATTCTGTTTTTCTCAGTATTAATGTGGAAAGTTAACCCCATATTACACATATAATTGTTTGAATGTAATGTATAGTAACAACATTAAAGCCAATGTAATACAAGGCCAGTAGACTTGTCATCATGAATTATTATTACATTTTTGGTTGATGTGGACACTTGATGACAAAACAGCATTAGATCATTTTCAGTAAACTGTTATTTTCAGGTTCTCTGCAATCATATTTACACAAAACTGTACTCATAAGTTCTAAATGTCATATTCAACACTTAAGCACAGGTAGTGTATAATATGAAGGAAAAAAAATACCACATCAGAATTGTATAGAATAAAACTCTATTTTACAAAAGGAGCATGTGAAGGATTACACTAATATCCAGCAGACGCAGTCCAACACCTAGATGCTTCTGTCTGAAGCAACTGAACAAGCTGATGCTCCTATCAACACACAAACACAGGGGCTATCACGCTGTCTCTCCTGGCTGGACAGACTGAGAGGATGATCTTCATCTAAGGAACGGTTGCTGGATGTCCTGCAGCTTCTGCTTCAGTCCTGTATCAAGCTTCACTCTCTTCAGGCATCCCATGTTGTTGCTGTGGTCTTCGTCACTTACTGTGATGCAGCTCTGCCCCTCGCTGCAGGGTGTGGACCCTATTAATGGACAGAAGTATTACACAAGATGTTCCAAAGTTTAAATATAACATATTTCATGTAGACAGGATAGTAACTGTTCAGGAGTAAATATATTCTAAAATGGAGTGGGTATTGAGTATTGTTCAGTTATATCACTGGTTATCAACAGTGTCAAATCACAGTCAAACATTCAAAACATATTTAAAACATTAGTCAGCGCTTTATTCATATCATCATGGTGTTAGCTCAGCTTGCATTGGCTCTACTATCTCTGAACTGTGAACTTCACTGTAATAGCTTTAGCTTACAGCCTTGCTTTAAACTTCACAATGGATTTCACTTACTTTAAGTATCCCGTACACAATGCCACAAATACCTACATGTGTAAACTGCAGAACACACTTTCATTGATGCAGGAATGTTGTTAAAAGTAACCAACACATAGCTCCAATAGCATCATTGCCTTAGATGGGACCACGCAAGGACTTTCTATGACTATTTTCAGCTGTGTGATGTCTCACTCTGCTACAACAAGAGTAACCCAGAGCTCGAGATAGATCTCTGCATCGAGGATAAGTCCCCTCCTTCATCCTCTGCCACTGGACGCCATGACTGTCCCAGTGGCTTTGCCGATGGACGATGATCCTCTCGTCTGCCTGCAACATTGCTGACCTTCGGAAATCCACTGCCAACTTCAGTTCACCATGATTTCCCAAAGGTTATGGCAATGCATGGCGGTGGAGTGTGTAGCGCCCAAACCGGTCAGCTCCTCTCTCAGACATTTGGCAATGTGTCGAAACGTCCTGGAAGGAGCCACTGAAAACAAAGTCACCAGTCACAGGACTGATTTCCCTCCTGTGATGCCTCACTCAGCTGGCTAGGCAACGAGCAGGAAGCTGCAGCCTCTGCTAATGCAGGATGTGTGGCTGGGACTCACCACCATACAGAGGAAGGACAGGGAGGACCTCCTGGGAGCTCCCATAGCTCCAGACGGGTTTTTCGGGTCCATTTCTTCTGTTATTCCACCAAAGAGCAAAATCCTCCACCTCCCCTTTTCCATCTCTCTGGCCCTCCATGATGCTGGGATGATAGCAGCCCAGCCTGCTCCATGCAGTTGGTCACAGAGGTTGCGTAATGCAGAAACCATTCATTCAGCTGGCGCCAGTGCCTTTGTTCCCTCTGTTAGGGAAGCAGACAGTGGGCAGCCTCATTCAGCTGCAGGCTGTGCTAGCCATAAAAAGCTCAGTGCTGAGCTCATTCATGAGCGCTATGTTAGGTACAATGTTGTGAGATTGTGAGAAAGAAACACATCCCACCCAACATAGTGACACACAGAATGAAATCTGTCTCTCACTGGGCTCGCTGGAACCATTATCTATCAGACCAGCCAGTACAACATGTCTCCCTGGTGAGGCGGCGAGCAGTGTTATATCCTCACTGAGGAAACACAGGAAGGTCCTGCGTTTTGCCTTTGCCTAGAGTCCATTAGAGGGCAGAGCCTGTGTGATAGAGAATGAAGGTTACGATTTTGCAAACCTAGTTCTATAAACATTGGTGGAGCCCTCTATCTATGGCCCCTGCCACTTCTTTGCTGACCACTGAAGTGGTTTCATTATGAGAGCATGTGATTGGAGAAGAGTATTACCGATAGAGTCCAGTAGAGGCTTCCGCCTGTGCTTATAGAACTAGGGTTACAATATCTTAACCTTCGTTTGGCCAGATCAAGGTTGGATCACGGTCCCACCGCTCCAAAATGTGTGTGTGATCAGAATGAGACCACACCACAAGTCTCAGTGCAGTTGTTTTGGTCTGACTGCTGTGTTCAGGTCTGCCTAAACGAATCACACCAAGCGCGAAAAAGGAACCAGAGTCAGATTGCCCAGGCTCAGAAATGTGGGTTTGAAAACACCTTAAATGTGTTCTTAGCATAAGGTACAACACTAGCTTTATCTCAGCCTGAGAAACTCTCCCTCTGCCGTTGCTGTCATCATTGGTCTTTCCAGCTACACTTGAAGCTAACAGCTGAATGCAACAGGTTCAGACTCCTTCTCTGTGGAGACAGTTGAAAGTCATTCTGGGAAATGATGAGGAGAATTAGACAGGGCTGACTGAGAGAAAGTGGGCCAGGGTAGTAATTTAAGAAAAAGGTAAATCTCCACACTCTATCAAAGAATAAGTGCTTGAAAGCACTGAGGATCACAAATCAATGAGATCTAACAGAATAAAAGTGTCCACGGGGGGATTTTTGTCCTTTCATAACTTGAAATGATTTAGCTGACACTTCACTCTACAGCTCAGTCTACTCTCTTGACACTTCGGCAGGACACACTCCATGGGACACAAGCTTAGAAATGAGAGGTTTCTTAGTAAGGCTCCACTGCCTTGAAACTGAAGAAAAATTGTCATGTTGTTGGAGTCAAGTCATCCAATGTTTTCATAAACTGTATCATAGAGTTTTTTTGCTTCAGTGCCTGATTCTCTTCCACATCAGCCTGACTGACTCCCAAGAATTCCAGGCAGTTTTAGTTTCCAGCTTTTCCCTGATAAAAAAAGAAAAAATAACCAAAACTAAAAGTGGAATTGAATCAAAAACTGTGTGACATTTGGCGTCATGATTATGATATGACAATACTAAAATTGCATCACAATTATACTCCTATCATGACTTTATATTGCATTAACTTTTAAATTTAAACATGTGAACCAGCCTAACATGTACAATCAAGAAGACATATTTAAATTGAAATGTACATGAAATAATGATAAATTATTATTGCATATATTCACTTAGGACATTTAAAACACATATAAAAGACATTTTATCACATGTGGGCTAACACAACCTGTGATAAATTAAAACATGATATTGCCACATGTACTTTTTAGAAACTGAAACCTAAGCTTTACACATTTACAAGAAATGGTGGATTTATATGTTTATCAGGGACAATGCACAATAATCAACATTGCCATTTTAACAACATCAATGTAAACATGCCAGTTATCTCAACAGCTAATTTGTCCCTGTAGTCCCTACATGAGTAAAAACAGACAATATCAATAAAGTCCTACAGGCACACGGTTTTGGAAATGGGGAGAAAAAAAGTGTAAAAACGGCATTTTTGGACAAGTGACACAATCACATGTGCTATGTGAAATGTAATACAGTACAGTACGTCACACACATTTTTTACTTTCTTGACAATTTACTTCCCCCTCACCCATTCACACACACACACACAGTCACACACCAATAGCATGCCGCTGGCCTAACCATTGGGGAAAATCAGGGTTCAGTGTCTTGCTTTCAACCTGTATTAGATGAAAGACTCGCTCTGCCCTGCTGAGCCACAGCCGCCCACTGAACCAGTGCACATGTGAAAGCAAGAATTTCACATCTGCTTTTTTGACTATGTAACACACTTTTTTTCAGTTTATCTCAGTCTTTAATTGACTAGAGCTTGTTCCAATCTCAAACTTCTGTCAATCAACATCCTCACACACTGAAACTCTCTTGACACATTTGCTGCATTTCACTGGCTTCTGGTTCATTTTAGACTTGATTTTAAATTTATTGGGCATTACATGGCAAAGCCCCGGGATAAATTGCTCCTACATTATAAAACCATACTATCCCTACAATGACTGCAGTCATCAGAACAATGCCTTAATTGTCCTTCAAGCTAAACTCCAACCTAAAGGGGACAGGCATTTAGTGCGCATGGGCCTAAACTCTGAAAAAGCTTATGTCATGTTAGAATTTTCCTAATATTGAAAATCTTTTATATAATATAGCTCGGCCTCTTTGTCATCATCTGTTTTTATTCCCCTCTTCTTTTTGTGTGTATCTTAGATTCTTGTTGTCTCTTTTTCTATTTGGCTTCAATGTTTATTACCGTTTTATTACAGTGTTGTGGTGTTTTATCTTTACTATGTCTACCTATTAACATTATTTTTACTCTGTTCATTAAGCACTTTGTAAACCTCATTAAGCATATCATTATTATATCATTAATATTTAATATCAACTGTGGTCAAAACAAACACCATGTCATTGGTCAGACAGTTTACCTGAAAATAAAGCACTTGATTTGATGCACCAGAAAGAGTACAAAGCCAAAATGAATGATCACAACTTCTACATGATTAGTTGTGCCACCTTATTGACGCAGCATTTGAGAGCAACAACAATAATAGTGGTTATAGTGGTCTGACAAATTACCTCAGATTCCAAATTTCACTTGAGCTGCTAAATTGGATCTAGAAGATGAAATAATTTCCAGACAATTTGTGGCTTTCTGCCATGGTGGCTAATAGCCAAGCACAGTGGTAACATTTGGCTGGTGGCCGGGACTCATTTCCTTCACTGTTTTCTGAGCTGATGATCCAAAACCACTGTCATAGTGTCCAGCACACAGAGCAACACTAACAAGCCCGGACTCATGCTTTCCTCTGCTCTACCATCTTCTCTCTTTGACATCTGTCATGGCAATTTTGCAATTCCACTCTGAGAGAGGAGGAACAAGACAAAAATCTCTTACAGTATTGTCACACTTTATTAAAGTCCAGATGAAACAGCATTTCGAGAGTATCTAACTTCTGTATCGTGACGTATTTCCAAGTGAAACAGGATAGACAGGTGGGACATGTTGGGAGGAATTGGATATGAATGTTGAAAGGCAGGTGTGTCATAATGAATCTTAGCTCTGTGCAGCTAAAAGTTGAAGACTGATGGGTGGACGTCATATTATTGGTTGAAATTGGTCGGTTCAAGCCTACATATGCACACATCATGTTCTGTTTTACAGGAAGAAAACATGATTGTATTTTGATTTTTGATACATATATATATATATATTTGGATGTGATCTAAAAGGGTTAAAAAGGCATTTTTCATTTCATCTTGACTTTAATGTTCAGCGCATGGTATACACAGCTTACAAGTTAGTCTGTGGTATGCACACAGATGAAAAACTGTTCACACCTCTTATACCTTGAAACTCTTGTCAAGGCTGCCTCTTCCAGTAAACATCCTTATCTGGTTTTGTTCCCATCCAAGGTACTGTGGCAATCTTGCTACCCTCTGATGCACCATTTTAGCCTTGGCCTCTCTAAGCAGTTAACAGTTAGAACATTATCTGCTCACACTCCCAAAGACCAAGATATCTTTGGTCATACACATTCCATGAACCCTTCTGATACATTGATAGTACCTTAGTATGTAATCAGGCTAAAGTTCTCTCAGTTAAAGGTTACTTCTTAAGAATCAGAATAATCAAACATAGTGGAAATTAATCATGATTACATGTGCAGTAACTGTATGCAAACATGCAATAAAGATATCCAAACTTGATTATTTGTGTAGTATGTGTAATTTCCCTCTAACATCCCTCTCATTCTTTTCCACTTCCCTCCCGTCTCTCCCCTCAGCTGCCCTCTTTCACATCTCCTCTACCTCTTTTGTTCATCTTGCTCTCATCACAGTAATTATTAACCTTCCACTGTTTCCTCTTTGATTTCCTGCAACAACCTGTGCACAGATGGGATAATAACACTGTTGCCAGAGAGCCACTTAAGAGATACAGTATGTGTCTGTGTGTGCATGCCTGCTGCTAATTGACAGTTAATTGTGCAGAGCCACAGAGCAGTGACCAGGGCAGTAACTGGAGATGAATGGACAGCTGTTGACTTCAGGTCAGGTCACAAAAATGATTGTTTATGGCACTTTGTGTGTGTGTAAGTGTGTGTGTGTGTGTGTGTGTGTGTGTGTGTCCACTCCACTGCCTAGTTTTGTTTTTTAAATATATATAATTATTAGGGGCCGGGCCCAAAAGGCAAAGGACTACTGTAAAACAGTAGTCTGTGCCAAAGGGCGAGGACCCTATTGCTTTTGGTGTGTTTCTTTCTTCCTTTCTTTCTTTCTTTCTTTCTTTCTTATTACGCCACTTAAACCCTAAATTTGACCCCCTAAACATGCTCAAAAACTCACCAAATTTGGCACGCACATCAGGTCTGGTGAAAAACTTGATAAAATGTAAAAATTAACCCCCTAACTGCCAAAATGTGCTCTCTAGAGCCACCTATGTAACTAAAATGGCCGCCACAGCCCGTAGGAATGTTGTAGAGAGATTAAACCAAAACTCAATTATTTGTCTCATCAAGACCTACAAATCATACACTGACACCCCTGACCTAAATCTAACAGGAAGTCCGCAATTAGACTTTCAAAATAAGACTTTGCCCCAATTTTGGCCCCCGAACAAATGCTATCTCCTTCAAGGGCGTCAATGGTATCGGCTTCAAACTTTAATAGGTAACTTATGACACTGTGCTGAAAAAAGTTGTTAAAAACTTAATAATAACTCGAACGGTTTGGATTTTATAAGCCCTCAAAGTTGCAGTGCCACATCACCCTTACAATGTAAAGCAATGGAGATGCAATCTATGGGCACGGACTTTATGTCAAACAAAGGGTTCTGATGTCTAAACTATAAGTCTGACCACTTTCAAACCTGTATCAATGGATTCGCAAAAAAATTTCCTACAAAAATATGATTTTTAATGTAAGATTTGGCCAAAGTCATGGGATTTATGAAGATATTTCACAATATAATCCTCCTCTCCAACTGCTCCTGGTGATGTCACTCCCTCAGTGCTGTGAAACATTCCGCAATACACACTTATTATAAAATCACAGAAGGAGCAAGAAAAGACTTTAAAACTCATACTCTGATATCTCAAAAACAGTAAAAGATAGAAAACACATGTAAATTCAAGATTTGTAGGTCAAAGTCTCGTGATTCATTTAAAGTTCAAATGAAGTTTGTATCTAAAACTATGTGGAAACAGTAAATGTTCAAAAAGGTGTGGGTTCGCTCACACTCTCCAATTTTCTGTGTCCAGCTGCAGTTACTTATTGTCTCTACACACTTGACAGTACACATTTCAATCAAACTTTCAAAATAAAAGCACACCACACTTGTAATAAATATCCTTCATTTTTAAAAAGCAAAATGATCTGATTCTGACGGGCCAGAGTGCGAGGTCCCGACCAACGCTGCTTGCAGCTTTAATTAGGGTCTGAGCCCCAAAAGGGCAAAGACCCTCTTGTATCTGTTCTGTTTGTTTGTTTCTTTCTTTCTTCTGTCTTTATTATCTCACCACTTCAGACCTAAATTTGACCCCCTAAACATGTTTAAAAAACTCACCAAGTTTGGCACGCATGTCAGGTCTGGTGAAAGATTTGATAAAATGTAAAAATTATCCCCCAAAGTGCCAAAATGTGCTCTATAGCGCCACCCATGTCACTAAAATGGCCACCACGGCCCATACAAATGTCGTAGAGAGATGGAACCAAAACTCAATTATTCCTCTCATCAAGACCTACAACTCATATGCTGATACCCCTGACCTAAATCCAACAGGAAGTCCGCAATCTCATTTTCAAAGTACAACTTTGCCCCAATTTTGGACCCCGAACAAACGCTATCTCCTCCGAGGGCATTAATGGTATTGGCTTCAAACTTTTATACATGACTTATGACACTGTGTTGAACAAAAGTTGTTAAAAACTTTGTAATAACTCAAAAGCAGCGGTGCCACATCACACCTTACTATGTAAACCAATGGGGAGGCAATCTATGGGCATGGACTTTGTGTCAAACTGAGGCTTCTGACGTCTAAACTATAAGTCTGACCACTTTCAAACCTGTATCAATGGATTTGCAACAAAATTTCCTACAAAAAATGTGATTTTTAATGTAAGATTTGGCCAAAGTCATGGGATTTATGAGGAGATTTCACAAGAAGAGTGACATTCTCCTCCCCTACTGAGAGTGAGAGAGAGAGAATAGGAGAGGGGGGGATGGGTGTGGGGGTTGTATGGAGCTCATTTTTGTAGGATACAGCAGAAAGGTCTATGTACATACAGTACATTATATACAAACTTTGTATGAAGTTTGGTGTTATTATCATTTATTTTATAATAATTATAGGTCTTATATGTATAATTCAGTATTGGGGATGACCTATGAAGGGAAGGAAAAAAATGGAGTGAGAGTGACAGTTTAGTGATAAAGTGCTGCAGAAAAATAAAATCAAAACTAAAATTTGTAGCTCTGTACTGCAGTTTTTCCTTTATTAGGGCCCGAGGACCTAGCAGTTCACTCACACTCTCCATTCAAATATATGAGTATTTTTCTGTATCCAGCTGCAGTTACTTATTGTCTCTACACACCTGACAGTACAAGTTGTGAAAAACATTGTAATAACTCAAACAGTTTAGATTTTACAAGCCCTGAAAGCAGAGGTGCCATATCACACCGTACAATGTAAACCAATGGGGAGGCAATCTATGGGCATGGACTTTGTGTCAAACTGAGGCTTCTGACGTCTAAACTATAAGTCTGATCACTTTCAAACCTGTATCAATGGATTCGCGACAAAATTTCCTACAAAAAAATGTGATTTTTATTGAAGATTTGGCCAAAGTCATGGGATTCATGTGGAGATTTCACAAGAAGAGTGACATTCTCCCCTCCAAATGAGCCCGTGACAGAATGGGCCCAAAACTTGCATAACTTCGATGACACAGGTGTGAGCAAGACAGACATGTCTCACACGTCAAAAATTCTCACACCATTGAGATTTGATGTTTCGCCATGACAGAGGAAGTTGCTATAACTTTATTGTAAATGCTCCAGTCTGCACCAAACGTCTCCCAGCCTGAACATGTCTACATGACAATATTCCATCAGTGATGCAAACTGGTTAAATAGTGCCCCCTACATAATTTCAGTGAAGTAGCCCCAGCAGAAGGCAAAATAGTGGACAAAGGAAGTGATGTTTATCTCCATCTTGCACCGTCTGAAAACAGCCCGGGTCTGAAGACATCTACATGCCCGTGACAGAAGCCTTTCGATTGCATTGCAGCCTGACGTGCGTGGAGGCGCGAGGGCCCGTTCAACGCTGCTTGCAGCTTTAATTATCTTTGTAATGCTATTAGTGGATAGTATTTTTTATATTTTTTATTAAAGAGCTGCTAGGAAATTAGGGTAGAGAGAGAGAGACAACAAAATGACAACAAAAGTCCCTGGCTGTATGTGAATTCAGACATTGTGGTTAATGGTCAGTACCTGAAACACAGGATGTTTGATATATGGCAAAGGTTTAAAGCTAAACTGTGCAACTTTTGAAAGAAGAAACAACACATTCTTTCTTTCATTGACGAAAAGTTTAATTCAGAAGCAATAAAACACATCCATTATACACTTCAGTACACTCAGGGGTTTTGCTGCTACAACTTGACTTGGTCTGGTATGACCATTAGCTTATGGTGGCTAATGTTAGCGAACTTTAAGTAAATATTGCTGTATAATGGACATTACTGAGTGAGTTTATTGACTGTATAATTGCTCTTCACTCATCCTACTGTAGGTTTAATATTTAGGATTATCACATAATTTTGACTTGCGGCTGCTGTTTAGCAGAGGGTCCATAGTCTTGCTTTAAGATGAAAAAGAGATGAAGGTAAAGAAAATGCTTTGATTGAACTCAATACTCCCAATCCAGCTGTCATCAGGCTTTTTACACTCCAGAAATGATCTATAACTCATCATCTCATTTTCACTCAGGATTTAAACACGCCTCAGTTGAAATGTGATTGAAATCAGATTTCACTTCCTTTCATCAACAAGGCAGACAGCTTCACAGCACATATTCTCACTCATCTCACATCTAAAACATCTAGAACACCCATGAATACCTTGGATTGCTATTTGCCAGGTTTCTGTGTTGTGGACATTGCATATACACCTTGTTTACAACGTGGTCAAGTCCAGTATTAGTAAGTCTCTGATCACCTCTAAAAATGTTTTCGGCAACTGGGATGTCAGAACATTCATTTAACCCTGAAAACTGGCTTAGATGCTTTGGCTGCTTAATTTTTAAAAAAGCATCTAAAAACTTACTTATGTCTAGCATTTTCTTAAAAATCTATTTGATACGTACTAGGAAAATGTATTTTATTTTTGAAAGATATTATACTCATGACAATACTTTGTGGTGTTTACCATTTGCTGTGGGTATGTATTTTGTGTGTGTTTACTGTGTTATCAAGGTACCAGACACAAGAAATCAGGGCAATAACTGAAAAACAAACAACAACAAAAAAGTAATACCACAAAGAACAAAGTTAAAAATCCAAGTAAATGGTGACCAACAGCCTCTGGAGCCTTATAACCCATATGTCAGTTCAGTGGTTTGGTTCAGGGCAAGATATTTACAACTACTGGTCATATTGCTGTGAAATTCCACAGGAGGACTGATGATGATTTTGGAGATGGTAGATTGGGGATAAGGAACAAGAGATGGAAATTTGTGATTTAAATCTGTATGAATCATAGCAGAAGCATACTGTATTACACCCTGCATACAGTAGGCAATGTGATCTTTATCAAAGCTAGCTTATGGACTTGGTGGACTAGATATCAACAAGTAGACACCAGTTAACTTGTCATATTCCATGCCATTAAACTGCCACTGCCTTTAAACTTTATTGTTTTGGACAAACAATATATTGTACATTTACTGGCAAACAACACACAGTCTACAGCCATGCTAGAGGTTCTTTGAAGCTTTAGCTTCTTACCATGCTATCATTTGCTAATTAGTTATAAATACAATGGACAGTTTAATCTAATTTGAACATGGTTATTTTGTACAGGTATTTGGGCATAAACCAAAGTATTGGATAAATTGGAAATTTGACCCTCTAGTGACAATAGAGAGAAAGTCATCATTAGGATTCATCCTGTGGGCAACATGGATATTTAAATGACATGGCAATCCATCCAATAGTTGACAAGACATTTTACAAAAATGCCTCATGGTAGCACTTGAGGAAAAGTCAGGGGATCACCAAAGTCAGCAGGATTCATCCTCTGGGGAACATGAATGTGTGCACCAAATTTCATCGAAAAAATTAAAGAGGAAAACTAAGAGAATTGTATGTCTGCTTTTTGGCATTTACAGTGAACAAGGATGGATCCATGCATAATCCGTTAACCTTTGTGTAGTTCAGTCTACACACATTTTAGGTTTGGGTGAAAGGTGAAAAAATGTTGTAGACCTCATTTAATTACACTCTTACTTTCCCAAAAGATGGGGCGGGGGACAAAACAATACTCCTTGCGCAAGTAGCCTATTTAATCCCTGGGTGGTTGAGTCACTAAAATGAAGCTTAGTATTAATAAATCAAGCAAAGCACTTACTGCATGCATCAGCTGACTAGGAACATCCAATCATATTGATGATAGTACAGTGTGGCTATCAGTGTTGTCCCTAGTGTTGTCACTAGTCCCCAGTGTTCAAGTCCAAGTCCAAGTCCGAGTCACCAAAGAAGAGTCCTAGTCGAGTCTGAGTTGAGTCCCCATTATCAGAGTCCGAGTCTGAGTCCGACTCCTAGTCATTAAGTTTGAGTCTGAGTCGAGTTCCAAGATGGGCTCCAGTGCTCCACTCTGGCACGGTCGAAGAGCTGACTATATTAAACAAAAATGACACCGCTGTGATTTCACATTAATATTAATGTTGCACCGATTTCTTGGATTTTTGGCAATTCTGATTTTCTTTATAAGAAGTTTTTTTTTTTCTTGACTTAAAGGTATTACAAATTGCAAGCTGTGACGATGTGTGTGTGGCTGTAGTGTCTTTTGCACTGTGTGCGCGACATGCATGTTGTGTATATGTGGCTACAATGTCTGTGCCGTAGCTGCTGCTGTGTGCGCGACATGAACCATAGTCCGGCTCTTGTGATACTTTATCATTTAACAAGTTGGAGTCCTCATCTTCAACTTCCGAGTCCAAATGCAGTCAATGCTCGAGTGCAAGTCCGAGTCCAAGTCAGCAGTGTGCGAGTCCAAGTCTGAATCCAAGTCATCAGTGAGCAAGTCCAAGTCGAGTCACGAGTCCTGAAAAGCACTACAACACTGGTGGCCATTATAAAGTAACCTGGTACCTCTCACTATTACACTGCTGATGCAGTGTAAGAGCAGAGCCTTTTCTGCCAAACTGTGGAACCATTTGCTAAAAATGGTTAATTCCTTGACATAAGTGTCTGAGTGAACTTTATGTATTTTTTGTAAAAAAACAAACAAAAAAAAAAAAAAAACATTTGGGTACCATCTCACTTTCCACAACTAGCCATTTCTCACATAACAATACCACTTGTCAGGCAGTTTCACCTGCAACTGTATCAATATGTTCTGTCTTTGAAATACTGTGGTGAAAGCTTGTAGTCATACTCTTCAGTCATCTCACCAGTGGGCCTGAACAACACTAATTGCAGTACTGATCTGCTGAACAAATAGCTCCAATATGTTGTTGTTTCGACCATTTTTTAGCGCCGCTAACGAAGCTCCGCTAATTCAGTGAGGAACACGTTTTTACTTCCTGTAAATTCTTCACAAAAAAAGTCTCTTGTTAGTTAGACTTTTAAAAGCTTTTAATATGAAGTAGTAAAGCAGGAAATGTATGGTTTGCATTGACGTTACAGTTACACAACTCTGATACGTAAAGCTGGCCAATTAGAACAGAATGGGCTCATCGGGAGAAGGGCCTTAAAGAGACAGGAGCTAAAACGGAGTGTAAGAGAAACTGTGTATATTGAGAGGCTGCATAAAGGGCCAGTATAAGATAAATAAGGAGTTTTTTGAACTGTGAATCATGCAGAGCTACTCTATTGGAGTCCAAAAATAAAAATTTAGAGATGAAATGAGCATAATAGGTCCTCTTTAAAGAACAAGAAAGTGAAAACTATGACCTAGCCAAGTATGTCCTCTGACCTGAATCCAACAAAATACTTTTAAGGTATTCTAAAAGGGAAGGTAGAGCAACAAAACCCCTCAAAGAACCCCTCCCCTAAAGAACAGCTGAAAAGAATCGTCTGTGAGGAATGGAAGAACATCTCTCCACAGAGTTGTTTTAGAATGGTATCATCCCTGCCCAGGAGGATCCAATCTGTCATCGAAAATAAAGGTGGGCATACAAAATATTGAAAAAATAAAAGAATGGAGTCTCACTAATGAAAGGTGTACTGACTTAAATTGCAGTTCATTCATAAATATGGACCTTTCATTAAAATTTAATTAGTCAAACATTCTTTTTTTCAAGTGAGTTGGCTTAATTATTCTTGGGTATTGTCTAAAAACAAATAACATTGTGTTAATTTAAATGGTTAAATATTCTAATTTTTACCAAACCAACCGATTTTCAATCAAATTTCCAGCTGTTTATCCATCCATCCATATATTCACTGATGCATTTACTGATCAAAAACATGTATTTGTTAACATTACAAATGCAGAAATGCAGCAACTTTTAACTGAATTTATGCATGTTGAAACATTAATATAAACATGCTTTCCACACTACATGAAAGGAGATATGATACCAATCCATCACTGACCCAGGTCCACCAGCCAATCTTAAGCAATACTATACTATATCCCAAATATAATTTTAATCCTGTATTGAGTATGTAGGCTGTTCACATTGTGAAAGTGAAAAAAAGTCAGCTAATACATGGGATGGATTAATACAGTAATGCAGAATATGTACAGTATAGAGTTGATATTTTGAGTCTAGGTGTTGATGTTGTTACTCCCTACCATGATACATCTAGTTCAGCCCAGCAGAGATTGGGGAAACTTAAGTACAAACTTAAGTAATAAATTTGTGTCTCTCAGAGTGTTGTGTGTTGTGGTGCTGTTGGAATATTGGGTCCCAGGGCTGTTGCCCAAATCTATCTAGCATCAAGTCAAACACAGTGTCTCAGTGAATGTTGGGTTTCACCAAGGTTAAGGCACTGATTCTGTTTGTGATTTTCATGTCCAAAATGTCTAGGTGGAAGCATTGTACCAGACCATCCCAGTGAAGAGGGAGCTGAGCCTGAGGGCAAAGCTTTCTATTTACCACTCCATTTATGTTCCAACCCTCAGAGATCACAGATAGATTTGGACAAAATCAGTTTCTTTTGTGATGTGTCTGGGCTCACCCTTAGGGATGGGGTGAAGGAGCACAGATTAGAACCGCTGCTCCTTCAATTTAAAGGAAGCAGTTTCAGGTGGTTCAAGCATGTCAGTATGTCTCGTGGATTCTTCCACACATTCAACCGGAGGGAGATCCCAGGGCAGACCCAACATGATGAAGGAATCATTGATCCCATCTGGCCTGAAAAAACTCCTCTGGATCCCTGTGAATTCAAGTTGGAGAATACTGAAACAAGAAAGCCAGGGGCTGAATTTGGAGAGAGTGGCTGGTGAAAATTTGGAGGGTGTGTCCAGTTCCATTCAAAGCCTTCTACAGGTGACATTGAGGTAGATTATTCATTGCTCGCAGCCAGTACATATGTCAGTACTCTTCCATTTCCACTTCCTTGCAGTGCATTTCCAAAAAACTCTTTCCATAATCTGCGATTAACATTCTGACAGCCCAAACTGAGAACACAGCTCTACTGTCATTACAACCTACAAGGCCACTGCAGGTATTCAGAGCCCCTTAGTGACAACTTCCTGCAAGTGCATTTTGTGAAGTGATTATTTTGCCCCATGGATAGTATGGCATTCAAAGCTCAGCATGCTTGACCACTTCATAGGAAATTCAAACATTATATCGCAGTGCACACTAACTTGAAAAGAACCATGAGTTCATCTCTGGTTCTGTTGTATGTCAAATCAAATCAAAACAGATATCATAGCAGGTCATATTAAGAATGTTCTGTAATTCTTGATATCAATGATTTTATTCAACTAAAACTTAATTTTTGGTATTTGATAATAAATTTAATAATAAAGTTTTTTTTATCAAAACTTGAAGTTTTACCAGTGGAAACTTGCTGTTGAATCTTCCCTGCATTAAAGGTTCAGCTAAAACTATTTAAAACAAATCCTCTAATATGAAGAATTGAATACTTTATAGAAAACTATTTCATGTTTACAACACTAGCAGTGTCTGTAGAGGGGAATAATCCTGTCGTCAGCATGCCATTCAAAAAGAAACCAGTTGCAGAGAAGGGCGGTCACTTTCCTTGTAAGACACAGAAAAGAAAGAAGTTGTCAGGGGAAACTAACAAGATTGTTTGGTCACAGTTGGTGGAGTTGTTCTTGGCTTTAGAGGCCATGGAAATTGAGAAGACAGCCAAGGACAACATTTTGTACTTATTGGACACAGTCGGTTTTTTTGGTTGTTTTTTTTTTTTTTTTCTCTCTCTCCCTCTCCTCTTGAAGAAGCAGTGAGTGAGGGTTTGGCTTTTGTGTGATAAGAGTTAAGGTTGGAGTTAGGCAGACATTGAATGAATGGAATGGAATGTCCTCATTACAATGGGCTGTTGACTGTGGGAATGTACTTGTGTGTGTGTGTGTGTGTCAGTAACCTTGACTTTGTTCAGTTGAATTTTACACCTCATGCTCTTCACTTTTCATTTTAGACAGCTGACCAACATCATCAGCACAAGTTCCAGTCTGGTTATACTCTATAGTATTTCTCAGCTGCCTTTAGTTTTGTCCTGTTGGTGGAGATGGGTTTGATAATGCTTTCAATGTAAAATAACACTGATATCACCAACCAGGAGAGAGTGCTTTCTCTTTCTCCATTGGATCCATTGGAAAAAAAAAAAACATTTGGAAATTAATAAACCCCAAATGTCCATACATGTGGTTTTGCATACATACTACTACCAAGAGTGTTGAATTATGAGTTGTTTGTAGCTTTAATGTTGCTAGGCTAGCGAGTATCTTCAAGTCTGTTTCTGGGTTTCTGTAAGATCGTGTATCATGTTTTTCTGCCATGGAAAAAAATAATTTAATGACAAGCAGCCAAGAATGCTGTCACAGATGATGAGGAGCTTAAAAAGACAAGAAGACAGCCTGAAAAATGCCAACTGCCAGTGAATACAGTTTTGACCACTTTATACCACTAATAGACAAACCTGCTTTAATGGTATTATTTCACTTTCATAAGAGAATGTTTTTTGTTTTTTATAAATCATAAATAAACAACATACATACATATTACATGTCCCCCTTCTCCATAACTCAGACAATGAACTCAATATTTATCACACATTTATTGTTTTGTACAACCCAAATATCCACCTAGTGTCAGCCAGATATAACTTAGACAATTACCTCACTGTTCATCCTACTGACCCTTCCTCATCACTATACATCTTAAAAATATTATTTTGCACATTTTCTTCAGTTGATTTGTATTTGGACTTTGCTTGAGTTCTGTATCTAAACCATTCCACAAATATACATACTCTTCAGAGTGGTATGAACACAATGTATTTTATTCTTAATTAAACTTTCCTCTTAAATTATAATCCCCCTCTCTGTCTGAGAACATTTTCTCTATGTACACGGAAGTAAATTGTCTCTTGCTTGATGCATGATTGGTGGGTGCTTAAATTACACCAGATCCATGAATTTCAAAGCATGTAACTTTAAAAACAGCGTGTTAGTGTGTTCACACTGTCCTATATTGTTAATTATCCTTATGACTCTTTTTTTGTAGTATGGATAATGAGTGTAAGTTGCTTTTATATGTTACCAAATACCTCCACACAGTAATTCAGACACGGTAATACAAGTGAACAATAGAGAGTGTACAATGCTTTATGATTTCCCCAGAACTGCAACGCTCCTCATTGCTCACACATATCTTATATGAGCTTTCCAGAAGATTTTGTGGTCTAATATCACACCTAGAAAATTATTTTCATTTACTCTTTCTATATTAACATTGTCTATCATCACTTGTACGTGAGTGTTTATTTTACAATTGCTGCCATTAGCAAACAACAGATCACACACAGATGATTCCAAGGCGCTCTAGTTCTTACATAGTGTTATGGGAGGGGTCATGCAAGTAACCCCTCTAAATCATTGATCCACCATTTTAGGCCCTTCCAAAAAAATAGAACATAGAAATGGTGAAAAACAGTAACTGCACAGCTCAGTACTACATAGTTCACAGTCTTTTCACATGCTTTCAACAATCATTTTCTAACATGTATAATGTGTTTGAAAAGAAATTTCTGATTTTGCTTTACACAGACTTTGATGTAAAATTATCTTTGCCTAAAATATGTTTGCATTTCCAATTATTTATCGCTCCAAACAATATTTATGTTATTTTGTTAAGATTTCCCCCTTTGCTGTAATTTGGTCTTGCTTGGAAATGGGCATAAAAAGTACATTACTGTTCAGGAAAAAAAGAAAATCACATCAATATGCAATAAAATTCTGAGCATGCACGTTCTGCACTCTGTCAATCCATATCATCTATCAGTGCACAGCTCACTGAAATAAGTGGGATAATGTTTCTTTATTGGCACACAGCATCACAGATGCTCATGTGGCTGGCTCCCTCCTCTACTGATGCACTTATTGTACAGAGTGAGCATTGATAGCTGAGATGTAAATGTCCTCTCAGTGTGATTTTAAGGTGCAGGGTGGATCGTGTTTGGGAATATTTTACCACAGTGTTGAGTTGGCGGTTACTGGGAGCACTCTGTATTTGCTCAAATCAATGCAGGGCTGTGAGGCACTGTGCTGTGAGCTCTCTGGAGATGACTCACACTCTCTCTCACACACACACACACACATGCATCCCTCTTTTAGAAACGTGGTCACTCCATCCTCCTTGTTCCCTCGCCTGCTTCTCTATTTCTGCCTGTTCCCTCGACAACCATTCATCCTGGCCATACCAGAGTTGATTACTGCTGCTGTCAGGTGTGTGTGTGTGTGTGAGTGTGTGTGTGTGTTTGTGCTGTCATCATCAGTCAAAGGAAAATTGAAGGAACATCAATTCTCCAGTATTTTCTTCAGAAGACTCAAAGTTTTCATTTTCTGCAGTTTTATATAGTTCTCATTTTTACAGTATTGGTGATGGGGAGGTGGTCATGGTCAGGGTAAAGTAACATACTGCAATGTTGCAATATTTTAAAGGATGACATTGTGCTTCTGGTTTTCTGAAATTGAAGCACTACTCATTATCATGTAACAACACTATGGTGGATTGGACAATCAAAAAAGTAAACTATTTTTACAGTTATTGTCAATCTATGGAGCAGTTATGACCTTCATCAGCAGTTTGTAAAACACTTCTGAATTGAAGATGTCTGTACAATTGAGGAACACAAAGAAATTGAGCAAACCTGACAAGAAAAAAGTATTAAAGATTATGAAACATATTTATAGTTTTTCAAATTAACCAGTATGTTCAAATACAAACACTCCTGTCAAATTTTTAGGGTATTGATTTGCCTTTATACAGTGCAAACAGATGATACATTGTTCTGGTGTTGCTGAACTTGTGTATTTGTATATACAGTACAGTAACCTAGATGGGACAATGTGATCAGTGGTGTTTGTTCAGAAACATACTCAGCCTGTTAAGAAGCTCTGCAGCCATAGTGTTATATCTCACTCTATTCACTTACGTCTTAGGAAATCAATGAAGCATAAAACATGTCTAGACAGTGTGTTATCATGAAATATAATATTACAAATACATAAAAATGTTAGGTTCAGTGATAGGAACACAACCTGTTCTTCTTTTAGCAGCTTGATTGATGGGTCTCATACCCTTGGTGGTTTGGGGTAATCTGTGCCTTTAAAAAAGGCAGCAGCTATTAGGGAGAACTGATGAAGACCAAGTGAAGGCCATTCTGGGTCAGATCGCCTATCCCACAAACAACTTCATTAAAACTGAAAAGAGAACAACTGAAGCAAGCCAAAAAAGGCCAACACTAGTATTGCACCCGACCTTCCCACCAACCAATCGAATCATGTATATCATGAAAATGCAGTTTGTACATTATTAATACAGGCATAATAATTTCAAATTTTTATCTTGGGCTACCACTGTTATTTAAAGATGTTTTTTTAAAGATGCTTTTAGCAAGTATGGCTCAAACATAAAACCCTTACCCTAAGCCTAACCCTGGCCCTAACCCTAACCCTAACCCTAACACTGACCCTAACCCTAACCCTGGCCCTAACCCCAACCCTAACCCTAACCCTAACCCCTAACCCTAACCCAGTAAGGTTAATGAGAGCTGTGTCCCAATTCTGTTCTAATATACATTCTAATGTACAATATGTACTCTACTAACTTTCATATGGTTTTTGAAGTTTTTTGAACACACACACACACACGCACATTTTTCAGTGAAGGGATATGATGTTCTGATGGATATCATCAGTCAAACTGTGAAATAATACTGACAATTAAACTTAAAAACTTTTTCTAGCTCCTTATTTTCTTAGTGCATGAAATTGTTGGACAGAAGTGTCCATCAACAGCACACTCAAACATCTGCAGACATAGTAAGCATACTGATATATTTAAGTACACTCACTTTTGTCACTTAGTATAGAGTATGTAGTGCTACACATGCTTTATAGACAAAAAATGTAAATATATGTTAACACATACCATAATCTGCTGTGGGCACCATTTTTCTACATAAGTCTATTTCCAAACCACAACATAATTAAAGAATCAAATTATGTTTGACAAATCACTCCCACTTCATAACTTTCACCCCACGGAATGTAGAGGAAGTCATTTTCCTCTATCCAGAGAAGTTTATTGCTGCACCAGAGATACCACAGATACTGCTGGTCTATCTCTACTTCCTAGACAGATGTCTCATGTCCTTCAAGGTGCAATCTGAATTCTTATCGAGGCTTCTGACAAGCTTCTTTGTGTGATGGATGGAAGTGCAGTGCCTCCTAGGAAGAAACCAAAATTGTCAGCCCAACCCTCAACTCCCACCCCCCACCCCCTCACTCTCCCATTCAGTGCCTGTGATTTGGATATCGGCAGCCTGAAGCACATCTAGGCACTGGTGATGAGCTTCTAGAGGCCCTGGAGGATCTATCAGATTGACGCTAATAACGTACTTCACAACCATTGGAGCTCTTATGTTAGACTGAGATACACCCACACCAGAGGGTCAGTACACTGAGCCCATATCACTCAGAGAAAGTTGTGGCAGTGACCGTCAAAGTAAAACCCTTGGGACTATGTTCTTTAGCCCCATTATCTAAAGAAGAAGAAAAAAAAAACCCGGAATCATCTTTTAATCACAGGGTTGAAATATGTTCATAATTACCTAAGGGAAATGTATTCACACTAATGACTGGGAGGGCCAGCCAGCTATCACAGACTTCTTTATAATTAGGGAATTTCATCTTATTATTAATAGGTGTGTGTGCATGTGTGTGTGTGTGTATGTGTGTGTTTGAATCCATGTAGCCTTCCATCCATTTGTGGGTGTGCGCTGTAGATGTGTTGGCTTTCGTACCCATATATGTGTGTGTGTGTTTTGTCTAATATAGCTAATAATTACCAGCTCCATTAGCATTTAAATGGGAATGTATGTAATAATAATTACATCATGAGTCCTGGGTTTTATTACCACGACCCCTGGCACCACTTTGATGGAAGGAGGGAAGGAGGGATAGATGGATGGATGGTTGATGGATGGATGTAAGGGAGTTTGGAAAAAAGAGGAGATAATATGAGCTGAGAAGAGATGGGATGGGATTAATGACACTGATGTGGAAAGTTGTCTTTGATGCCCAGGTGGTATTAAAAGTAGAAGAGTAATAATAGCAATAAGAATAATATCAATAACTCAAGAGCATATGACAAGGAGGGAGAAAACAATACAGCAGCCAAAGTTCACACTCCAACCTGTATGGACAACACATGCAGTACTTCACCAGAGATCTGGAGCCATATTTATCAACCTTCTCGGAGTAGGAAATCACTCCTAACTGGTCAAAAATTCTCAGAGTAATGCATTTTTGGTCCTACTTTTAGGACTAGGAGTAAGAGCATCTTATCAATTTTCTTAACTTAGGAAATCACTCCTAACTCGGTCAATATTTAGGAGAGCTCCAGAGGATGCCTAACCTGATAGGAGTTTCCAGGAGATGGTGTTAAGGCAGATATTCCGTGAGAGGAGAGTTGTTTTATGAAAGTTTGATCAGAATAAGCATATTGAAAGATCATTTTTACCAGGAAGCACTTTGATTGTGCTTACCTGTATAAATACATATTTTGTGCATGTTACAGTAGACTAAAACTTACAATAATGTCTCCCTGGCTGGATAGACTAATGAATATCAACTTCATTAGAACAGGTAAAATATTTTTTATAAGGTCTTAAATCTTATTTATTTATGCTAGGTATAGGCTGTTCACACATTGCATTTCCCAAGACTGTGTGACATTACAGAAATATTTTTTTTCCTCACATGTCAGGAGCAGAAGTTAACAGGAGGTGAAGTTAAATGGGACACAGACAGTGGAGGAGATTCCATACAGTGGCATGCCACAGCACATGGTTAGTAACATGTGCCTGTGCAATATATGCAAGATGCCACAATATTATGGGGAATTGTAAATCAATGTGGTTGAATGGGGCAGATTTCACACAGCTGAGTCAAATTAGGCTACCCACTATTTGTAGCCTATTTACTTAATAGGCTACGTTTATTTTTGAAAACATGTCAGTAGCTTTGTTTGCAGTCTGTGAAGGTTAAATGATGTGTATATATCTATGTAAGAGAACGACAACACATCATCATAGTTTCTACTTTGTGGCTCTGTGTCATAAAACAGTGATGTCACATTCTCACCTAGGAGTAGTCATCCTCCTGACTCAAAGTAAGTGTAGGACACTTCATAAATGAGTCTTAAGACCTACTCTGAGTATTTCTAGTCCTAAGTTAACTTTCAGTGCGATTTCTAGGGTTGATTCTGAGAAGCTTGGTAAATACGGGTCCTGGGCTGCTCTCTTAAAGGGAGACCTCCTTCATAAGGTAGTTTATTCATAAACACTTATTGTAACACTTTAATTTTCTAAAATTAAAAGCATAATAAAAACAAAAACAGGATTTTTAAGCCTTTTTCCACTTTTATTTGAATACAAATACAAATAATTTTTGCTGCCTCAACAAATACAGATACAAATACAAATACTGGGCTCTCTGCACATCCTTAATACATACACAACTGTGCAGACTGTATGAACTATGCAGAAAGAAACAGTGATGCTCATATTGAAAACAATCTTATGTTAAGGAGGTCTTTAGGAAGAAGGCAAGCAGACCATGAAAACAACATTAATTATAATACCGAAGGAACATTTAATATTTAGCGTCAGTCTGAAGCAAAACCTGCTTGTAGTCTCCAAGAAACGGCCAAGTTTTTAACAAGTATGAACTGCATAAAAACTCAGCGAAGGAAGAGCCGTCAGGATAAAAGAGGGCTTTATTTGAGGGTTAAACAGGGTTTCAGTCAGCAATGAACAAACAGTTCAAAAAAATACGCACAAAAGGGCAAGTAAGGAATGAAACACTGAAGGCTTAAAACATAATAGCTAGCAGGCTGTTTTAACAGAATAATGGGCTTCCAGCACCTGCAGTGCCTGGACCTCTAATGATGTGAACAATAAAACATCTCTCTCCTCCATCTGTCTCTCTAATTTTGAGCTACATAATAACTTAAATTACATGAGTAACTGTGTGTATGGATGTAAGTATGTGAGTGTGGATGTGAGAAAGAAAAAAGAGAGAAACAGGGAGAAACCTGGAGAAGTAAATCCTTGCCCTGCTCTCTGGTTTTGCTCTTTGCCTCATAATGGCTGCCTGTGGAGCCATACAAGACTCCAGTTGCCCTGCAGCCCATTTAAAGAGCATTAGAGGAGAGAAAAATGTCAGGGTCAGTCCACACTGGGTCACACAGTACAGTGTGTGTGTGTGAGTGCGCGTGTGTGTGTGTGAGGGAGAGAGACAGAGAAAGAGAGAGAGAGCGCTTCAACTCCTTCTTTAGGTTAAGTATTGTCAGTGACAATGGAGAGAAACAAGACAGAGAAAATGAGAGTTCTTTTCATAGCTCAGCCTGCTATAAAGGAACTGAAAAAACACCCAGTAATGATGAGAGCTAGTCTGGGTTAAATGCCAGCTTTTTTGCAGGGTTTCTATTAGAAACAAACAGATGCAGAGGTGGCTGTTCACTGCTATGTCTGTATTACACTTCACAAGGGTTTACTGAACAGCTGAGTGGGTAGCTACTTTAACACAGTTAGATTCTTACTTCAGTATTATAAACAGTATTAAAGGTAAATCTACCTTCAAACATCATTTTAAAAAGTGTTTTTTGGTGGCGTTGTTGGATATGTTGGTGTACGTTTTTCTGCTAGCAGCTCTGTGAGGCTGTACTCGAGCATAGTCTAATACTAAAATCAGCACACTAACATGCTAACAATGATAATATTGATGTTTAGCAAGTATAATGTTGACCATGTTTACTGTGCTGGTTTAGTGTGTTAGCATGCAAACATTTGCTAATTATTGCTTAACACAAAGTACAACTGAGGTTGGTGGGAATGCCATGAGTTTTGCAGGTATTTGGTCATAAACAAAAGTATTGAACAAAGTGACATTTTGACCAGATGACTGTGCTAGATGGATCACCAAAGTTATTACAATTTATCCTGTGGGGAACATGAATGTCTGAACCAAATGTTGCCAACCCATCAAGTAGATGTTGAGATATATCACAGAAGAAGTGAAAACTTTAATCTGCTGGTGGCACTAGATAAAAGGTCAGAGGATCACTAGACTGGTATTTAGTCTTGTGTTGTTGTGGTTCTGAACAGACAGCTCCTGCAAGCTGACCTTCTCTGAATCTTTTAATTTTCTCTAACATCCTTTACTGCTGTCACTGAAGTGTTTCAGTCTGAATGTCTGGTAAATCAGATGCAGCACCTATTTGTAAACATTTCCCTCTTCTCATATTTTGAATAGGAACACCATAAAATACATACAGCTTGAGCCCAAACAAAACATTTTAGTGATGCAACTTTTCTTCCATTTTATCAACGCAAAAGCTCATTGCAGCTCTTTAGTGAATATGGACAAACGCAATTTCACTGTGCAGACATGCGTATGACGCAGGTCTGCTTAACATGTTCAACCCCAGTTGGACCCATTCTTGAAACAGCAGTCACCCTGCCTCTCACTGTCAGCGGAGACTCTGGTCTGCTGTGTGGTTCATACACTTAACTGTTATCCTTAGAGTTACACTGAACTGCATCGAATAATTACCAGACACAAGTAAAGGTTCAGTTTTTTTTCTCCTCTCCCTGTCTATATGCATGCTCCCTCTCTTTTGACTGTGCACACTTTCTATTTCTCTCTCTCTCTTCTTCACTTTTTTTGGCAAGTTGATTAAATGACATCTTAACGTTGGTATCATTGAATTTATTGCCATTCCTGGTAGCAACACCAAGTCATCAAAGCCGGGCAGAATCTGACACGAAGATTATTTGATTACAAAAAATCATTGCCATAGAACTTACATAATACCTAAAAAATGCAGATAATGTATATGCGTTCTTTCAGCTTTCTTGGAATACAAATACATTATTCGGCAAAGTACAAATAGTGGGTTTTTTTTACGCATATTTGTTTCATACAAATATTTTAAAAATTATTTGTTTTGGGGAAGAAAAAAAAAAGTCACATATCAGCATGCAGGTCAGTTACATCGCTATCTCAGGCTCTGTCCTCTGCTCTGCTGTTATGTCTATCAGCAGGTGTCAAAGAGGGGAGTCACATCCACCTGTTACATGACACACATTTCCTAATTTCAACATCACTCCTGGAGTTGGTGGTGATGGTATCTCCCCAGAGATAAACCTGAGCTACAGACACACGTGAAGTGCTCCCAAGGGACTCTCCATAACCTGTTATTCCCCTTCTTCTTTCCACAAAGTTAGGTTGTAAAAAATAGGCAATAAATGAAAAGTGCAAAGCAATAATCACCTTTGAAATTCTTCCCTACACGTTACACAGTGTTTTAGGTCAGTAGTCAGTGTAGTCGTCTATAATCTGGGAGACTCCAGTTTGAGACCCGGTGTGGGAACCTCCTTCATAAGGTAGTTTATTCATAAACACTTATTGTAACACTTTAATTTTCTAAAAGTGTAATAAAAACAAAAACAGGATTTTTAAGCCTCTTTCCACTTTTATTCGAATACAAATACAAATAATTTTTGTGCCTCAACAAATACAGATACAAATATAAATACAAGGCTCTCTGCACATCCCTACTGTTTATACAGTATATTATACAATTTTCTAGCAGATTTTACAGACTCAATGTGGAAGAAGCTGTTCCTGTTGGACCCTCATCGACAGTCAGCTGAACCAAACAATATCAGAATGTTACTCCAGTGCTACATTCATCAAAACCTCTACTGGGTATCCTTTAAAGGATTTCATGGTGACCACAAAGTGCTGGTGATCATTTCAATGCAGAGTTCATTCTCTTTTATAACTATCTTTTAAAACTTTCATAACTATGGATAGATTGATACATATAGACTACTGCATCCTCTTGCCACCAACAAACAATCTACAGTATTATAGAAGTTAGCAGTTTTTCAGATTAAAGTGCACTGTATCATATTGGATGTTATCACAGTACATTTTATTGTATTGAGACAGGCCTGAATCCAATCACACTGAATTATTTGCCACTTAAAATGTATCATGGGTATATTAAGTTGTTGATTTAGTATCTGGATGTGTCGAATCAATCCCAGAAGCAGAGATACACCCCCCTGCTGTAGCAGGACAGTGGGCAGTCATAATAGAGTAACAATGTAGTGTTTAATTTACTTTTTTGAAGTGACAAGAACCATTATAGCTTCCATTATGGGTTAATTTTCTACCCCAAGAATGGCAGTAATGTTTTGTCTCACGCTTAACTTACACACACACTCATGGTAATATTAAGTATGACACTGTTGCCAGTAATGAAGATCCATCTGAAGGTGAAATTTCCCATGACCAAAACCAGACCATCCCGATCCTCCATCCCATATTTGCTTTAATCCATCCTTTAATAAGAACCATAGCAGCCGACCTGTGGGAGATGTGAAATGGCATGATTTCCCTGGGTGGGTGGAGGGTTGAGTATGGCAGGGGCCCCCTCCAAGGGGGGTGTTGAGACAAAGCAGAAGAAGTGAATGAGTGGAGGGGAGAGCTGGGGGAATAAAAAAGGTGTGTTCGGAAATGAGCTCTCAGTGCAGATAAGTATGGTAAGAGTTAGTGATGTTTAAGACAACTGTTGTTTTTACTCATTTTGAGCGCTGTATAAGATGTAGAATGGATTACTTTACAATGCAAGCAGTTAATCAGAGATAATTAAAGTGGAAGAATGGGAGGACAGGAACTAACTTTACATTTCATTTTTAAAGGTAGAGCCAGTCATTCTGGAGAAACACGTTTGACATTTGACCTAAACACCCAAACAAATACATCCCTCCCTCTGTGCTGCTTCAGAAGCTCTGCACCCCAACTCATGGACGCACATTGCCAAGGCAACAACCAAAATAGAAATATGGCGGAATCCAGAGCGGTGCGTCAGCTGTAGAGTCACTTCTGTTCCTCCGCTCCGAGCCACTTTCTTTGTTTCCCATTTACAGAGCCAATGATGTGTATGCTTTCCCTTCAGTGCACACACAGAAGGGAGTGCTAGTGGACTATGAGGAGATATTCGCTGAATTTGACAAAAAGTGTATTGGATTAGAATCGCTGACTTTACTTTTAAGGTTTGATTGTGTGAAGAAGATGCTTGACCTTTCAGATTCATAAGGCAGCTGCACTTCTACAAAAAAGAAAAGGAATGTGTGAGCTTAAGGGATTTGGCTGGCACTTTCTATATTTTTCTTACTGTCAACAAATCTCATGTGCAGAGCCAAAACAACAATGAACTCATCCTATTAACAAGTATTGTATTTGTATCCAAAGCCTGATATATCTTATTACACTGTGCCATAGAGCTATTAAAGTCCAAAAACTATTAAAAACAAGTCAGTGAGCCACACTTCTGCTGCACTGAGAGACATGTTCCTTGTTAATGAAGATAGTGGTTACCGAATCTTGTTTCAGAAATGGCTCAAAAAAGTAAAAATAGCGATAGTAGAGTAGAGTAGAGTAGACATTTGTCTGGGCACAGTGCTACGGTCTGTTGCTTCACATAAAAAACATCACAAAAACATGAGAAGCATTTGATACAATGCTAGACAGTTGCTTCACATAAAAACATCTTTAAAAAAGTAAAAGACATATTTGACTATACATTTGACAACATGACAGCTTAAAAAGAAACTGTAGGAATAAAAGTGCAAAAGTGCTAAGTATTAAAGTGCTTGTGTATTTATTGCACAGTGCTCTATTGCACTAAGATTTGGCATTAGAGTTCAGCAGCTTGATGGAGGCTGGAACAAACGATAGCTTCAAGTGGTTTGATTTTCACTTTGGCACACAGAGTCTTCTTTCTAATGGCAGAGGTTTGTATTCAGAGAAGAGGGGATGTTGTTGCTTGTTTCATGACTGCCTACTCATATAGGCTCTGTATGGCCTTGTATTCTTTCTTCCCTATTACCTTCATAGCCGTTTTGTGCATGCTGGCAAACCTGCTTTTCAGTTGCACTGTTAGGTTGCCAAACCATGCTTTAATTCCATATCTAATCCTGATACAGCCTCAATTGCCTTAGAAAGTAAAGTCTCTGCTGCAGTCTATTAGATAGGTTATCAATGTGTTTTTCCAGCAAAGAAGGGTGTCTATGACACTTAAGTATTTTACAAGGACACCTGAATAATTATCTGGTTTTCAATGACCACTGGCTCATGGTCAGTCACTTGCCTTGGGTCAAAGACCATCTCCTCTGTTTTGGTGACATTTAGAATGAGATGGATGGTGTCACACCATTTGATGAAGATGTCTATCTCATTGTGGCACACAGAAGGGTCCATGTCCTTGTGGAGAAGGCTGAAAATCACAGTATCATCAGCATCTTATAATATAATTATTAGGCTGTACTTTCCTGCAGTTATTAGTGTACAATGTAAAGAGGTGAGTGCAGGTGATACCACACAACCTTGTGGGACCCTTTTATTGCTGTGTTTGGTCTCTGACAGTGATGAGATACGACAGTAACCCACCAATGCACATTTGTGGTTCCATTTACAGAGCTTCACTAACTTCTTGTGCTACAATATTTTTAAGTTGGATGACTTCATTGTTGGTTTGGCTCTATACAGTTTGGAGTTTGAAAGACATAGGTATTCATAGTACTGGGCAGCAGTTTTTGCATCTTGACTCATGTTGGGAATAAAAGTTGGAATATTTCAAGTCATTTAAAAATACAAAAACAATGTTGTTGGGGAGTAGCATTTTAAAAACCTGATATATAGTTTTAATAATACACACACACACACTTTCTTTTTAAAATGATTCTCTGCTTTGCTTTGCTTTGCTTTGCTTTGCTTTGCTTTGCTTTGCTTTGCTTTGCTTTGCTTTGCTTTGCTTTGCTTTGTTGGATTTACATACAGCGTGAAATAAACACATTCGGTATATAAGACACATGTTCATTCAGTGAGGTGGTGGAAATGCTCTAATTGAGCCTGTGCAGTTAATTTGTTCACTGATGTGGATGTAATTCAATTTGTATCAGTGTAATGTCTGTGTGCTTATTTGTGATAGTCATGGTAGGTTGAGTGAGAAGCTCTTAAACATGTTCTGGCACAAGAAGTCAACCATCAATGAAACACCTGTTTCCAGACATGTCTGACAGTCTGAGGTTGGGGCACATCACACTCCATTACTTCATGACTCTAGAGATTATCACACTCCAGTGAGAGTGTGTGTATGTGTGAGTGACAGAGAGAGATGCAGTGAAGAGAGAGTTCATTGTTAGAGAATTGATTGATTGAATTGATTGATGTTAGGTTATTTGAGGTAGTTTGGCTCTCGTTTTTTTTTTTGTTTCTTTAAAAAAATCCTCTTCATCTATGCAACAGGGTAGAACCGCAAATTGCATTTGTGAGAGACAATTTACACATTTTCACATTTAAGTACTTCACACTGTGCTAACAAGGCTTTCACATGTATGGATTATCACATGTGCCCATAGCTGTGGGAACGTGATTTCAGTTGGGGGTGTGGGTTTGTTGACTATGGCCCCCCCCCCCCCCAAAAAAAAAATGAGTTTATGAAATACCTGCAGCGATCCCCCCACAGAGAGACACTGTGTGCATTTATGTACCAACAGGATCTGTCAGGATCTAATGGTAATGAATGTTCTGTGTTCTTCTACACATCCAAAAGGTCAGCTGTTACATACACACACAGTCCAGGTTCATAGAGTGAAATTGTTTGGAGTAAAGTAACCGTCCTCCTGATAAATCCTGAACTCCATCAGAGCTGTCTCAACAATTTTATTTCAGAGGCTAAAAGTTTAATTCTGTTTCCCCTGGATAGTTCTCTCTGTCCTGTCAAGTTTATAACTACAGTTTTTTTTTTATTTTTGTTGCTTAAATGTCCCACAATATTTGCTGCAGTGACATTACTGCACACATGGGAATGTTTACATTTACTGAAAGCAAAGTAAATTGTTAAAGAAAACACTCATACATCAGTACAACACAAAATAAAGAAATCACATGGAAAGCTTGCATTTCCCACAGCTATGCATGAACCTGCCAGACACAGGCCCAGGGGCCCCTAAGCCAGAGCCTCCATGTGCTGTAATATTCTGTGTGAGTGAAGTGGCTCAGTCATTCATGTCAATGACACACCCCCCAAAAGTCTAAAAAAAAAATAAAGCATTTGCCTTCAGTCACTTTAAAAAGGTCATAAAAAGGATTTAAAAAGCATGAGTCCTTCAGAAGGACTCAGGTGTTTACCTGAGGTTTATCCCCTCAGGTTTTTTGTAGGGCATTTAGACTTAGCTAAGTACTGACACAACACAACATGGTGACTTTGCTGGAAAATGTAATATTTTTTAATGAAGTATTTGCATATTTATATGTCATGTAAGGTAGTCTGCATTGCATTGTGTGTCTCACTTATTCTTTGTTTTGGTGTTATTTAGAACCTGAACTGGAGCAATTACACATATGGCATATAACTATTCAACTATTCTTGCAAAAATAAGATGATGTCATTTTTAATTGCAGCTAATGCTGGTGAGGAAGCCTACTATCATAATCCTTGAAACAACAGAAGGTATGTGTGTGCTAATTTAATTTACATTTTTGTTACATGTGGTAAGGCGTATAATAAGAATAATATAATCAAACAGGATGAGTTAATTGTGTTAAATAAAAGTTAAGTTAATTAAGAGAGCTGCTGTCTGTCAAAGCAGCTTCAAGTCAAAGATCTGTCTACAACTCAACTCTCATATGATGAGGATAAGAACTAAACAAACCACCTGGGATTTACATAATCCATATGAGACCGACATTTGACCCTTACTGACATGAAGAAAGAAAGTAATGTAAGATCTTACATATCAACAGGGACCCAAATAATCTGTAAAAGCAATAAAAGAACAGGAAGAGCTCACTTCTGGGCCATGCTAAAGAAAAAAATAAATAAATAAAATACATATATATACATATATATATATATATATATATATATATATACATATACACACACTGCATATATTATATTATAGACTGTTATTCAATCCAGTTTAAGCTTTGACAGCTGTGATTTGTCAAAATGAGGTTAAAGAAAAAAGTTTCATTCATTTTCATCCACTGTCTCTCTTCTCTGATTTTTCTGTCACCTGTAATTGAAGGATTTGTTTGTTGCATTGCGTTTGACAGGTCCTTTCACTCAGCATCCTATAATGCTATGGCAACACATCAGCTTCCCTTTGAGCTGCAGTCCAGGTGTCTTGATTGATTTTCTCTTTGGCTCTTTGGCCTCAGACATAGAGTAGGAGAATTTTCTCGACTCTTGAAGGAGCATCTAATCCTTCAGTTTATCTGAAAACCTAAAAATGGCCAAACATGCTTTTCACTCTTTACACTAAACGGCGTATGATAACAGTTTTGTAGGGATGGGTTTTTTTGGGGGGCTTATATGACCTTTTTCGTCACCACCTCAGTCAGTATATCAGTTTGAAAATGTCAGAAGAATAAATGAGTTCACACACAGAATGTAAAGAAAATGTTGAAATCATAAAGATGAGACATGCAGACAGGCTGTGAGACAGACAGACAGACAAACAGACAGGCGTGATGAGCCAGGCGACTAAGCAGAGATAATGTGAACGTCTCTTTTGTCAATGATCACTTATTACTTTTTCTCCCCTGAGAAATTAAGCAGAGTCATTACACAGTGCTCAGACACAGAGAGAGGGAGAAAGAGAGGAATGGTGTTGATTATCAGGAGCAAATCATTCTTTCTCCATGACTCCAGTATGCCTCTGTCATGTGACCTTGTGGGATATAGCAGGTCACCAACTGAAGCAGAAAGGGGGGGGGGGGTATTTTTCCTTGAGAGGGAATTAAGTGTGTGTTGCATTGAGCATTATTTAATGTAAGCATTTATTAGATGCTTCATCTGGTGCTAGTTCACTTTAAAACTAAAGGGCCTTGAAAAAGGCAGAGGTAGAGAATGGAGTTTCTAAACCTAAAATTGTTTTTGAATGAATGTTGACTGACTGCATGTTATTATTTCATCATATCATATGTACATATCACTCATCATACATACTAATAATACCTGTGATGCAATAACTTACTTCTTACGGATCGATCACTCTGTGTACTGGGTTTGTCACTTTTAAATTTTAATTTCTTGTGATTTTTGTCAACTTGCAACACCCAACTGATGTCACTGACAGTGCACAGAGACTGATGAACAGTCTCACTGAAGTGTGAATGTCCTGTGTATGTGTGCCTCTAGGTGGCAGTATTATCACAACCACAACAGGCCAAAGGTCCAGCTGCAGCCTGCACTCCTGCTTTAGTGTTTTTCTAAAAAGAGATGCTGGCAGTGAAGAATTTCACTAACCCACAATACTCTAAATACTCTTAGAAAACTGTATTTCTTATATTATATTTTTCTATTAAACTCTAAAAAATATTTTACATTAAGAAATTACACCAAAACATTAACCCTCAAAACTTTTGTTCCCTCTCCACCTTAATTTCTAATTCATGATTGTTTTTACAAAAAGTACATTACAAAAAAAAAAGAAAAGAAAGCCTTACAAGTAAGCATAAAACAGTAGCATTGCAAAAAGTAAATTTACTAATAATTACAATTATGATATAATTATAATTACAATTGCCTTACTTCTTTCATTTTTTGTATTTTTCACTCTTTTCCTTTTTTTGCACTTTTAACCAGGTGACATTGCCCCCGTGTTTGGTTGACCTCCAGAACCCATTGCTCTGACCCATTGCAGGTGTAATCCATTCCAGATCCACACCCAGACTGTTAGTCTGTTCAGTTGGTTTCAAAAGAAGAAACAAGTATGCTTCTCCTGCACTGAGATTCAGTCGGGTCCACTAACTCAATAAAGCAGCAATGTCTGTAATAAATTATTTTAATTATGGTGTTATTATGTGTTTCTGTTCTGAAAAAGATGCCAGAGGGAACATTGTATTTAGCATTTATAAGCAGGATACAAACAGTTCATAAAAGGTTTATAACACATTGTGTATAAACAGATGATTAATAACAATGTAGTAAAACACAGTTGTAATCATCTGAAATATGTCTTTGTGGGAGTTCCAATTGTAGACAAATGCGGTTAATTTTACATTAATGAATACTTGAAATGTCCTTACATCTACTAATAACCACATTATATATAAACCATCCCTGTCTCCTCTCCTTGGCTTAGAGTGTGTGTGATGAGCTACAGATGGTGTCCTATGATTGGACTGTTGAAAAAGGTTGCTGCCTGCTGATTGGATGACATCCTTCCATATTTAAACCCCAGCTGATAGCAACGTGCCCTCTTTCACCTTTTCCAACTTCTAGTAATTGATGCCAGCATTTAGTTGTGTGTTTTTTCTGTTTCTGAAAGTAGTGTGATAACCAAACGCCTCCATCAGGCAGTTGTTGTTTAGTTCTAATTCTGCCAATTTGTAAGTAGAGTTTACAAGTTTGTTTTATATAATTCACTGTAAATATAAAGATCTATGTATAGTAGCAGCAGTTTTTGGAATGAGTGAGGGGCTCTTTTTTTATTGAACATTGTTCTCCAGTTGTTCAGTTAGAAGTTTAGGTTGGAAGTTTATCATTTATTTCAAACTGAGTTGAGTTCTGTTAGGGAACTTTGGGCTTAGTGAAGTTTTCTTTGTGGTTTTGGGCATGGGGGGGTGGGGGGGGGGTTAGTTGGTCACACGGCATGTTCTGTCTAGTTTTCCATTAGACTGGGGACTTAACAGTTGGCAGGGGATGTTGGCATTGGTTGTAACTCTGCACTGCAGAATGGTCCAATATGAATGTCATTCCTAGGATACATGGCTGGGAAAAATAGGTTGAGTGGAGGAGGAGATTCCAGCAGCGTGAGGCAGGTTTCGCTGCAGAATGTGGAGTCGCATCCTCCCACATGCAATTTTTTCTTCCTCTGACATCTGATATAAAAATAATGAGAAAGAAATGACTATCTGTGGTCAGGCAGGAACCTCCATCATATCAGAGATGGACCACAACCGGCTGGACCCAAACTGATTTTTTATCAAAGGCCAATATCAGCACAAAGCATCGGCCTAACGCTCCTGTAAGCCCTCTGCTCCCCCTCAGAAACTCCTCTCAGTGGGGAGGGAACACTGGTGCCAGAGGCTTTCTTCCTCTGTGGTACTTCTTGGATAGCGGTTTTTATTTGACAACGGTTCCAGTTGGTTAAAGACTTGTAAGAGAGGGGTCGACTTTGCTTCGACTTGCTTCCTTGTTTAAACTCAAACCCAGAAAACCACAGGGATTAAACTTCTGTCATCGCAACCTTGTCCTGCTCTGAGGGACTCAACCACGCACACACACACACACACACACACACACACACATACATGCAAAACACACAACCTCTGTGTTGTCCTCGGAGGAACTAGAAACTCATGCAGTGCTTCCACAATGTACTTGACATGAGGTGGCAGTCGTGTGTGTGTGTGTGTGTGTGTGTGTGTGTTATAAAACTTTCTTTCAGTTCACACCCGGCACGCCTGCACCTGTTTAGCAGAGTGGAACTGAGAACAGGGCTCTACTCCTGCCTCTCTGTCCATAGTTTTGATGCTTGTAGAGCAGTGGGAGTGAAGGGACTCGCTCCACACCATTAGGCCTGGGTTGGGGTGAGGGGAGCTGGGGGAAGATCCCCTGACTCTGCCCCCTTTTCCTCTGTACAAACTCCAACCCCCCCTCAGGACATCCGGGAGCTAGCTAAGGGGCCCATCCACTGAGCTGTCACCTGCCAAACGGGAGGCCCTTAGTGGGAAGAGAAGAGTCTGGAAGACTGGAATTACAGGAGGAGGAGGAGGAGGAGGAGGAGGAGGAGGGAAAGAAGTGTCAGTTGCCAAATCTTGTATCCTCTGATTTTTCCTTTAATAAGAAGGTGTGGGAGCAGCTAGAAGCTGAACCAATTATTTGGTTAATTTATTTATGTTATTTATTTTAAATTTAAATGTCAAAAACAACAGGATTTTATTCAAAAAGTATTATTTTATCTGACCAACTAAAGTCCAGATGAGGTCTGGGTTTATAAAGGTGCTGTCACACTCGCCTGCATCGCCTTCAACACTGTGTACTCTATAATAAGCTTTAGAGCAGCAGTGAGTACGCATCCTGAAAAAAGTTCAATCTCAACTTTTCTGGGGAGAAAAATAATGTATCTATATCTATATTTTGATTTACAATTAATAAATGAATAATAATAAAAAGGAAGAAATTAGAACATCAATCAAAGATAAGGAAATATATATATAGCTTACAATACATACTTTATATAATGAGCTAGTTTATAGTTTATATAGCTCATAATACAATGTGTGTGATGAGAATATAATAATTTGATAATATAATGATGTGCAGCTAGGATTTGGGTAATTTCACTTTGTAAATGATCTTAAATATTTACATTATTAATGACTTAATCAATTATCAAGAAAGTCATTTCAGTCATCACATAGTCTGGTTATTAATTTACACATTATTTCATAACTATTGACCCATGTGTAAACTAAATGCTGATGATGACTTGTGTATTTGTCATACATTTGTGTTCAGCACATTGAGTTTACTCTGGTTTGTCCTCTGTCAGTACCGGCAGTCATCCTGACTCGGACAGGTGATTGATGGTCGGCCTGATTCTCTCTCATGCTGCTGCAAGAGATCCAGATAAGAAATGACAGACAACAAATGATGAGCTCACACAGATACAGCCGGCTTATTGCAACCTTCAAAAGGCAGTCTAGACTGTGGAAATTGATGAGAAAATTATATTTTCCTCCGGCAATAATTTCAGTGTTATTGCCCAGTAAGTGAACAAATGTACATGTGTCGTCATTTACTCTGCGGTTAAGACATACATCCATCTGCTCAGCATGGGATTTATGGATTCACCACACAAACAGATGATTATTTACTCCTCAATCTGCAATGCTGTCATTTCATTCAAATCTCCTCCAGGCTCAGTGAATATACTACGAATATACTGTAGTTGGCTATTAACTGGTTAAGAATCAGACCATGTTTGTTGATGTATCATTCTTGTCTATGGGAGGCCTGTATGCTGAACCGATAAACCGAAAGGAGGAACATACCACAGTTTTGCAATTGTAATTAAATGTAGGCCACCCGAGGACATCCATGCACCCCCTGCAACCTGGTGCAAAGTCTGATATTTCTCATTAAAACTTTCTACTACTAGTTTTGGTAGAGTATTGCTGAAAGTGCTGCCCACAGTCTTTAGATCTGAACAAGTAAGTCTCCAAAAAACAGCAGCTAAATCTAAATTTAAACAAACAAAAAAACAAACTTTTGAATAAAATATTCTACTTCAGAACCAGCACAAGTAAGCTCAACTTCAAAGAAATTTATTATTGATTATTTGTAAGAGATGATGTATGTGTTTGTCTTATTAAGAAATACGAATGTGAAGTAAACATTGCTAATTTAAATTAAATAAATAGGTTTATCTGTCCATGTTAAAACTTTCACTTTTTTCTTTTTTTTTCTCTTTATGACCAAACAAGATATGAGCCCAGCTGATATGTTGCTGCTTGCAGCAATAATTATTATTACTGTGAGATAAACTCAAGTCAAGTCAGCTTTTACTTATGCAGCCTAAAATCACACATTTGTCTTAGAGGGCTTTATTATCTGTACAACATATGACACCCTTTATCCTTACACCCTCAATTTGGATAAGAAAAAAAAAACTAATGGGAAAAAAGGGAGAAACCTCAGGATGAGTATCGGAGGAGGGATTCTTCTACCAGGACCGATACAGAAGGTGTCGAAGTAGCATAATATGATGAAACAGAATGAAAATATAGATTGCATATATAATATTATTAAGTAAATATTAGGTGTAATAAGAATTTCAGGCAAAAGGTAAATGTGTGAAGAAGACATTGATATTTAGATATGAGAGATGAATCATACTCACAGTGTTGTGGGTTTGAATGTCACCAGCAGCCCTTACGGAGAGCAGTGTGTGTGTGTTCTCTCTGTACGCGCTGAGTTTCCTCCTGCCTAAAAAACACCATCGGCTCAAGGTGAACTGGAAAAACTCTGGATTGCAAGCACTGTAGTGTGTGTGTGTGTGTGTGTGTGTGTGTGTGTGTGTGTGTGTGTGTGTGTGTGTGGAGAGCTCCAAAAGGTTTCCTGCCTTCAGCATCAGTGTGTGCTGGGACACATTTTATCCTCACATGACCCTGAAGAGTGAAATAATGACAGAAATCAGTTATGTCATAAACTAAATCTTTTAGTGAGAATGGATTACATTTTCTTTTCATTGTAATTTAATTTAATTGAACATATTTTTAAAATATAAATATTTGTTTTACTTCCAACTTATTATAATGAGGAGTATTTTCAAAGACCTCTTGCAGCCATGAAGCAGCCCGTAAAAATAGAAGAACTTCAAAGAACAAAAGGAAAGAGAAGAAAACAATTCAGTTGAGAACATGTTTATTTTATTTACTTTTAACTAGTTCTGAGACAGATAAAAATGTCACTGTTCCAACTATTAATACAGTAATCAATTTTAATTATGAAACTTTTAGTGCAATTTTGTTTAATTTGATGGAAATGTATAATTTAATGAAATTAAAGAATATACTGTAAAAACAAGTTATGCACACATGTAAATGCAATCAATAATGTACATTTCTTTTAGTTATTTTGAGGTATTTTAAGTCAACTTCATGTAAATTGGAACTCATAATTACACTTTCCATTTTAGGGGAAATTTATGACATCACTGAAATGTGCATACACTATATTTATGTACTTAAACATGCATGTGCTCGTGAGTATACATGATAGAAATGTTATACTGTGTCCGTCATTTTTAATGTAAATTTACAAATTTTCTAAAACCTTTCTAAAACTATCACATAATACTTACCGATTTTTAACATTTATACAATGTTATTTTTGTCCATTCTCAAACATTCAAATATCACATTCCCTCTTGTCTTCCTCCACAACTGCTTTCCCTCCTCCCCTCCACCTCCTCCCTCCCTGCACTTCCACTCTTGTTGTTTTTTTGTTTGTTTTTTCCTGTATCTATTTAGTCTTTTTCCACACTCTCGCTTCACGTTACGCATTTAAAATGTCACTGTACCATCTCTAACTGGTGTTACTGGGAGGCCGCAGTGCTGCTGTGGTTCTTTCCCCATCGTGCCCTCCTGAGTATCCGGAACAATAGATGGCGCTAGAGAGCTGCTGATGGCACAGTGGTCTCTGCATTACCACGAAACAAAACACATGCACACATGCAGTGTCATATTATGGACTTGTATATTGTTTAGAAGCACGTATATGCTGCGTGAAGCTTGTGAGAGCATGAGGTTATGATGATAAATACTGTCACTGCTTATTTATGTGCCTGTGTGGGTGTTTGTGTGTGACATTTTTCATCCCCTGAATCATCATTTTCTGACATAAAAACAGATTTTCTCACAAAAGCCTGCAATCATCTTTTTATTTCTTAATCATTACATACCATTATACTGAAGATAAAATGAGTGAATATTCTGTTGAGTCTAGTGTCTATTTTTTTGCATTATAAAAATCCACTAAATTCTTTCCTTGAAAGACGAGTGACCTCAGCTGACTCCTACTCTCTCTCCTCTTCTCTCCTTCCCCACAGCTTCCTCCCTCTTTCAGTCGCTTCCAAAGTGAAGGAGTGGAAAACAACACATGTAAGTCAAATTTATTTTATTCCTTCCTCTTTTCCTCTCCATTCTGTCTCTCCTTTCCCTCCGTGCTTCCTTTCTTTCTCTTTCCTTCATCTTTTCTCTACCTTCCCTTTCCTTTCTACTTATGCCTCCTTTTCCCCTCTGTCCTTTGTTCACTTTCCTTCCTTCCTTCCTTCCATCATTCCCTCTTCTTCCACCTTCCTTCATTCCTTCCTTGACCCCTCCTCTTTCTCCACTTCCCTTATCCCATGTTTCCTTCCTTTCTTCTCAACCTCCTCTCTTATTTCTTTCCTTCTCTCCCATTCCTCCACCTCCACCGCCATATAACTTCAAAATTCTCTCCTTTCTTTTCCTTTCTTTTGTTCTTGTCTTTCCCTTCTCCCTTCTTTCCGTCCTTCCTTCCCTTCTTCCTCTCCTTTTTGGTCCTCTCTTCCTTCCTGCTCCATCTCCCTCCTCCCCTTCATCGTTCACACCTCCCTCTTTTTTTGTCTTGCGCCATGCTGCTATCCCATAATCCAAAGCTCCATGGAGGGGTTCCGACTCCCTGCCCGCTATACCCGCCCTCCTATTGAGGGTATCAAGGAGTGTGTATGCATGTGTGTGTGTGTGCCACTGGGTGAGTGCGTGAGCCAGTGTGTGTGTATTCATGTTTAAGCTTCCAGCAGTGGATGGCATTGTTGTTTAGTGAGAGACAATGTCATGACTACTACCCTCTGAGATGTTTGTGTGTGTGTGTGTTTGTGTGTGTGTGTTTGTGTGTGTGTGTGTGTGTGTGTCATCCACAAATGGCTGAGAGGGCAGTTTACATGTGTGTGGACAGGGTTTGAGTTTGTGTGTGCATGTGTGCATAGAGGTTTACTCTTTAATAACAGATGAAATGTGACCTGATTACAGTATTCTGATTACACATCTGTATTATTAATCTGTGACTCACTCACAGTGATCGTAAACAGAGTAATGAGATTACAGTAACAGTTAAACATTATTTTAACATTATAGACAAACCTATTCAAAGAAACGTCATTCTCAAGAACATGTTGAGAAGTATTTTTCAAGTTCAAGTTTGAAGCTGCATAAAATGTTGTTCCTCTGAAAACAACAATACAGACGAATAACAAATAATCAAGTCTTGCAGAGGCCTGTGTAAAAAGTGCAATTGCAATACAGTAAATACGTATTAGGTAATAATATAAAATAACATAGTGTATGATTAAAAATAGCAGCAGTATATCAAAGCAATATCCTAGAATGGAAAAATAAGATTTTTCACTCTCTCATGCAACATATGTATGCAACATGTAATATGAATGTGACATTATTTCAGGTCTGTGCTGAGACACATTTATTTGCATATGTAAATCTGACATGCACCATGTACTTTTTGCAAGTAATGCAATGTTTTGCATTTTACAGATGCAAAAATTACAGTTATGCAACACTGCATGTTCAGTGATGATGATTCCTAAGTGTCCACAATTGTAATCTACAGCTCATTACAGAGTGTCTTATATACAGGCAGTAGCAAATAAATGAATGAGGGAGTGATTTTGCCGATTATGGTCTTCCTGCATTATATCTTACCTTTAAGCCCCACACTAGCTGAACCTACTGGGCTTGTGTTTGTGTTATCCACACACAAACACAGGCTGTTTTGAGGGCAAATACAGAAATGGGATATACTATATATTCTCAAAAAGGTTGCAGGGACTTGTATCATTTTAGTAAGTGTCTTTTCTGATGTGCTTCATTGATTATACTACAGGAACCAATAATTTAGTTTTTTATCCATTTTTCAACTCACACCCTGCTATTTGAGATCTGGGCAGAATTTGATTACATTTTTATCAATAATATTTTTTGCCTGTGTCCATTTTTTGGCCACTTGTTAACAAACTGGACAAAGAGCAGACATAAGCAAACATTCTGACATGTGCATAACTGCAGAGAACAACGACAAGAATGTTTAATTTGTTATATTTTGGGCTTATGCACATAAAATGATCATTTCATATTTTTATTTAATCTGCATACAAGCACAATTTCTGAATGAGGTTTACACTATTGATTCCTAATAGTAGAAACTTTCAGTAGGACAGTGAATTGTATTTTGACAGTGATCTTCAAAAACATGCACACTAAGGTTGGATGAGTCTACAAAACGCTGCAATCGGCAAGGGTGCGTAGATGTGTGTGTTGCTGTGTGTGTGTGTATGTATGTGAGCAGTGAGGGGGATTCATGTGGAGGGAGGGAATGTAGAAGCAGTGTGTGTGCCAGTCACCCCAGGGTGAGGGGATTAAGTGTGAGCCAATGCAGTAAAGGTTAGCGCTTTGTCTCTCACTGAGGCCTCTATCACACACACAAATCTCTGAAAAGACAGAGGGAGAGGGAGAGAGAGAGAGGCAGAGAGAGATGACATTATTATTATGGGCCCACAGTCCCACTACCCGAGGGATGAGTTTCCACAAAGCTCATCAAGTCGCCAAGGAAAACTGATAAAATCACCACACAAATCCAAGAGACAGAAAGTAATTGAGCGAAACTGTAGATGAAAAAATATTAAGGGAAACTTTCTTAAACATAAGCCAAGCATTGGATTTAAACTTTTTTTTTTTTTTTTTTCATTTAATCATGGAGTATGTCTTCTGGCTTATGTTGTTGAGTTCATTTTCCACGGCGGACATTTTAGGATATTTTTTTGCTCCTCTTCTGAGATCTCACAAAATGGCGGATTGGAGGATTGCAACGGGATGAACCGCCTAGGAGGTATGAGCATGTTGCAGTTAGAGTGTGTGTGTGTGTGTGTGTCAGATAATCTAAGCATGGTTGGAAACAGTGTGCTTTGGCTGGTTGCAGAGTATTGAGGTCTTGTTGTGAAAGCTGACATAAAATCATTTCAATAAAAAAATTAGATGGAGCAGTTTCCAGAATGACGCCCTGTCCAGTCATATCCATGCATTTTTAAGTAATATTTATTCTAGCTATTTTGGCTGTGCTGTATGCTGTGCATATTTTTCTTACTTTAAAATACAGAACTAAAAGCAGTTTTGAAACGCTGCTATTTCTTTTCTTTTTTATTTGTGCTATTTTTGAACATCTGTAGTTGGATAAATGCCTGTGTGTCAGAAGTTCTCCTGCCTAATTTTATCCACTTTTTAATTCTTGTTTACCGTTTTTAACTTTTGGCTTAAGTCAAAGAGAATATATTTCATTATTAAAATACCTAAAATATCTGGAAATTCATAGACACGAACATTAAATGTCACCTCAGTGAAACAGAAGTTAAATATCTATTCAACCAGCAAGTGCTGTGGTGCAAGATACAATATATGCTACTATAAGCTTTAATAGTTGGTAGCAATTTCTTGTCCAGTGGATACTGAGTACTCTTACACCTCAGTTGCCTCAATTACTGTGTTGCAGTGAAACGATGAGACTAGCCAATCACGGCCCACCCTAAAACTAAATGGCAAAATGGAGTGTTGTGTCTCAAATTCAAGCAAGCTTTGACATGTTCGTGGTGTGTTGTAGCCACAAATGTCTGCACTTCCATTACTTTTAATATAGTCATTTATCACTTCTGGTATTACTGCAATTTTACTACAACTATTTCTAATTTTACAGTAATTTTACATAATTTTACAGTGGTAGCACTACTACTGCTACCACCACTTTGTCGTTGCTACCATTCCTTCTAGCCCACGTCGCTAAAACCATACCTGGTTGCTGGACCCATGCAAGGCTTGTAATAAATGACCAAGAATTAGCACGTGGCAAGTATCAGCTCGAATACTGCTTTCTGGAGCTAATAGTAAATTGTAAGTGGACTTATACAGAGCATTTCTACCTTAACAGACAAATTGCTTTACAATTTTGCTTCTCATTCATCCTTTCACACACACACACTCACACACCAGCGGCAGAGCTGCCATGCAAGGTGCTGGCCTGTCCATTAGGAGTAACTTGGGGTTCGCTGTCTTGCTCAAAGACACTTGTCCTCCAAAGTGGAACAGCCTTTTGAATTCCCTAATTAAGTAAAAAAAAAAAAAAAAAAAAAAAAAAGTAAAAGAGTCGCTTGTGAGAAAAATCTTGGTTTTTACTCAGTGAAGAATTTCCTCCCAACATCTTGAGTGTTACTCAATAATTGAGTGATTTGATTTTGAACCTCACAATCAATAGATGGATCGTCATTGCTTCACAACATATACTGATAAATAGTATGTGTATTGTACTATTCATAAGCTGGGAATGATAAGGCTTCATGAGTCTGAGTTTGAGATTATTAGTATTCATGCTCACAGTTAACAACTGAATAGAATATATATATATATATATATATATATATATATATATATATATATATATATATATATATATATATATACATTCACAGGTATACACACTTACCAACCATAAAAACAACAACAATATACAACACAAACACAAAGAAAAAAACAAAAACAAAAAACAGACCCCAAAGACTCCAACTATCCGTATTTTGTTCCATTCAGTTCTGTATTGTACAGTCTGACTGCTATAGGCAGGATTGCTGCTTTCAGCCTGTTTGTTCTGTACTGGACGTGTGTAAAATTGTAGCAGTCTGTTTGTATTGTCAGCTCTTGTCTGTGGGAGCAAGTCATGGAGTGGATGTTGTGCATGTCATATCTTTTACCAGCTGAATGGCTGCCTGTTCTCTCCTGCTCTGAAGAGATGGGAGCTGTAGTGGTGGGGTGCAGCCTTTGTGGATGATCCTGAGGACCTGGCTTTTATTGCGACCCACCCACCCAGAAGGACACTGCCATATTCCAGACACAGCCTGACCACAGCAGCGTAGATGGTAACAAGGTCAACGCAGGATAGACCATGTCTGAAAGTGGACCTATTTAGAGGCTTTCCTTACTAGGAGCGCTGAGGTTTGAAGTTTTGGGTATGGGGGTAAATGTTCACAATGTGAGTAAGGACAGGGGCCAGATCTTCAGCATGGTCCTTCAGCAGCTGTGATGGTATGCCGTCAGGCCCACAGGCCCTTCGTGGGTTAAGCCCTGTAAGGGCTCACTCTATAAGGCCTATACTGTACAGGTCAATCGCTCTAGTATGCAGTGGCAATGGGAAGATTGAAGGGGGTGTTACTAGTCCAGACCTCTGCAAAGTAGCCGTTGAGAACATTGGCTACCTTGTTCCTTCTTCCACACCATAAAACTGTATTTTCCCCTCTGATGAAGTCTGACCACTCCTTTGGGTTTTCCTTCTTCAGATGCTGAATTTCATTTTTAAAATAGTTTTTCTTTGCAGCCTTTATGAGTCTTTGTGCTTTATTTCTTATCTTCGTACATTTCAGTGTCTTACCCCATCTGTTGAAGGCTTTTTGTCTTTTCCTGGTGGTGATCTTAATTTGTTCTTTCATCCAAGGCTAGCCAAATGAACTTGTCTTCCTCCTCTTTAAGGGTATACCTACATCTAGGGTGATTTGTATGGTGGAGTTGAAAATCTCCACCTTGGTGTCAATATTTTCTGTCCAGTCTGTACTCGCCAAGCACCATGACAAGGCCTCTTTTTTTCATGCCCCTTCAGTCTCCCAACTTTTCATTTCATATCTGTTCTTACTCCTGATTGACCAGTGGAGGAGAGCATCAAACATTTGTGGTCACTGGAGCCAAGTGGGGGCTTATAAAAGCTGTGGAGGTCAGGTATGATCAAGTCCAGAATGGAATTCCCCCAGGTGTTTTCTTTAACCACCTGCTTCATATTTGGATGGAAGTTATTCAAAATCTTAATTGGCAGAAGATTAAAATTGTCCAACGAGCACCAGACCCATTTGAGTGGAGACCGATCTGATGTGTCTTCTTTGTCTAGTGAATAATTTTGAACCTTTTGTTTACTATAGATGCAAATAGCAAATATAATGTGCCAATATATTTAAAAATAAGCATTTTATACCACAATACTGTCATTTTGAGTTTTCCATAGGATCTTAGTCTTGTCAGGGCATAAATGCCTCTGAAACAGCATTTAACCAGTCATGAAATACTAAAACTGAAAGGGTTAAAGTGGGTCAGCAGCTCTAAGGCAGGATGAAGCAGCTTTCATTGCAGGTTTTACAAACTGTTGATGGAAATCCTCCCTCACCACACTGGAATGATTCCTCCACTCAGACATCATGATGTGAAAAAAACATAAAAACATATTGACTCGCTGCAGTCAGGGAGGACCGCCATCGTTTCAGATGTGGAGCACAGTGTTGATCCAGATATCAGTCCAAATTTACTGCAGTAAAAGTTTTCACATTTCAGCAAACATATACATTTTACACTTTAACTTCTATTCCTATTCTCCCAATATATCACTTCAGAGAGATGTGCATGCAGACGTGTCAGCTGCACAACACCACCATTGTTTTTCATGAGGATATACTGTATATATATTTTCTACATGTTGCCGTGAGTCTCAGACTGTTTCATGAGGTAATAAAATTGACCTGTCATGAAAGTGTTAAATGGTTAAATGAATCAGTCCTGTGCGCAGTCTAAGTAAGTTGCTATTGTGGTGACAGAACTGTAGACTGACTATGTGATGAGACAGTATAACAGCCAATTACTGAGGTTAGACAGAAAATAGACTTCCACTCCTTCCACTCTTTAAATCATGACTGACAATCGACAAAAACAAAGGCCAGACTGCAACGCGGAGAGGATGGCTTTTCAATATGAGGACAGGGTTAGTTTTAGGTTTAATACACAACATTTAACCAATTGTAATATACCTGGATATGACATGAAATACTTATCACATTATAAAGTTGTTGTGACAAACACGTTATCAAAAAGTTGCCAATTTGCCAGCAGACACATTAGCATGAATCTGTCTTTGTGGCAACCTGGTTAATGTAAATCCAATAATCAGTCTCTTTTTGGCTCTGTTTCTGGTCTTAATTAGCTGCAAAATGGTCCACAATCTTCACCAGCTAGTCTGCCTCTCTGTGTAGCTCTAGGCAGGTAGCATACAGCGCTTTATCAGTGTTTTTGCTGGAAACCGCAGCCTGCTGTGGCAAGGAACAAGGTTGAGACCATTGACTTGACTTACTGGCTTCAGCTATTTTCAATATACTTCACAGCCATTTGCTCATTCAAACCTGGGTGGCAACATCCAATCATTTTGATGAAGGTATAAAGTGCATCATAACTGGATACTATCACTCTTTACTCTGATGCTGCTGATGAGACTCAGTGGTCAGGTTGTTCTGTAATATATGCATATTTGCATTGGTACTGATCAAACTATTAAGGGTCATGTAGCAGTTGGGCTAATTTCTTGTGGTGTTGCCTGGTGTGTGCTTGTTGCTAATGTCCAAGTGATGGATTTAATACTCCTGTATGGGCTGAATTGGTTTGGGGCATATTTTCCTCTGCTGGTTTGAGGTTGTTTTGGTGGTTTTCTATTAGCACATGTATGCTATTTAGCTGGTCATATGTTTATTCACTTCATAATGGAATCTAGCTATAGCTGAACTCATGCTCACTGCTAATGTGGTTAGCTTTGAGAGGGGAGGATGCCTGGCTTGCATAAGAGTAACATTGTTTCTCTACATAGTCTAGATACATTTTACTTACACTTAACATACAATATTTACTTTATATCAAGATATTTGTGAGTGTTTTGCTGTTTTTTCATCTAAAGTACACCAGTCTGAGCTTCTTCCAAGATGAGAAAGGCTTTGCTAGCATTCAAAGGACATTGCAACATGTGTGGCATAGATTTAAGATGGTGGATGTAGTAGCTCTGTTGTTTTGGAGGTTCTAATAAGTTCCCTGCTAATAATTATTAAGCAGGGAGCAATCATTTTGTTTTGGGGGATTAGCTACTCAGCTCGGATTGACCAGCTCCCTCAAACAGTCAACAGTCTTTTCTGTCAAATCTAACTGTCAAAGTCTGAGATCAGTGCCTCAGACTGAATTTAGCTTTAATGGAGAGTTGATACAAGCAGATACACAACACTGTCAAACCCCGTGGAATAAGTTTTCCCAAGCTTAAAGTTACTTAAGTGGAAAAAAGGGAGAAACTGGACGTTGTGAGGTTAAGCTTAAGATATTCAGCCATTGTTTAGTGAGAATCTTGTATTACAAAGCTACATATTCTTGTTTGGGCATGTACAGAATGCTTTGTGGTGAGGTTTTTTCATAACAGCTGTAGAAAATTTACATTCAGCCATAGCGTGTTTGCTTTTTTAATGAAAACAGCTGCTTCAGTTGACCCAAAGCCAAATGTTCTTGTACGAGAGGATTTATTGCAGTACTAACTAGAGGAGTGTACCCAGTAGAGTGCAGATCTCTGCCAGGTGTGTCTGGGGACCTGTATAGTCTCAGTTTTCTTAAAATGCTTAGTGTAATGGAATCGTAACCAATCGTCCTCCTGGGTTCGCCTAACTGTATGAACTTAATAAGGTAACAATAATGAGACGATAACTCCAAACTTCTCCATTTAAACAGTGTTACTTATTTAAAACATTTTGTTATTTATTTAGAACATTTTGCTGTAGCACGCCACACAAAATAAACCCCCTCACAAACAAAGAAGAGTTTAATGTCACTCAATTGTCCCCAGCTCCCTTACAGTCAAGATGGCAGCAGAGCTAACAAAAACAGGGATTTATTTACCTTGTATCGGCCTAACTTTAGTAGATCATAACATATTGGGTATGGAATTCATTTGCAGATGCTCCGGTTCAAGATGAGATCAAACTTTTCTATGTATGTCAGTTTTTGAGCCATGACAAAGGCCAAAATGTGGTCTGCAACAGATTTGTTTTTAGCCTAGCTAATTGAAATGCCTTTTGCTGCAGTTGTTGATCACTTGCAGCCCCTACAGGCCGGTTAAGAGGAGTGAGAAGTCAATGTTGGTATAAAATGCATAAAGGTTTTTCAATAATTGTGAATCACTGCAACCATGAGGTCCTTGAGGATATAGTCATAAATGTGCACAAAACATATTAGGCTGATGGGCCCAGTAGTATTCGAGATTAGCTTAACATGCACACACACACACGCACACATGGACACACGGAAATACAGACACACGGATACACGGACACACTTGACCAAACACATAATCTCCTTCAGGCCTACGCCTGGCGGAGAAAATTATTTAGTCACTGTCTGCCTGTATGAACCTATTAACGCTAATCACGCAGAGTGAGTGTTTGTGTGTGAGAGACCAAGTGGATGTTTCAAGCTACTGGTGCTCAAATGTACTTTGTGTGTGTATGTGTGTGTGTGTGTGTGTATATGTGTGTGTGTGTCCACCTGCCCACATATCCTTGACCACTGTGTAAGTGAGCCAGGTGGGGAGTGTCTCAAAGCCAAAAGGCCACTTGGCTCCACACATTCAATTCCCTCTTCATTAGCAGTCACATTACTTTAGATTAGCAGAAAGTGGACATTTACAGGCAACACTGACGCCTGTAATTAAAATTAATTTAAAAAGAAAGACACAAAGAGAAGTAATTACTCCAAGTGTTAAAGGTTTTCTCCCCGGCAACTTCTCTTATCGTTTTATTGCTCTGTTCTTACCAAAGGAAATAAAAATGCAAAAGAGAGAGTGGACTTAGTGGGGAGAGAAATTAAGCACTAGCGGTCGCTCATTAATGACTTCACCTGATTATTGGGAATGGGAAGTCGCCTGTAAAGGTTGAGTAGTTTACAATGAATTTTTTTAATTAGAGTGGATTTGCTCTGATTGAAATGAAATATAAATGGCTTCTTAAATAGCTTATCGCAACCTCAGTGACTTGCAAAGCTCCGTCCACTGGCTGAAAAGTTTTTTTGTTACAAACAAGGAGACAGGATTTTCAAAATTTTCAAAATCTACCAAAACAGCATTTAGGTTTGGTGCAGTGGCTCTGTAGCAAGCCTCACGGCAAAAAGCTCCTTAGTCCAACATGCAGCTCAAGTGGCTGGATGTTTCAGTTTGTCTTTGCACCCAGTGCATGCTGGGACAGAAAAGAAAGAATTAATGAACAGATGATGTGTTTCTAAGGATGTAGAAGTAAAAAGTAAATTTTTGGAAATTTTCTAACTGTGGGAAAGTTTTCTACTACTAATCATTCTCTGCATTATTGTGGGGCTTGTGACTGGACAGATAATGAATAATACAAAACCTTCACATAGGGAAACACAGGAAGGTCAGAGGTCATGCTTCCCTACAGAACAGCCGCCCTGGAGCAGGTGGAGTCCCTGTATCTTTATAGCTTAAGGCCATTTAAATAATGTAGAGAGAAACCTGAACAGGGACATTTTTTTCTTATTTTTTCTCCTTTATTTAAGCAGAGATTCTCTTGAGATACGTGATCTCTATTACAAGAGAGACCTGGCCCAAAGTGTAAGATATGGTCTGTCCCAATACCCATACATGCAGTCTTGAGTACTTCAAGTGCAAGTGTGCCTGTCTGAAATATGCCAACACATGGTACACTTAATCCACACTTGATGCACACATCACCTAATACTGCTGCAAAGTGTTCAGTGCCAAGTGTATCCCGCAACTCACCGCAGTTTATTACGCAACAGCAGTCCAGTTGTTGTTGGTACTGTATAGATAGGCTGGTTTTGTGACAGAATAATCAGATATTAATGTCCAAACACTAAACACTTATAACAGAACTAGGGCTGCAACTGACTGTTTTTGTTGTTGATTAATCCGCCGATTATTTTTTATAATTAATTGATTAATAATTGTGTTTTGTTGTTAATTTCCAAGAGTGTGCAGTGATGTTATCAGATGTCTTGTTTTGTATGATCAACAGTCTAAACCCCCAAAATATCCAGTTTACTCCCCATATGACAAAGAAAAGCTTTAAATCATCACATTTAAGAAACTGAAACCAGCTATTTTTTGCCATTTGTGCTTTAAAAAAAATGACTAAATGACCGTAAAAAAAACAATGAATCTATTATCAGAAAAGTTTCCAATTAATTTCCTGTTGGTCTACTAATACAGTTACAGCGCTAAACAGAACCTCCACAGACGGTTATTATTTGATATTAAAACTCTGTTATATCGTTTTATCAATGATTTTGAGAGATGTAAAGCCTTTATCAGACAGAAAGCATTCAAAATATTTTGTTATGTCTCTTTTATGTACAGTGGACCCATGCTCTTCTAGATAACTAATTTAATTGCTTCATCAATTGAATGACTCCTCTCAGCTCCTGAATGTGCATTTTTTAACCGTCACTTGAATGCAACTGTGTGTGGCTGATCTTACATATTTGTTCATTACAGATATGTGGGAATCAAATGGAACCAATGAATATATATGAGCTTGCACCTGATGTATGCACCCACACATACACTCACTGGCCACTTGATTTGGTGCACCTGTACAATCTATTATATTTTATTGATTGGAAAAGAGGGAACGCTCTCACCAACCCATTTCACCAATATATCAGGGATATCAGTAGGAATGTAAGATTACTTTTGCTTCAAATAAATAAATGAGAAAAATAAACTACATCAGAAATCTGTTCAGGCATTGCAGACTAAGTAATGTCTCAACTGCATTTGTGGAGCGACACATACATCCCCTCAGATTCAGCTGGTGTCACTCTTTAGCAAAGAAATGACTTAAAGCTCTTAAAGCTCCTTTTTTTTCTTTTTTTTTTTGTGGACTTCCCCTTTAAGTTCTGGCACCCAGGCAGAAAATTCTACCTGATAAAAATCTGTTTAGTGGCAGTGCTTTTTAAGACAAACCACTCCACTCTCACTGTGTGCCACATCTTAACCCTCCCACCCCTACCCCACCCCTCCAAAATGTCCCCTCTGTGAGGTGTAAGCACCACACTTTACACTATCTGCACCGTTTAATGCGTGTGTGTGTAATAGATGAGTCCGTCTTGTGAAAAAAAAAAGCCTCGTCCATACCCTGCTGTCCAAAATCCACTGCTCCTGCCACTATATCTGCTAACGCACACACTCACACACACAGCTACTGACTGCGCAGCCTGCTCTGTGTAGATAAGCGATGGAGTTGTGTAGTCAGTGAAGTACACCTACAACCAGAAAGAGAGCCAGAGAGAGAGAGATTGATACATACATATATATTTACCTAGAGAGAAGAAAGCGAGGGACGAGTGAGGGAGAAAGAGGCAAAAAGAAAGAGAGAAAGGTGCTTAAGATGTTATCTCTAAGTGAATATTTACTTCTCAGTGTGAAATATTCGCCTGCTGCTTCTCAGTGTGACAGCACACACACAACGCTTGGTTACTGCCAGGAGATGCTCGCGTGTGTGTATTTACAGTTGATTTTCAGTTGATTTCACAACCTTTTCTTATTAATCAAAGTCATATTTGATCATAGTGGAAGTCCTAATCTAATATACGGGCCTGCTGCGGTGTGGAAACATTAGTAACAGTTTTTCATCAGGAAGTGATCAAACTTGGCAGGAGCAGTTTTAGCACTGATCACTATTTCACATTAAGGGAGGTACGTGGAACAAAGAGACTGCTGCCCCTGATATATCTTTCTTCAAAAGGAACAGCTGACTCACTTCCTGGAGATCACCTTCATGTTGAGCTGGCGTTCACTCTGTTGAAACAGAAATATATTCCTTCCTAGTTGTGTGAAGCATTTTGAGAAATATTTTCTATTAGAGTAATCTAAGATTTTGTCAGATTAAAAAAAACAGGGTAAAAATAAACTCTAGGAAATATCCTTGAATAAATAAGGTTTTAGCTTGAATTGTGTTTCTCTAAAGAATTCACAGAAATCTATTTTCTGTTGCACAAGATTCGTTAATTTTCTATATTTCTCTCACTCCCAAGAAAACAAAGACACCAACAATGAACTGATCTGCTTACAAGTATTGTGTGTGTATCAAAGCCTGATATATATCTTATTCCTCTGTGCCGTAGAGCTCCATTATTGTCCAAAAACTTAAAAACACATCATGAGCCACACTATTGCACTGGGCGACATGTTACTTCATTACCATGAACACACACACTGCAGTTTACTCTGACTCAGTCCGACACACACCGTCCTGCTGCCAGAAATACTCAACAGAGCATCAAATGTGGATTCATGTGCTTCTGAAAATAGTCCCCAACAAATGCACTAGCACTAGTGGTAACATAAATTATTTAGCCTTTAAAAAAAAAAGAACTATGTGTGAGTGTTTTTAAAGATTTACATATTCAGTAGTAACCAATGGGCTTGGGACTGAGTGTCACAGGCAGAGAAGGGAAGTCAAGACAAGACATTGTTGGTTTTGGTATTTTCATGGGAGATGCTGAAAATAAGAACCATATAGAAGAACAACAGCCTTATCCTTTAGGAAGAAAACACCGCAGACACAGTGTTTGGATGCTCAAACACTGTGTATTGAAGCTGTTGAGATTTGATCAACCTGACCAGGATGGTATTACTATGGCAACTTTACCTTGTTAACATTTGGAGATTAATATGAAGCTGAAGTACTAGGACACATGCATCAGAAAATTCTCTTTGGGGAAGTTTTTTTCTTAAATAAGTAGTTTTACAAATATCCAAAATTTAAGATCGTCACCTATGCAAATTGTTTCAAAATGTAAGATTTTGTTGTGAATTTTGATTTACTGGGTAAGCTAAGTGTGGATGAGTGGTGGAAAGAGATGAACAGGATAGAGGAGGAAGATAAAGAAATACTGAGAGAGAAATTGGAGAGCTAGAAGTCAAGAAACAGAGCTGTTTTCAGACCTGGTGTGCCGAGAAAGATCAGGCTATTTGATTTTAAAACAATCACCAAAATGGAGCTAAACTAGGCTCTCCATCAGTTTGGAGAACCTATGCATCTATGTGTTGCTTGGCAACCATTCTGCTAAATGTTGCTGAAGAACTACACTGCTTGACGTAAGAATGATTATTTGTTATCAATAAATGATTGCATTTTTTGTTGCTCTGTGTTTATTTTATGAAACCTTGCCAGGTATATGTAGTAACTGTTTATAAAAGCAATAAGCCACGCAGGGCCGTGGTTTACAGTGATTTTAGAAGAGCTAAGGGGGTTTTAGGCATTCCGCTCCGTGCCGTGCCTAACAACACCCACTTATTGTTTTAATCTACAATGATGTCAAACAGAGAAGGAGGACTGTGTGCAAAAAGTCTGGTCACACTGGAAGTTACAGTAGAAAAGTGACAGTGGAGTAGCAAGTGGAGAGACACGGCTGAGGTTGAAACAGGATAGAACATGCAGGACAGAACAAGGGGAGGGACTATTCTTTCTGTGTACTTCTCACCAGTACTCACACTACTTTCACCCTCAACATTTATACAGTTATCATCAACAGTAAGAATCATCTCTGCCAGTTATCATCTAAGCAGGGCCCTGTTTCCCTAAAGCATCTTAAGGCTCAGATGACGGTATAAAGCCCATGTTACACATCTTCTCACATTTGCTGTAGAAAAGCATCTTAGCTAGAGACACTCTGAGAAATGATCACAGATTATCAGACTCCTCCTGCTTACTTTTAGAGAGCCAAGAGAGTCTTAAAGGTGCAGTGTATAGAATTTACACTTATGAATAATTTTGAATTATTCATAAGCGTTTTATTTAGTGTATAACCACCGGAAAATAAGAATTGTTGTGTTTTTGTTACCTTAGAATGAGCCCTCTATATCTACATAGGGGTCCTCTTCCATGGAGCCCACCATGTTGCACCGCCATGTTTCTACAGTAGCCCAGAACAGACAAATCAAACACTGACTCTAAAGAGGTCCTTTTGCATTTTTTGCAAGTTTCGCAGCCACCGTAGGTTCTTCTACATGCTTGGAAGGGAAGAGGGAGAGGAGGGGGATTCACCATTTATGCTGATTATTTTTTGTCTATATAAGACATCATGTTGCTTTCAGGAAGACAGACATGTAAAAATTCAATTTATAGAATTATGCCATGAAATATATTTTGAGCCTCTAAGAATGATTATTAGAAAATGGGATGTAGATCACTGTGAGGATAATGAGTAATTAGCGGACAAAAAAGTAAGTAAGAATTGAAATTAGTATGTAATTTTAACTATATGTTTTGTGTGGTTAAAATGTACTTTCATCTTTCATCTTTCATCTTACTTTCTTTTCAACAAACTTTTCTGTTTGATGAAGGTCAGATAGAAAACAACTTCTGTTGTCTGACATTGTAGAACACAGATTGATTTTTAATACTTAATAGCTTGAAAGCTGCTTGTACAAATTGCTTCTATGTTTCTAACAAAGACAGGTATTTCCAATTTCCAGTTTCATAAAGCAACACGTCATTAAAGAATGTGGAGAGAAAGTGAAGATTCCTCACTTCTTTTCTTTTTATTAAGGTAGATTGGAACAATTTAACAGCTAATGGTTCAATTCAGTCAATTGTTACATTTGTCTAATTAATGTATGGCACCAGAAATAGTTTTCTAAATGATAAATGAAGCCATAAGAGTAAAAATATACAAGAGATGTTCTCTTTTGTTCTCCTTTCACAGTCAAATTAAACTTAAAGACACATTCAGATGATGGTTAACCTCCACCGGTTTTGTTCATATGTAATTTCTGAATGCTACATCTCTGTTGTTTGTAACATCAGATAATCCTCTAGGTCAGTTGAGAGCTTGAAGGTCTGTCTTGTGAGAAATGTCTCCAGATGAAGAGACACATCATAGTTTAATGATTTTTACAGTTTTCCAGTGACAGCACATATTGAGGTGGGGAAATCACAGACCACTCACCATCGGAGGAGAGAATACAGTAAAGTTATCAATGACACTGAGTTCAGCTTTGAGACTTTGAGCATCTCTCAGGAATCTGTCGTTTTTTGCTTTCACACAGAAAATAAAGTAGTTTCATGTGATGATATATTTGACATGTCTGAACTGAGTTTGGAAAGGTTTTAATGAAATGTGTAGCTGGCAGATCCCAGGTGCTCCAGAGGAGGACTTCAGTGCAAGCAAAAGCCTTTTCAACATGAGGAGGAAACACTTTTTTTTGTAGCTTATTCATATTTGCCATTCAGTGACTTGAGAAGGGAGCACATGTCACTGTGGTCACTGTGTGTAACAGTTCAACTAAAACGTGAAAAAAGTGGAGAAGCAGATGCTGGTGTGACAGTGTCAGCTATGGTTTGACTGAGGCTGTCCCTGAAATCAAACTACTGCACCTTGAGGGTTGACTGCTTTTCAAATTTTTTGCTTTAATTTAATATATCCATGACATGATCTGTCTCTAACCTTGAACAGGTAGTTTTAACTGCTTCAACTTAACCAAAGCTTCATCTGCCAGATCAGAAAACAGTCTTCTTATAAATCATGTTTAGACGGTCATATGGGTCATTTTACGAGGCGGCAATTATAAACAATTAATTTAAGATTAGATAAACTTTATTGATCCCAAATGTCACTGCAGCAAAAGGAAGTAAATGCATAGTAAAGACACAGTATGTAACCTTACAACCTAGAATGAAATGTTAAAGATATCTATCACTATTCACAGTGTCAAACTATGAAAGAGTCACAAGAAATCACAAAGTGAGGAGGCAGGTATTACAATAAATACATGTATGTTATTATTATTATTATTATTATTATTATTATTATTATTATTATTTTGAAGCACTATGCAGTCATTACCATCACCATTACTCCCATCATCATAACCATGATCCCCCTGCAGGATGTCAGATCATACAGTGATGCACAGCAGTCATACTGTGTGAGGAAAAGCTCTTTCTCAAGGTCATCTGTGTTAAACAGGAGGAAGAGGAAAGTGCCAACACATCAGTTTGAAACGCCAGGAACAGGCCAAACCTAATATAGGCCGTTGTCCTTTTGTTTACAGATGTTTTGATTAAAATTCATGAAAACAAACAAAGTAACAATGAGTGGGCTTTGAACAGCACCAGCAGCAAAGCCCATTCTCCCACAACTCCAATATCCTAAGCTACACCAAAGATAACAGACCTGATTCTAGATGCATTTTGTGATGTTGTCTGTGTGTGTGTGTGTGTGTGTGTGTGTTTGTGCGTGTTCACTCAAAGCAATGTTATTATGTATTTATGTGTGTGTGTCTCAGACAAAATTGAGCGAGCAAGCGTCTACATCTATATTATGGGGTATGCGCTAAGTGGAAATGAATAATGTGTCTGCTCCGTGGCTGCTGTTGTATTAAATGTTTTTTGTGACTAATCTAGTCACTGCCTTCCTAAACAGGGCTGGACTTGATAAGCACCGCGTGCATGTACAAAGTGATACACAGGGCTAAACAGTTAAAGCTTTGCATCCTCACATTATTCACATACGTGGCTTTTCCAAAGAAAAATATGTTTTTTTAATGAATCCAATTAGAATCCGAACCTAATTTTCTTGTTAACTGTCCACTGATAAAATGATCTTGAGCTTTTAAAAAGACTAGGGCATTTTCTATACATATTTATTATGCACTTGTTGCCTGGTTAATAACTAAACCTGATGTGTGTGTTGACTACAACTGTCACTGGTTTCAAAGCTCAGCTTCTGTACATTATGATGATAGACAAAAGTATACAGAGACATTGAACTAAAAGTGTCCCACTGACTTCACAGTTAGATCACAGAGGTGCCTAGTGGAGAGAAGCCTTCTTTAATAATCTTCAGCCCCTTCATTTAAGATTATTTAAAAAAAATATATTTAAGATTATTTAAAAAGAAATAATATGGTGTTCATTCACCATATTATTTCACAAAAATATGGTGAATGAACACAATATTTAAAATATTGCTCCTCTTAAACATCAATATGGTTTACATGTAAAGAGTGTCCTAGGTGGAACACGAGGTAAAGGTCATGGGATCATAATAATTTAAAGAATAAATCCTCTGAGGACCATGAATGCATTCAACTAATTTCATTGCAATAAACCCATATTAATGTAGTCAAGTTGTTGAAAGATTAAGGAGTTCTATATGAAAAAGATGGTCTCTGCAAATCCTGTCAAGCTCGGTCAATGCACATTTTCTTAAAGCCATATCAATCATTTTTTATATAAATATTTAATGTATACTACATGTACTGTAAAGGGGGTCATGTACAGTGACAAAATATCTGATAACTCTCCAGCTCTATGTAGCCTTTTAGCCTATTTTAGCTCATAGTTTTGGTTTTACAGCTGCACATTTACTGTAGGTTTGAGTGTCAGTGCTCTCACCAACCACTATATACAGCTATTTTTAGCAAATAGGCTCTGATAAACTCAGTGTACACTAGCCACCCACCACCAAAAGGAACACAGAGGAAGTTGACTGGCTAACTAGCTAATTAAAGCTAAATGTGTGGAATGTTGAGCCGGTTAATTTTTTTGTAACAGGTGACTTTATAACCATCTGGTATTGTATTTGTTTTGTATCCACTTGTGTTTATGTTTTTTGCCGCCCAGTGGCCAAAACCTAATTAATGCAGCTTTAAGGAAACTTTTTAATACACATTTAGTACTACATATATAGCAACCCCCTTGAAAGAGTTCCAGAGGGAAGCTCATCTACAAAAGTAAGAGCAATAACAATCTAAATTACTAAACTACCAGCTAAATATGGTTCAATAAAACTATTGGAAACCACAGTTCGAAAGACTTGCATAATGGCTGTATGAAAAACAAAGCATACAACCAAAGATTCATCTCCTCATGCCTAACATGTTTTAACAGATCATTATACAGTGGCTCACATATCAAAATAACTCTTCTATCATTTGTCAGCTTTTCCCATGTGGCTTCATAATAGAGCATCGTTATGTCTTGAATTCCTGGTACTTTTGCCTTTTACTCTCCACAAATGTAATAGCATAGATATTCACTTGTCTTTATTTTTTTTCCACATAGGACTCATCAAAAGTCTGATTGTTCTGTATCTCTTTGTCACATTCTTCCCCTGAGATTTGATGAATTCATCACATACAGTATCTGAGCAAAACCATCTGGATCAAACAATGAATTTTAAAGTAGTCCTGTTCATTTTAGTTCTCAGCTGTGGCATTAAAGCAAATGAAAACATATAAAATATATATTGTAATACACTGTTTTAAGGCCCATTTTACTGGCAGGTTTCCTGGCCACATTTCCTACTGAAAGTTTTCCAGTCTACATTAATGGGGTGGCTGTTTTACCACTATATAGTGCAACATCCAGACTCATCAGTGTTTTGATATACACTGTGTAGCTAATCATTCAGATTTCCTTACAAGAGTCAGGAAACCAATCCTACCAAACCAATTTTAGTTGTGGATGCAATAGGGACCATTGTGATCTGAAAAAAACTGGCAAGACTTGGTGCAGGTACACAGCACAAATAAATCTTCACAGGATAAGAATACAGGTTCAAAGATGGAGTTTCCTCACACATATTCTGACACTGTTTGTGCTTTTGTTTTCTTTCTGTATTACTGGTATTATAATACTAGCCATCAGACTTCTGGTGCCTGGAGGTGGGGGTTCTGAGAAGACTGGTTCCAGTCAAAACACCTTAAGGGGCTGCACTGGTAGGGATGTTTCGCTTCAGGTACCAGTAAGACATGAAAAATGATCCAGGAAGTCAAATTTGAGTGATTAATGTGTTTGAAGGCTTATCAGATGGCAAAATAATGCACAGCGGTTTATAATAATAATTTTACAACTTTTGAAAATGATCAGGCAGGAATAATTTTATCTTTCATCACTATGATAGTGAGGTAAACAGTAGAAATATGGCATAGTTATCTGCCAGAAGTGTGCTTGCAAGTATTTGATTGTCCACCGCAGTGCCTTGCAAAGTTAAGCCAGGTTGAACTTTTTTGCCAGATGACCCAGCATTTTTTCTGTGCAGTAGCCCTTGGTGTTGGCACCCACTGTGCAGAAGGAATGGTACCATTCAAATGAATGAGGAGGTTACATTTTTTTCTCACTGGGCTTATGGTCGCATTCAGACCAAATCCAGTAATGCCTGAAAAATGCAACCCTCACATTCATTTGAATGGGGGCAGTGCGTTTACACTGCAGGGGTGAGGACTGCATAGGGCTTAGCAAAAAACTGCAGCGGGCCTCCAGCAAAAAAGTTGAACCAGGCATAACTTTTGCCGGAATGCAATGTGATGTCATCTGACAAGATGCTACATTGACCAATCACATAAGCAGGCAATCAGTCTGAAGATGTCCACGGAAGAAGAACCTTGTTTACCATGTAGCATTGTAGAATTCTGCTGTTTACCGAGGAACTGTGAAGATGGAAAAGAGACTCATCACGGCCATGATGACCTTTCCAGAGCTGAATAACCCTGCCATGAGGGAGGACAAAGATGTAAATCGCTGTGCACTTAACCGGCATTATATCAGGATGCAAGTCAGAATTTCTGGTTAGTATTTCTACTTGTAGTAGTGACTTGCCCATACCTCCCCAGAACCAGAATGCTTCGTGGTAGTGCTGCATTGCCAAATTTGGTCTTAACACGGCCTAAGTCAGTCTAAGTGTGGCCGAAGGTAGTTCTTGACAAAGTTGGGGCCAGAGGAGGTTGATATATAGGGTTGGGGTTCTTTAGAGGTGATTCCTGAGGAAACTGAGACTGAGGTTTAGGTACTTGACTTTTCAGTGGGTCCTGGGAACTTTGGGGACTGATTGCAGATTCTTGAAGAAACTGGCTTTTGATGGTGAGGATCTTAAGGAGTTTGGGGCCTGACATTACCTGAAGTTGGTTCATTAGGATTTGGGGGCCTGAGCAGGATGAGGCCAATATGGAATCAGTGAGACTGCAACTCTGTGGTTCATGTTGAACTTATTTACCTTCATATCAATGAATCTGAAACAGTCTTAGAGGAAGGTAAATCAGCACGATAAACTGGTAGTCTAAAACAGAAGAAGCTATCATAGCTTACTGTATGCTTGGCTGTGAGCAGCTCTGTTGGAGTGTAAACTCCATGGTTTGCAGACAGTTGTGATATAAGAGTCGGTAGTACAAACAAGTCTCTTGAGTAAAAAGTTTTTTTGTCCTGTTAAAGCTGTTGAGGCTGACTAATGCTAGCATGTCCCTGTCTGGCTAGTGTGTTGGCGGTTAGCTTGCAACTAGCCCTGTGAGTGATCACTATGTCACTAAGCCTCTTGAGGCACGTATATAGACTACAAAGATCAGCAGATAGATTTTGTAGTGACACTTTCTAGTATGACCAGGCCTTTATGATAGCACTTTTAGGACTTTTCATCCATGTTGGTTTATAAATTAAACATGAAAGTTCATTTTTGACCTTGGAAATACTGGTGTGACAAACTGCAGTACTGTGAAAAGTGAGGATGCTTTCAAAAATAATGCTGTGAACAATTTTTTTTGTCAATTAATTTCACACAAAGTTCAGTAAATAAAGGAAAAAAAAACCTAAATGAAATTGATATTTGGTGTGAGCATGCTTTGCCTTTAAACAGCACCAGTTCCCCTCGGTTGTTCCTGAATCTTGGTCTTGGTGAGTATTGCATATATGAAAAAAGTAGTATTGAGTCTTTTGTGGTTCCAGCTCCATTGTGAGTCAGACAATGTTATATTACAATGCAAAATCAGTGGAGTACTTTTTAAATTTTTTTTCAATACAAATTAAATACAAATAAAGCCTACCTGGGGCACTGCTACTTACCACAAGTATGCACAAAGGTGTGAAAAGTTCTATAGTTAAAGTTAAACCTTCTAAAACTTAGTATAAAGGTTGGTGACCTCCATACTTCACCATGTCAATCAAGTGGATGTACATCGGAGCTTAATCTTCACCTCCACTCACACTCTCAGTTCTGCCAGCAGCTTGCTCCTCCAGGCCCCCAGTAGTAAGCTTCACACCATGGGGGATCGAGTCTTCTGCTCTGCTGCACTACACTTGTGGAATAGCTTTCCTAACCATCTAAAGGGCATGACAGACCCTAGTCTCTTTTAGAAAAAGGCCTAAAAACCTTTCTATTCAGGAAGGTTTTTTCATCTCAACTCTTATTACTATTTTCTTTTTGTTATGTTATGTTATTAATACTGTAGCACTTTGAGTTTCACTATGAATGAAACCTGTACTTATGTATTACAGTGGAAACTGCTTATAGTGATCATGTCCATCCAGGTCAAACTGATCACTGTAAGCGGATGATTATTATAACCGATTTTTTTCTTTTACTTCATTTCTCATGCAGATTACCATCTAATTGACATTTAGGTATTTACTATATGCATATAAAGTAATGAAACTGGCAGCTTCCCAATTAATGAATTTTACTGACTTTCAAAATACAGTACAGCTTTCAAATGCTTGTTTTGCTGCTGCATCTCATTGGCTCGTTTTTGGCAGTTTGTCATAAGCTTCAATAAGACTACGTTTTTCATTAAGAGAAAATTACATCATGATTTAAATGTGCACACAGCAGCCTCCCAGCCTGAAGCAGGCAGATTGTGCGTTTAGGCTGTGGGGGTGGGGGCCACAAGGGGCACCGCAGCAAGAAAGATGAACCGGAATCAACTTTTGGAAAAATGCAACCTGTAACACTGTACAACCCTGCCATGAGGGAAGACAAAAACATTACTAGGAAGAGGGAGGACATTTCTCTTCATTTGATAATGTTGAAAGTAAAGTTAGGCTTTGCTGACGGCTTCCCAACTCATTTTAAAAGACAAGAGAAACAGAGAGAGGGATGAGGAAAGCAAGCACCTCCACACATCCCTGTGGAGGTGCTGCAACGCCTGATAATGGTACAGCAGCTAAATACACATCATACGTGTACTATGGGAGTAAGGTAAAAAGAAAACAGAATTACCGTAGTTTAAACCTTTTTTTTTCCATATGTTTTCATGTATGAAAAGACCCAAAATGAACACTGTAAGTGGACTACTTGATTACTATAAGCAAATTATCTAAAAGCACTTGTATGGGAATGATTCTGTCCCAAGCTTTTTGATCCATATAAGCGGTTGGTTGCTGTAACCATGATCACTATTAGCGGTTTCCACTGTATTATAATCTCATCACTGCTTGGGCAAAATGAAACATTTACTGGATGAATCCAGAAAGGGCATTTTTCTCTTTCACTCCTCTTATCCTTTCTCTATCAGTACTGTTTACCCTCCCCTGTCTCTCCAACAATTGCTGACTGTCTCTCTTTGTTTCAGTCCCTCCATCTGTCTCCATTCACTCTCTTATCCCCCTCAGTCTGTCAGGGTTGAATGACTGATTACAGTAGAGGACAGAGGTGGCTGTTCATCATATCAGCATCACTTCTATCCAGTCAACTCAGCAGCACCTCAGTTCTCCTTCTCGTCATTATTCCCCTTCCTTTCTTCATTCTTGAAGTTACACACAAAAGTTGTACAAGAGCAAAACAATTAATTTGTAAAAAAGTAAACTAAGGGAAATCTGGATGAGTTTTCCTTATTTTCAAGTGTCGTTCCCCATGTGTCTCATTTTTTTTATATTTACCTTTATTTTTGGTAGCAGTCACCCACTGTAAAAGTGTGTAAACTCAGTCTAAAAGTGTGGCCAGAAGTAGTTTGTCTTTTCCTTGGGTTTTAACAGTATAGACTTAAACAACAGAAAATCACTGATGCATGAAACTTGGAATTTAGAAGACAAACTTTTGAAATACTCTAATTCATCTACACTTATTCTTTAAATGATCAGGCTTCAAATTTCTGCATATTTAAAAATTCTACAAAAGAATTCAGGGTGTAGATTAAAAACAACACATTTTCACCAGAACAATTGGCTGAAGTATATTTGTATCGGCTGGAAATGTCTCTCCATCTCATCCTGCACTTCTATTCATCCTGCACCTAAATAGCTGATGCATCAGGTGAGCACTACCAAAACTCAAAACTAATTTCACACATGATTACCCACATACCATTAGAGAAGCAGTGTGAAGAAGTGCATAGAGGTATGTGGGATATGTCTTCACTGTTTGTCTGAATTTTCACAGTACAGATATCAACAGCTGCTGGTAAGAAATCTGAACAGATTTACATTGTTTAAAAGGTTAAGGGTCAAGATTACTGAGACAGCACTCATGTACATAGGCTGACAGCACTGTAAGAATAAACTGGAATTAGAATTAAAAGATGGAGAGAGTTCATATTGAGCCATTGTCTTTCATGCAGGTTATTTTTGCATTAATGAAAATACCATTTAAACATATAAGATCTAAATATGAGATTGTGTTATCATAAAAACATTCTTTACACTATCAAACACCCAAAGTTGCAAGAGCTCTGTGGTGCAGATTTTCTTCACCTCACAAGTAAATCCACTATTCACAATGATACCATTACAAATAAAAGATTTCAGTCAAAAATATTGCTGCCATAAAAGCCGATCTGAGCAGGTCCCAATAATCACTGGTCTATGAGTTAAAGATTAATATTGATGAAAATTAAAATTGTGGTTAAGGGAAACCAACGTTGATTGCTGGTAGAGCATGGAACATGAACCCATGGTCCCTCATCTAGAAGTTGCACACTTATCACACAACCACCCACTCAGTGACCCAGCAATACTCTTCTTCCTGCACGTTAACATACAGTACTAGTCAAAAGTTTGGACCCACCTTGTAGGTCATTTTTAAGCTGTTTGAACAACAAGCAGTGCTGTTGCCTTCCACACGCACAGTCACTGTTTCTTCATCACTGTTGCTACATCTGGCAACCTTGGGATGGCGAAGTGAAAAACAAGGATTTTAAATCATTCTATGTCCAGGTAAATAGAATGATTGGAATCTAGGTGTGTGACCTTGTTCAGTGCTCAAACTCAAATGACTTTTAAACACTTGGTAATGTTTAGAAAAGCACTGAAGGTTTCACTTTTCCACTACAAAACCATTTCTTCTATTGCTATTGCTGACATAATTGAGTTTAGAAGAATATATATAAAATTCAATTCACAGTGCTTCCCACTCTTCTGTATTTTGCATTAGTCCAACACCAACCTTTATTTGTAATAGACAGTACTGTTGACTTGATGAAAACAATGATAATGACAAGTTAAAAACAATAGAATAGGAACCAATGAGTATTTGGATTTGCTTAGAAGTTCAACTGATTTAATGACTATAATGTTCTGTTATTTGCTCACATGCAGTAGTAGCCACTAATTGTTGTTCATTACTCTGATTAGGTCCTCCTCTGATTGAAATAAGTTGATAAAGGTAATCAGATGACAATTTCAGTAGTTGGAGTGTTGCTTTAATTATGGTGAAATGAACTTATTAGCATGCATGCAGATGTGCTCACTGACCTACCTCTGTGATCGAGGCTAACTCTCTTGATGACAGGTGTGATGGCTGATGAGCTCTGGCTGTAGGCGAATTGTCTCCCTGACAATTTCTTCTTCCTCTGGATTTTGTTTTTGTGGTGTTGGCTTGCAGGACTCAGTGTCTGGCCTGATGGCACAGCCAGTAGATCCTTCTTTAAGAATGGTAGGGGGAGTTATAACACTTTCATATATAGTTAAATCAGTTACTTTTTAGGTATACTTTTTTGTGTGTGAAATGTTAATGATGTGGTGGAAGTGTGGTTCATTCAATCTTTGTTTTGAATCCCTAACCCTAACCCTAACCCTTCTTTTTTATTTACACTTTTACATTTATATAAGATAGACATACAATAAGGAAACAATCAAACAAACAATAACAATGACAACCATAAAAACAACAACCATAAAGTACAGAATGATACATTCACACATTATACAACAACACACAACAACAGAGGAGGGTATACAGTTCAGTGCCTCACAATGCCTGATTGACCTGTATATGGGGAACCAAGGTTTCAAAATGAACTCACATAGGGCTGCTCAGTACTTGTCAGTCTATTAATTGCAAATACGCAACGCTGATTCGCATTTCCAAACTTGATCCCAATACAATGCAGAAATGTATTTAGTATTGCTGATCACATCAGCTATTCGTTCCATACCAAGAAGATTAAAAAATTCAAGTAACCAGTTTCTGTTGGGAAACATTTTGGCTTACGAATAATTTTTTTAGCAGCCAAAAAGGCCTACTATTTTCCCGACTTTTTTTGACCTTAGCTCTGCAGCCCTAACCCTTCTGAAAGTTTCAAATGTAATAACCATCAAAAGCCTCTAAGTCCATCTGCTTTTTTTTATTTTCCTTTACATGTAATGATAAGAAGAAGCTCCTGTTCTACTACACTAATAAATGTTAAATCAGCATTTACTGAATATTCTTTTTGGAAACTTGGCGGAAACCAAATACGCTGTAAATACAATACTGAGCAATTATCACTTTATAAAGTTGTTATGGAAAACGTGTTAGCAACTGCTCATTTACACATGCAGCAGACATGGAGCAACATTAGCATTCATTTGGAGTCACGTTTCTGGCCACCCACATTTAAGTGCAATATTCACTATCATTTTAGCTCCAATTAGGTCTCCTCCAACTCCTGAAGGGGAAATATTTGGCTCTAAAGCTGCTAAATGTTGCACTATGTTCACCAGGTAGTGACAAATTTTGTTGGTCTCCCTTATCGATAGTGTACAGTGGGTTTGTCAGAGCTTAACATAGTCTTGTTGTCTGTCACGTTCTTACTTCAGCTATGTATTTTATAATAATGTCATGCCTTGGTGTACAGACACAAGATCATTTTAACATTCATGTAAGTTGTTCTTCATTCATTGAATGATTCATTGAGAGAGATAAAGCACTCTGCATGTCAGTGCAGCAATGATATGATGAAGTCAGCAGCACCTCTGCTGCAGTCACGTCACATCACGTCTCCAACTTGTTCAAAGCTCTTGAAATAACATGGCAGGAACAGGGCTGAGCGCTAAAAACTATACAACTTTTGAGCTGAAAGGGAGACAGAGATCAACATGTTTTACAAAGTCAGTCACTTACCACTGCTTAGCTCTGTCATCTTACCAAAATTAATGTCATTTTACTAACATACTAACCAGCATTACATGGCTTTTTGAGGAGGGGTGTCTTTTTTAAGCTCTGGATTCAGACAGATGATGTGTGTACTGGGCCCCATCAGTCAGCATTGAGGGGGAAGGAACTGGATCTGAGTTTAAGCTTTTGAACCAAATATAGTGGAAAAATATTGTCCTTTAAAGGAGGACAATAAGCTAGTATGGGTCTTTTTAACATATATGTACTGAGAAATTGTGCACTTTTTATCTTAAAGACACAAATATAGTGGCATACAGTATATACAGGAAGATTTAGGCTTCTAGATAACTAACATTAGTTCTCTAAATAAGATATGAATCACAGAACTAGTAATAATCTTTTTAAAGCTCTTTTCACTGGTTCACCTTGTCATTTTAAAACCTAAATTATGGGACAATGAGCTAAGGTTTGTCTTTTTGATACATGGGATATTTTGTGACTAGCAACTTTTACTGCTACATTCCTCTCAAGTATGAAAATACAAAAGAGAACTTAACTCAGTTTAACTTCAGAACAGAAAGGAAACACCTCCCAAAAGTTCTAAGTAACTAACTGCTCTAACTTGCTAATAACTGCTCTGTTGGTTATCCCTCCTTTATTATCAATATCTCTTTCTGTTTCTCTTTTTTCTCTCATATGGAACAAACACAAAAGAATGGCTAGATTAAACACTCACTCTTCTCTCCTGTTTCATACTTGTCTTTGTCCTTAACTTTTTCTTTTGCCGCTAGTTCCTTCTTCTCTTGCCGTCTAGCCAACTCTTGACAGTCTCCCTTTCTTTCCCTCTGTTCACACACACAGTGTCTGTGTCAGCTCATATTCTCCTGATTCAGCCCTGCTTCTACACCAAACCTGGGGCACGTGTTTAATTGCATACGCAGGCCTCTCAAGTGTGGGTCTGTCTGTGTGCGCCCATGTTTTCAGCACACCCCTGTCAACGCTCCTCTATGTGCTTTTTTAAAGTAGCAGTCTTACTATATCAATATTGGTTCTAGATGATGACAGGACAGCTGTGGATTCAACGTGTCGACTTTTTTGCAACACTAATCTAATGCAAATGTAATGCTAATGTGGCAGCAGTAGTGAGCCTGTAGGGAGTGAGGAGATTTGATGCTGTCATGGTGAAAAAAAAAAAAAAAAAGTCCAGTTTGGTTGATGTTGGTGAGGCTTTTACGTGAATTAAATTAATGTTCCCTACATGATCCATTAGAGTTTGAGCAGAATATTTTATGTCAAAATGTATTAACAGCTTCAGAAATAGTTGTGAACTTGTTTTAGGAAGACCTCAGCTTTATTGATCATCATCTAAACATACTGCACATTCTGCATATTTCTATGGTGTTTCTATGCTCTGAAAAAAATAATGACTCTGTCATCATTAAGGCTGGAAACAAAATGTTAGACACAAGTACTTGTGTCATGTCTCTAAAAGGTAGACAGGTTAAAATCATGCTTCTCTGTTTGCTTTGCTTTGATGGCACCAGCCAGAGCACACAAGGCTGTACATTAGTTCAAGAGAGAGGGGAATGTGGCACACACATTTGCTAATTATTCACAAACGGAAATTTGGCATACACATCACTAATTATAAGTGCTTTTAGCAACAGTACTATCAGAGAATTAGCATAATGTCTCCCTGGTGGCCATTTTTAAAATGGCTGCCAAAACTACTGCAGGGGTGGACTGGTCTAGTTTAAATGACCGTAATTAAACCTCACAGGACGTAATCACCATGATGAATTTGAATATGCAGAGGTATAGAGAGAGAAAATATCCATATACTTTTAAAATCTATGATAATAATTAGTCAGTTAATATTCAGAGTAATGCTGCCTTGCTGCCCACAGTGTGACATGTGATATGTCTACTTTTAAGCTCATAGAAATACCAGAAATACCAGAAATACCGTTGCTCGGGTTGGTTTTATTTTCTTAATAGGGAAAAACTGATTAAATGTAACTTCATTATAGTAAGCAATCAGATTCTTGACCATTTCCAATTAAGTACTACAAGATAGGCTTTAACTTTAAGGTAATTTAAAAACACATTTCAAACAGAAAAAAGAAGGTGATTATGGGATTGTAGACACATTCGTTTGATTTAAGTCGTATGCTGCTCTTCCCTCTCCTGTGAGGCAATGACATTAAAAGGAAGTGTCATATATTTGATAAAATAATCATTAAAGCCTATGACAAAATAATTTAATTTTATCTGCTTAGCTTTTGGAGATGCAAATTCATGACATTGTGCAGTGACACAAATAAATATATGTATATGTTGCAATATTGATATTTATCTTGATAGAAGTAAATATAAAGAAATATTCAGGAAAATCAATTGAGAAACTCAGACAGAATAAATGAACTCTTGCCTACAATGGTCTGATACAGTCAATATTAAAGGGATACCTACCATGCTATAAACAGTACATCAAAATCTCTGATTTTTGACAAATTGAAATTATCTTATTGTATAGATTGCCATATCACACAACCATGTTGTGCAGTTTGAATAACATTATTTTCTAATATTTTAATAACTATTCAATTCCATTCAATTCAATTCACTATCAGTATCAATCAGTATTGTATCTGAAATATCAAAATCTATCATTCAGTGGTTTCAGGTACTAATTTACCAATATACAGTTTATATACCAGTTTATCAATATACTGTGACTATTAAACTTATCTAATATGAAGGGAAATGTTTGTATTCTTCCCCTCAAACATAAAAAGGCATTGCAGATGTTTTTGAGGTCATTTGTAAGGCCTCAAGTTGTCTTGGTCAGAAACACTGAATGTAAAATTATATTACAATAAAAACTCTACCTAAAAAAACAAAGTGTGCCTGTAAGTTAACTCATACTATATTTATTGTACTTAAGTGGGTGTGACATTCTTACTTCAATTTGAAAAGTCTTAAAGGTGCAGTGTGTGGAATTTAGTTGTGGCTGTGAAACTCGCAAAAAATGCGAAAGGCTCCCTCTAGATCCAGTGTTTGGTTTGTCCGTTCTGGGCTACTGTAGAAACATGGCGGTGCAACATGGCAGCCTCTGTGGAAGAGGATCCGCTCCCTATGTAGATATAAAGGGCTCATTCTAAGGTAATAAAAACACAGCAATTCTTATTTTCAGGTGATTATACACTAATTAAAACATACTTATGAATATTATATTCCATTTCTGTCGAGTCTGTTCCGTAGATGCCACAAATTTCTACACACCTTTAAGGAAAATTCACACTAGCTGAGATTTTTGAAGTGGTTTTGGTTGCTGTACATGTAGGAAAAGATTCACTCTCATTGAAATAAATGTAACAATCCACATAGACTCTGACAGACACCACACAAAACTCCTGCTTTTATATGATTTATTTTTATTTTTCCTAATCTAATAATCTCCACAGGCAAGTGTTCAAATTGCACAAATCTCCACTTAGTTAGGATGGATGGAAGAACATGCCTGAGGGTCCTGTCTCCTACCAACAGTTCTTTAAACAATGAAAGTGATCTTTTCTTAACTTCAACCAAGTAGTTTAAGTTGCCTAATCTTTAAAAAAAAAAAGGACTGCTGGTGTGTTTTCATCCTGATGGAGCACCAGATCAGCAAAATGTTCATATGGGTCATTTTGGAAAAAGACCTGTTAAGTAGTTCTAATACAACAAAAACTCCAAAGTGCAAACAATTTGTATGCTGATGTCTAACTGCATAATAAATGTATATTTTCATAGTTAGACATTAGTTTGTTCTTTATGTACAACACTACAGTGAATGGATTTGGATTAACCAAAAAAAGCAGCAAATTCTTCCTATTTCAAAAAAATTCATCCAAAATTGACTCATGTAGAACTTAATCAGGGGAATGAATATACGAATTGTGTTTTAGGGTGGATGTTTTGTGTTTAAGAGACATGAGAAGCTGGCCACTTTGCTCTGACAGCTGTTTCTGTCTCACAGATGTCGGCTCATAGCAGAGTATCCATGTTGCTGAACTGAATTTGGACCCTCGATGTCATTAAAAGTAAAAAGTGTGTTTTTTTTTTTCTTTCTCAGTGAGATTATGGCATCGACTCTGTCCTCAAAATGTCAGCATAAGCTCAGTGAAAGGCTGTACACTCACTAGCAGAGAGTTAAACACTTAGAAATGATCCTGACTGTATAATAACTTATTAGCCACTAAATACTCGCAAAATACAACAATTTAGTTTCTCTACAAAATCAATGTGTTTCAACGTAATATAGTAATATTGAAAAAAAAAACAATCCAATAAAAGCAACATATGTTTGTAAAATAACATTAAAAATGTAATAATGTAAATATTACAAACTACCAAGATACTGTGAGAAGAAGATTATTAGCCCAGTATCACCAGCAGATAATGATGGTGTGAAATCAAAGAGCTGGTTAATGGAATGGAGGTGCAGAAGATGTGTATCATCACACCTAAGAAAACGTCTGCACTCAGCCAAGTATTCAGGGCCAAAATAATTACCCTTAAACACCAAAGTAGAAAGTTTAACTTCCTCCCTTCAGGAGCTGCTGTAATGACTACATGATATGGTAATTAAAAGATGATTAAAGATTAGGAGTTTCTGTATTTACACCTTTAACTGAGCTAATGGAGCAATCAGAGAAAATTTTAGATTGTGAGGTTTTTTTTTTTTTTTCTTTTTCCTTCTACACTATTTTAGCCGGCAGGCAGTATATTTCAAATCAGTTTAGTGTTTTTTTGCTTTGCTTTTTAACATGAGTTCGACATGTTCTGAGGAAAAAAGGAGACAAGCAGAATCAGAGTAATTAGAGGTGAAATTCACCAAGCTCCTCCATACGCCACTTCACTTTTTTGCACATGCACATGTTCAAACGAAAATTTGGATAATTTAAGCAGGTTTTTTTTGTTTGTTTGTAAAGTATACCCCCCATGGACACACACACACACACACACACACACACACACACACAATTTCTGTACAAAAGACCTTCACTGCTAGAGAGCCAAGATGAACAAAGACGTCAACCAACCTCAGTCTAGATCAGGCTTTGCTTGGATGTTAGTCTCTCCCTCTTATTCTTTCACAAACACACACACACACACACACACACACACACAAACACACACACATGCATGCACAAATACACTTGCTTCATGTTCTCTGGGTGTGGATTAGGCCTTGTTCGGTTTAACCTTATAAAGCTCCATGACAGGCTGCTAACGGCTTTATGTCAGGGTCTGGCCTGTGAAACTCTACATGACAACACACACATACAGCCAAGAGTCACACACAGAGACACTAATTACCATAATAAGACACAGTGCGCACAAACACACACACACACACATGTATTCACATACACACACAGAGACAGATTGTCAGGTTTATAAGGTTGCTGGCATTATGAGACATGACACTGTGGAGTGCAAAGTGGAATCAGCCTTTTATTTGCATTGTGTGTGTGCATGTATGTGTGTGTGTGTGTGTAGGCCTGCTGTTGGTTAGATCAGTTTTACACCAGCAGGTGGGTCTGTAGAGTTAGAACTGTAGCTGATAGCTGTTAGCTGTAGCTGTATGTGTTTGAGCCCATATGTTTGATTTAAATTTGCCCAGTGTTCAGTGTCGGTCCAAGCATTTTAGTATCCATCATAGATAGGTGTCATAAATATATAGCCATACCTTTATATTTGTGTAAGACCACTTTCAGACTGATGTTAGCTCTGCAAGAAATGCAACAACACAGCAGGTGCTAGTGCACAGAGCTCTGGCAAATAAACGCAGGGCCATCCAGCAAAAAAGTTGAACCTGCCTCTACTTTTGCCAGACTGCAAAAAAACACAGCGTCATCCAGCAAGTGGCCAATCAAATACACGCAAACACCCATTCTTAGTTGATTACATCATAATGTGAACTGCATATTTTTGTTCCCCTGCAATCGTTATGACGAGAGATAAATGTTTGCCACCAATATAAAACTCTCCAGAATTGTAAAATCCTGTGTCATATTATAAACTGCTGTCCAGCGTTTTGACATTTTGATAAGCCTTCCTAGTAATAACTCTGTTACTCATACTGGATTTCCTGGATTATATTTCATGTCTCACGTTACAGTGATGGCACCTAACTAGCCCATTTTCAACTAACCCTGAACGAAAATGGTGTTTCTGAAGTCACCTTGCAGGAATTTTGATTTTCGACCATAATGCGAAACCCCAGATTCCATTCAATGAAAAAAGATTTAAAATTTTTGCTTTGTGCACTATCTTCACGTGGTAACTATGGTATGGTTAAGGTTAGGTAAAAATTACAAAAAGGCAACTGTTGGAAACTCAGTCTTCTGCATGAAAGTCAGACATGCTACTCACCCATCCACCCCCCCATCCTCCATCCCTTTACTTTCAATCTTGCAACATAAATGGCATATAGGATGGGTTGGAAATTCACATAGGGTTAGTTCTACATGGGACACTGACCAATCAGTGGAGCTGTAGACCTTTGTTGTTTACATCTGAAGTTGCATTTTGTTCATACATAATGTTTTTCCACAGTGCTGGCTGTTGAGAACATTGATAGACAAGGCCGTATTGGAAAACAGTTAAACTTTCTGAATATTATATTGCACAATTGATCAGCAACTATATATACATACAGTATTAACATACCCATAACCTTAACCTATTAATCCTTGAAGTATACTGCATTGAAGCATCACCTGAAAATGGGTCTCTTTATGTGACCATAATTATTGGAACTGGACTACAATTGGACTAACCTTGGTTTTAGTGTTTTCACAATGATATGTGCATACTGGTCAGGCAATATGCAGAGCTAAGAAGTTTTTTTGTCTTTGCTTGCTTGCCCATCCTTTGTTTAGATGGCTGCTTGTCTGTAAGGCTGAGCTTTTACAATATATCTTTTTCATAAGTTGTTGTTAAATCAGGCTAACTCCTATCAAAAGTCTGAGTGCCTTGAGGATTTCAAAATTGAATAGAAAATACTTTCAAAGTAGAGATCTGAATTTTTATAAAGTAACATGTATCTATAATTAGACTCAGTTTTTGTATCATTGCATTATAAGATCTCAAATTCTGTCCCCATTTCAATTTTATTGTATTAATTTTGGTACTTACAAACAACAAACATACAACAGCAGGATTACAAACATGAAATGTAAAATGCAACTAAAATGGTGTTGAGCTCAACCCAGTCTGATGAATAATGATCTGAGCCAGCTATCTAATGTTAGCAATAATTTGGGGGAGAGGTAAAATAGTAAAATGGTAATAATAATAAATAGTAGTAATAGTAAATGGTGTAAGGACCTGACATGTGCCAGTATACCGACAACAATGTTGATTAGGCATTACCGTGATTATCGCTGCCATTTTCAGCTCATGTCTTGATTAGAAGTTTGATTTGCATTGCTTCTATGCACAATGGCCTTTTAAAAAAAACATGATTTTATCTTTTAACAAGCATCAGGTAACACATGAGTCTTATAGACAGGTTGTCATAAAAAAGTGAGTACAAGTGAGCAACAGTGCACAGGATCTTTTAGTTCTTTCACAAATTTTAACAGTTCTTTCACAAATTTTAACACCCAAATCATATCAAAACATGTATAAAAACATGAATGGGTGAACAGAAGAGACACGGACAATATAAACCCATTTGAATATTTGATGTTAGTTCATTTGCAAGACACAACACGGCTGCCATATGAACTTCACTGTTGAGTTTGTTAGGATTCATTATATCCAAAGCAAAGACATTTTTACTATGTCTTAGCACAGAAAGGCTTGGTAATGATCATGATAATATTTTACCCTGATATTTTTAGCCACAATAATTGTGAAACAGCACATCCCTATTAAGGAGACAGGCATCTGTACAGTAAGACTGTTTTCACAGCTTTTTCCAGCCTTGGAACTATTTGCCAAAGATTATGTAAAAGCTGTTGTTACATGGTTTTAAAAAAACATGTTATTTATGTTTATTTCAAAATGATAATCTGGAGTTTGGTGATGCAGAGTCCAGATCAGCTGTGAAAGCCAACCATGCTGCATTATTGTCATCCATCCATTAAGTACATTATGAATACAGAATGTGACCAGCAGTATGGGCCTAACATGACATGATTACTGCAATGACACCACCTTTGTGGCACAAAAGTGTGCACCACAAAATGCCTACATTGTTAGGAATCTTCTGAGATGAGAAGGCGCTGCTGCATAATGACATGCCATGCTGCCAAGCAGCACTGCTGTCCTTTTGCCTTTTGTTTGGTAGCAGGACCAAAGAACAGCATTTACATAATGAGAGAGAGGCCTCTGAAGTTCTCAACAAAAATGACACATTTCGTGATGTGATGTAGATGACATACAGCGTTGCCATGGACGTCCACTGCAAAAAAAAAGTTTGGAGGGATTCATTTGTGAAAGGGAGGATTTACATGTGTAAAAACAACCTCCCACTATGGGTTCCCTCTCTAAAATGATTGGAGGAACAGATGGCATAAAACTATATGAAGGAGTTCAGGGCGAACGCCACATGCCTTTTTTTTTTAAATCTGTCTCTCCTGATGTGCACTCATTCTCAGTTTAGAAGCATTTATGAAATATGTTTTTCTTTTCTCTTTATTAGACATGCTAAATGATGGATCTTACTTATTTTGGACATATTTTATACACACACAGTAGGGGTGTGCCTGAATACAAATAGCCTACATTATTTGGCAAAGCACAAATAATGTGTTTTTTACAAATATTTGTTTCATAAAAATATTTTAAAACATATTTGTTAGTTAGAGGTTTGTCTGCAATAAGGCGATGAGTAAAGTTTTAGCTCAGTAGTCAGTGCAGTCGTCTATGATCTGGGAGACTCCAGTTCAAGACCCAGTGTGGGGACCTCCTTCATAAGGTAGTTTATTTATGAACACTTATTGTAACACTTTAATTTTGTAAAATTAAAAGCATAATAAAAACAAACACAGAATTTTAGGTCTCTTTCCACTTTTATTCGAATACAAATACAAATACAAATAATTGTGCTGCCTAAACAAATACAGATACAAATACAAATACTGGGTTTTCTGCACATCCCTAACACACGGTGTATTGGCAATGTTTTGAGTGCATATCAGTCATTAAGGTTGTGTGTATGTCATACTGGACAGCACACAGACAGGATAGTGGTTGTCTGGGATGAGAAGTCATTTCACTGTTGTCTCTGCGGTGTCTGGACAGGTTTCTCCAGGTCTAACAGCCGCCGGTCATGGTGTTTGTAGGGTGAGATGAGCATGAAATTACAACCAGACATTTCACCATATCCAGACCTGACATGAGCACTCCTGAATACAAAATCTCCCTCTGTCTCTCTAACTCTGTCTCTTTATTATGGAGAGGTCATGATGTTTGGAATTTGGAATGAGACTTTTGTTTTTATAATTATTGCAGAGGTAAAATAAAACAAAAATTGTCCAGTCTGAATTTATATATTATTAATAATGAATGTGATTGATTTCTTTTTAAAATTTGAATTATTTCAGTTCTTCGAAAATTCCCCCCCAAATCTCAATAACATTGTGTTAAAGTGTGATGAACATTGTCTGGAAAATAGAGACAAGAATTCCACTGTGTTATTTTGTAACAGTACACTCGCATAATCGGACACAGTAATGATCAGACGGCCATTATCCTGAAACAGAACTGATCACAGCTCCATTCCTGTGATCTCATGAGTTCCTGATCAATAACTAAATGGGGATAGGAACACTGAACACTCATTTTCACATATGAAACTGAGTTGTGTGAGATCACAGGAATATGGAATATGAACTGGTTTTTGAGTGGATCGCTTTAAATAGGGAGTTGAGCTGAAAAAAACGGAGGGGAAAAATCTAATCACCATTTACTCACAGTATGGGCGAACTGGAGAGCCGGAGCTCTGGGGCTATGATTAATTCCTCCCCATATGACTGTAAGATAAAATAATACTTTGTGTAATGTAAGATAATTGTTAAGATAATAGTTATGATAACTATGTGTGACAATCACATAAGCTCCATTTTTCTTTCTTTCTTTCTTTCCTTCTTTTTTAGACACATATCACATGAAATAAAAAGCAGCCGTAAGATGCAGCTTACAGTTAAAATACACAGGAGGACTGAACAGAGCTTTGCAGAATATACTTATCTGAGGCCTCTTGTTATTTGTTTTTATGTCACAAAGCAGTAAATGTGAACATTAATTGATTTTCATCATCTTCCATCTTTTTTTTTTTATCTTAACATACTAAAATGCATGCAAACAGAGAAACGAAGACAGTATTATGTAAAAAAATTCTACTTAATTAAAAGAATTTTTTTAGTAACGAGCACATTAGCTCATGAAGCATTTATCTACAGATCCTGAAAAACTTTTTCCTGAAGCCACAGTGGTTGATTTTACTCAGCAGAGGTGTCACAACTTAAAATACATAAAACGCCTTCAGCTTAATAACAGAGCCTTTCTAAGGACCTGAAAAAATGGGAATGGGCATTGATTATTCCACATTGTCTATGAACCTGCAACAAATCAGATACAAGGTTGAGAATTTAAAGGTAAAAGAGATACAACATGTTTCCATTTCTGAGTTCAGACTGTTGTATTGGACACAGTTCTCATTTAAAAAAAAAATATGACTTGTTTAGTACACCTACAAGATAGATTAAAGGTATCCTGAGGAATCTTTATTGTTTACATTGTTTCTCACCAAAACATATTAATACATTTTATATACTGTATGTTTAAGGCCTCACAAACATGTTGGATGCATTCCTGATCTCATAAAACATTTCCTTTTTTAACATTTTGAAGTGATGTCAAACAGTGATGTCACGATGTACTGACACACACTGGAGGACACATCTACATCACTGCAGCAAGGTGAGAAGTTAAACCACTGAAAGTCAAAAGAAACAAAACGTTCAGCAACTGAGAAGTTTCTCTTTAAGGTATGGTCCTTTGTGCACACCACATGTCATATTTTAAGAACGCAACAACATGATGGTGACAAATCAATGATCTGTATACAGGATAGTTGTTAGGTGGTGTAATAACCAAAGGAACATAAGGTATATTTCAACCCACACATTCCCTACATCACAAACTGTTTTGTACCAGTAAAGCAGAATGTACTTCTCACATTTATGTATCTTTTCTATCAGTTACATACTCACACTCTCTCCTCTCAAGCTCTTGAAAGCGCTCAAATTTATTTTTATGGTTTTTAGCATTCTATTTGTCTTTTTGAGTTCATCATCATCTGTGACAGCAGTAATTCTCGGCTGCTTGACAGATGATTCAGTCCATGGAACTCGAGCTTTTCATATGATGTTCAGCTTTTCTCAGCCCCCCCTGTGTAACAGCCACCAGCTACGGCATAACCGGCACACAGCGTTCATATGCTGGCAATAAACCTTACGGGCATTAAAACGTCCAGCTGAGGGAGGATCACAGTCAAATGTTAGACTTTTCTAGAAACACATCCCCTGGTGTGTACAGGTACGTTGTCATCTAACCTGCGTAAAGCCTCTAGCTGGGAAAGAAAAGAGGCAAACTCATTAAATCCACTTGATCAATTCATGCACTTTACTTTAAAGTGGTAATACAAAGATAATACACCTCACCAACAGGTTCCAAATGGAATCTGCAAACTCCTTCAGTGAAACCAATTGGAATTCAATTGATTTACATTCAGAGTTTACTCTAACCCACCAGAACCTGCTGGATACACTCCTTTTTTTACTTTCCGGACTCAGGTCTACGCAGTGGAGCGAGGAAACCATTCCAGCCACGTTACAAGATTGAATTTCATGTTTTACCACGCTGTGGCGGATGCTGCTTGTATAGCCTACAGGTAGGAGAAGTGCAAATGAACTCTTGATGTCAGCGTTTTCTCTCAGTTCACTTTCTAACAGGAAAAAAAACACAAAACAGGCGGAACATAAATGAAAAACAATTTGGAATAAATTTGGTCTATGATTGCAACTCTGTGAGCAGCCATATTTCCTTGCTTGTCACGGCTGGAGAACATTTGTGTGTGGCCTTAATCTCCAAGACATTAGATGAGTTTGGCTGTTTGTGTTTTCAGGTGCAGCTTGTGTGTGTGTGTGTGTGTGTTCTGACCGCTAGGGAAATGTGTGTTAACAGGTTCTAAAGAGCTTCGATCCACAGCTAAAGCATTAATGTGAGAACTTAATTAAGGCGACAGTAAGGAAAGCTATTATAGGTACGCTGTTAGAAATTAACCAGTCAATCTAAGGCCGTCTAAATTGAATTTTTGCTGAAGCGTCCGGCATTCGACTCATCAAATCTCATCTCCTCTTGCTAGCCCTGACCCCCTGGGTTCAATTTAGGTGTGAGTCCGTGTGTGTGCGTGCCTGCGTGTGTGTTAGCACAACACAATATAAAGATGTACACTTTTATATTAGCAAGAATACAGAACTCAATTAAGAAAGCGCTTTAGCAATCCAATTAAAAGTCTTTGGACAATTCCTGTGCTTCACTCCACTCCCTCCTCTCCTACTAATAATGAAATAACACACGCATATCCTCTCTCACTCTCCCCACCTTGTCTTAATAATGAAACAACTTAAAAATACACCAGGGTTTTAAATGAAAGCTTTGAAAGGTTGCAGCGTGCTTTCTTCCCCTCGCTCTCAGTCTCTATTGCTCCTTTCTATTACTCTCGCATAAAAGGCCAAACAATTGAGTGAGTGTGTTGACTCGTGGATTGAAATGAAACGGCTGCTGTTTGAACAGGTGTCAGAGACAGAGAGGAGTCTTGTCTCCTGTTAATGTGGCTGTTCGATTAAAGACTAAATTAGCCAAACTGTCCTTTCAATGGTGTGTGTGTGTGTGTGTGCGTGAGTGTGTGTTGTTAGCAAACGCCTCGTTAATGCGCTCCTTTGCCTTCCGTTTCCACGGCCACGGGAGACAAGACACTTGGCGGTGGCCATCCATCTCCTGTGGCAACCCCTGGGCGCACTCAGATCAATTCTGTATCCCATAATAACATGTGCACGCAGGCCAGGCTGTGGGTGTAATTACCTGGTGTGTCTCTGTGGTAACATAGAAAAGGCTTTTATTAAATTAGCCCAGTGGGTCGGCATTTATAGAGAAGTGTCTAGAGAGGCAGAGAGGCTGGTTATACAGTAGAGCACAGGGACAACTTAGCTAACATTCATCATCCAACATGGAGGGGAGGCTTGTTGAAGTTGCTGAGTCACTGCTTATGGAGGAAAGAGATGGGCAAAGTTTTCTTAATACAACCTTAACTCATGAACTCCATGAACTCTTTTTATGATGTTTCATGATTGTTACAATTTTTGGAAACAAATAGCTGTCCATCAGCATTCAGTTCTTCCAACATTAACTGTAATTATGTAACAATACAGGAATTGGACGACCAATTTTAAACTGTTTGTGATACGAAAAGCCAACAGTAAGTTTATTGTTACAAAATTATGTTGTGTAGCCAAGTGTTAAAACAAATAGAACAGCACCATTCGGCATCTTGGGAAATAAGCTTATTTGCTTTCTTACCGACAGTCAGATGGGAGGATTGATACCACTCATGTCTGTATGGTAAATATGAAGCTACCATAAGCAGCCGGTTAGCTTAGCCTAGCACGAACACTGGAAATTTGCTGTTTTAACAGGAGAACGGTTAACAGTAACTTTCATGAGTCTGCACTGGTTGCCTGGCAACTGATCTCAGCCAACATAGTCTGACAATAGGGATGTGCAGAGAGTCTAGTATTTGTATTTGTATCTGTATTTGTTGAGGCAGCAAAATTATTTGTATTTGTATTTGTATTCGAATAAAAGTGGAAAGAGGCTTGAATATCCTGTTTTTGCTTTTATTATGCTTTTAATTTTAGAAAATTAAAGTGTTACAATAAGTGTTTATGAATAAAGTACCTTATGAAGGAGGTCCCCAAACTGGGTCTTGAACAGGACTCTCCCAGATCATAGATGACTGTGCTGACTACTGAGCTACAACTTTACTCTTCACCTTTTTGCAGACAGACCTCTAACTAACAAATATTTTTAAAAATATTTGTATGAAACAAATATTCGTAAAAAAAAAAAACACTATTTGTGCTTCGCCGAATAATGCATTTGTATTCAGGCACACCCTTATCTGACACATACAGTAAATCCCTGTAAAATTGTTTTGGTACAGATTAGACAAACAAATGTGTTAAATTAAGTAAGCTTTAGGATTGTGTTACTGGTGACATAGCTAGGCTAGCTCTTTCACCTGTTTTTTGTCTTTATGCTAAACTAATGAATTACTTTGAATCCCACATTTTTGGAGCATGAGATTTCAGTCTGAACAAGACATCTCATCTCATCAAAATATTTTCATTTGGTCTCCATCACAATTTGATCATCACATTTGATCATCTTCATGAAACCTTTTTCGGTAAAGATCTACTTTTGGTCACATATTTTATTAAAAAAAAAATTGGAGGAGATTAGATGAGATGCGATTGCCTGAAGAAGACTGTAATTTTAATTTGGAAGTAACTGTTGTAGAGATTTATCCTCTACTTTTAGGAAAGAATCAGGAAACCATACACTAGTTATTTAGACGGAAGGTTTATAAATGGTGGTTAACTGCCAGAGAAATCCCTTGAAAGAACTGCTAATGACTGGGGAAAATGTTTAAACCAAAGTGAAAATTAATTTATTTGTTGCTATATTTATTCTCCGTATTTCTTTTTGTATGCTTGCCTGTAATTTACAAATTCACAAAAAGACGCATTTTATTTTTTTCCTGCTCAACTGAGCTGCTTGCTGACCTTTTTTTTTGCCATGTTACTGATCATTACAACCAAATTGCATAGTCCTTTCCAGGAAACCTTTCAAGAAATTACTGTTGCATATCAGTTCCTTTCTAGGAAATTGTGAAATTGTGATGTATTTATGAGGCCTTTTTAAGTGATTATACAGCAGCGTTTTCTAAATTATTCTGATGAGAAAAAAATCTTTTTTGTAGAAAATATAGCACTTGGTGCAATCTATGGTTTGCTTTCATCCAGTTTAACTCCAGTGATTTTAATTATCTTATTTTCCTTACAGGCCAAATCATTTCTTTATAGTTATGAATAATTTCATCATAATCATGAAAAGGATTATCTCATGAAATTGACAATAATCTCAAGTTAACACATGGTGGTCATAACAGCAACAACATACAGGGCTGGACAATGTGATTGTGTATGAAATTTTGTCACCCCAAATAAATAAAAAAATAAAAAAACTATTATTTATTTTATGTTATGCTATATCTCATAACAAGAGAATAGATTTCAAACAATTATTGAACCCCTAACCTCCTTCACTCAATTGAGAAGCCTTAACCTCTACAATATAACATTAATTATAATATGAGCAACTGAAACTGGTATGCTAATGAACCAGTTGTATATCAGACCAGCTCAGCAGTCATCTGTCAGACCATGTTAATGCCTGATGGCCTCGAGACCGTGCAACCATGAAACATCTGACAGTGCAGGTGAATCATGATCCATTTGGCATCCATAATGATGCCCCACTCAGATTACATCTTGATATCTCCAAATACAATTCATTTAAACAACTGTTGATATCTTGAGATATAATTTAATTGTTTACTCTGGCTCCAGACTAAGACTAGTGTGATCATCATTCAATTTGAGATTGAATCATAATTTTTGAGCAGATGACAATGGTTCAATATCTCAATCTCATGGAACCTGCTGTGTCAATCTCATCCACGCCTGGCACAATTTTTGTGGCTATTTTTCTGTTGCTATTTTTCAAGGATGTACCTAGGTAGTAGGGATGTGCCGAGAGCCCAGTATTTGTATTTGTATCTGTATTTGTTGAGGCAGAAAAATTATTTGTATTTGTATTCGAATAAAAGTGGAATGAGGCTTATAAATCCTATTTTTGTTTTTATTACGCTTATAATTTTAGAAAATTAAAGATGAAAATTAAAGTGATGTCCAAATTAAGAAATATGCATCGTGTAGCAGGTGGATGTGACTCCCCTCATTGAGACCTGCTGATAGATGTAACAGCGGAGCAGAGGAGAGAGACTGAGATAGCAACTATAACTGACCTGCTCGCTGGTATATAAAATATTTGTATGAAACAAATCTTCGTAAAAAAAACACTATTTGTGCTTTGCTGAATGACGTATTTGTATCTGGGCACACCCCTAGTAGCCATTCTTAATACCACCGACTAAACTGATTGGTCCATTGTTTCACCAACCACGGATCAGTGGGCACAACACCAGGCCTATTGGAATCACTGAACAAATTTGAGATCACGGTGGTAATTCATACGTCTGGAACTACGAGCTGCCATACTGAAAATTAAAGCAGAGATACATTTGATGTGAGCATGGCAAACTTGTTAGCAGTTTTTTTTACACATCCAGAAGATACAGCATTCACCAACTACACCAACCCCTGAAGGAAATAGGTTCTTTAGCTGCTAAATGCTGCATGTATGTGTTTTTTGTAAGTTGCTACAGTAACTGTGGGCTGTTTGGTGCTGGGTAGGTAGTGTACAGTGTGTTTATCAGAGCATTTTTGCTGAAAACAACTACCAGCGCTTGGAAATGAGGTTGATGAGAGCCGTTGAACTGAAACAAATAGTAAAGTTCTTAAAACCAAAACAATGGGCTGAAGGAGACTGAAATGCTCTGTAGAGCTGAGGGGAACTGGAGAGTTGTTTGATTAGTCTGTGGATTCGGTACTACGAGCAATACTTTTCACAATACACACAGTCATTTGATCCACTGTTGATATTAAAATATTGATCAGTGCAGCTTTAAGATGAAATTCAATCTTGATTCTAATAATAATTGATTGATTATGCTGCTAATGTAAAGGCAACTGGAGCATTGAGGACAGCATTTTCTTTTCTTAATAATTATTTTTACAAATGCATTCTGATTGCCCCTGTTATTTAATTGTGATAAATTTGGAGTCATTTTGTTGCAACCTTGTTTATGTATATATTTTTTAAATAATTTATATTGAGAAATTGGTGTAAAATACCCATCACTATTCATATGGATGCAGCCACTTCAGGTGTAATTATAAAGGTAATTGCCAGTACCTCAACAAGCCACATGCAGTCAGTAACTCGACTCACTCTCTTTCATATCTTTTATGTTAATTTGCACTCTGCAACTTAGTTTATTGGCTGAGTTATAGCAGAAAAATGAAGTGTTTAAGGATTTTAAAGACAACAGCACATTAACACCAGCCAGGCAGTTATGCTGGCAGTTGTCAGATAATGTGGAAATCAAACATGCTGATTCTGAAGTGAGTCTCAAAACATCTGGTAGTGCATGCCAGGGGATTGGGGGGCAACAAAGAGCACAATGACAATTTCCTCTGTCTTTTGATGATTGTTTTGGTGGTATTTCTGCTTCATTGGACACAATATTTTATGGCAGGGGAAAAGGAAAGATGAGAGGGCAAAAAAGAAAAGAAAGAAAGGTGGTGATAGCTGATATACTGTAGCTTCTTATTTCAAACTTTTTCAAATTCACATTTTGTTAAATATTGAGCATTTATGACTGTGATTATGGGTTCAAAAGTGTGATTTGGAGGTGCTGCATAGCTGGCAGAGAGACTATTTTCCTGAAAAAGGCAGACATAATTTTAATTTCTGTCTCAAACACAGAACTCTTGATTTCCGATGCCTCTGTTGTGTCTCAGACATCATTCAGTTATCGCCTATGCCATGCGAGGTGGGTGGGTCATAGCCTAGCATGCATCTAAAACCCTGGACAGGCTAAAACATACCAACACACATACAAAGACAGACAAAGGTAAAGTGATGGATAAATTCAGAGTGCTTTTCAGCTTTATGGGATTAGTTGGAGTCTCTAACCATACTGTCGGACACACAAACAACTGGCTACAACATATTGAGTATGTGTGCCATGCATTTCACACCTCCCTGTGGAGGTAATAATACCTGAGTCCTCAAAGGGGCAACATCAAATAAACTCATCAAACTGGGCTGCCATGACAGTTGTGACAGACAGAACTGCATCCGTGTTGTTGCCGGCAGTGATGGTCTGACAGTCGGTTTGTCTTTCATTCCACCACTTTGGTTGAAATTGCTCAACTATTCGATGGATTACCTAGAAATTTGATACCCAAGGCAGCCAGAATATAAATCCTATTGTCTTGTCTTTTTCTAGCTTTTGATTTCATTTCATTTTCAGGGCAATATCGAAATCAGCTTCAAAAAACTTGAAACATGCTTGAGATACATGAGCATGTCAGGGACTGTTTTGAAACTCATCATGCATGCATTCTGGCATGGATTGATTGTCAAGAATACTTCCTTGCTTCTTTCCTTAATAGTGGATGAGTTTCTATGCTACTACAGAATATGTGAGTGCCTTAAGCCTCTACATTCAAGGTCATGGCAAGTTACATATACTTTATACATATTAAGGCTTTGTCAGCTAAATGTAATCTTTAAATGGTGTTTTTTTTATTAGAGGGCTAGTTATCCAACAAGATTGGAGACTGCCACAACCCCATCTAGCATACTTTAGAAACACAAACAATTCCCTCCTGACAAAACACCAGTCTGTAAGCGAACCTCCTGAGATGTGTCATGAACTTAAGTGGTAAAATATAGCATTTCATATGAATTGGTGTCATTTTTTGGTTGGTTTGCTTGGTTTTTTTTGATGGTGGATATAAAATCCTTAATATCCTCCTAATCTCACTAAATCATATTTTTATAGATCTGTATTTTCATTGATTTACTGTAATGCATGTACAATTTGTGGTTTAAATGGTCTTGGATTTATTCCAAATGGGGCTGGACTTGATGGATTCTATGTAAAACTGAGAGAGAGTGAAGAGAGATATATAACAGAAGCATGCGTGTGTGTGCACGCAAGAGTGAGTTTATCTGTGTGTCCTCTCTGCACTACAACAATAGATCAACAGCCTTGACCGAGTCAATTTGCTGTGCTCTCCTGACAATTTATCTGTTCCATTTTGACATGCAGGTAATTTACTCTGACAACTCTGCGAGTCATCGGAGTGAGCTGCTATCGAGTGTGTTTGTGTGCATGTAACCTAGTGTGTTTCTGTCAGCATGTGATGTGTGATGAGTCTAATGGGCCATGCAAGTTATTTATATGCATCACAGTGAGCAATTGAGACATACAAATGGACTCGGTGTTGATTTTCAACCAGCGAGCACTCCTGCCACCCGCTCATTGCCTTGATTAAGGCTGTCATGTCTACTGGTTGACTGATTAACACTGTCACCAGTCCTCAGCTCGCAGCACCCTTCTACACTCTAACTTAAGTATGCTGCCTCACACCATCACAGGTGATTAGCATGAGGGAACCACATCATGGTGCTATCAAGTGCCTTTTCTCATGCTAAATAGGAATGATTTTGGAGAGATTCTGGTGCTATTTTAAACCTTTGCTAATTAGTTTTTTTGGCTTTTATGCAGCCTGTTCTGGTGACTTTTCAATGTGTCACACACAACTTTGATTGGTGTCTTTTTGCCGATGTATGACATGCAATCATTGCCACTGTCTGGGTGTTAGGATTTCAGAGCATGCATAGAACATGCATTTTTCAAATTGTACTGTGTAAAAGTTTTAGACACTGAAAGTAAAGTGATGTAATGCCATGACTAGTTTTTATCTATCAGTTAACTTCACACAAAGTTGAGTAAACAGAAGAAACCGAAATGGAATCAATATTTGCTGTGAGCAGTTTTGCCTTTAAAACAGCAGCAGTTCTCCTCAGTTCACCTGCACACAGTGTTTTAGGTGATTGGCAGGTCGGTTGTTCCTGCATCTTGGAGAAGTTGCCAAAGTTCTTCTGTGGATTTAGGCGTCTCAGCTGTTTCTGTCTCTTCATATAATCCCAGACTGACTCTATGATGTTGATCAGGGCTCTGTGGGGGTCAAACTAAACTATCTGTTGCAGGACTCCTTGTTGTTCTTGTTGCTGAAGATAGTTCTTTAAGACTCTGGCTGGATGTTTGGGCTCGTTGTCATGCTGCACAATACATTTGGAACCAATCAGATGCCTCCCTGATGGATACTGCATAATGTTTAAGAATCTAAACATCTGAAGTGCCTAAAACATTGGCACAGTGCTGTATGTGAAACAGTTTTTTTTAAATGTCATACCTCGGAACCATCTTTAGATGGCCACTTTTAGCAGGACCTACCAGACCTACCATACTCTTGCATGTGATGTCTGACCAAGTCAGGATAAAACTGTTTTTAAAAAAATCTATGTATTTTTGGCAAAATATTTTAGTTTACCATCCAAGATCTATTTTCTAAGCATGAAGAACTGCTTGAAAAATCAAAATCAAAATCAAAAATCAGTAAATATTGCAAACAAATTTTCATGGAGCATCCTTACTAGTTCCCTGAACTAAAAGTGGCCTCTTTTAATCTGAAGGAACGTGAATACTGAATACTGAGGACCTTCCAAAGCAAAGTCTACATTCATGTAGATTGAGACCAGCCAACCTGCAAAGCAACATAATCTCAATTCCTTGTGTGAACAATATCATCTTTGTATGTATGTATGTATATATGTATATGTATATGTAACATCCACTTTTCTTTTTCTAGATTAACATACCATCAAGTTTGAACAATAAGTGTTAAAAAGCCAGATCACAGCTTGGCACATAGAGATCTTTGCTTTTCAGACAAATTACATACAACATAATTCTTAGTATCATATTCAGTTTTTATCATCCTAAATTTACACAGTTTTGGCTCAGTCCATATATCATCAGCACACTTTGCTCTGAGCAAAGAGAGACTCTGAACAAACAAATATTGAACTTTTCATTATTAAAAAAACTCTGTATGTCAGACTAACTTTAAAATGTTATAATCCTGTAAAACCTCTACACATAGTGGCTTTAAGTGCAGCTGACAGAGTAATATTTTGTGAGATATTTTTAGTCATTTATGTGTGTGTTTATTTTTTAGATGAAACACTATAAATGCTTGATTGTAGGTTAGGAGCAGCTAAGGCGTGATGTCATTCTTAGCTCATTTGAGGTGGCTGCTTTGTCTCGGTTTCAGTCTCAACGCAAATATATCATCCTTCAGCTAGCAGTTCACTGAGATCAAAGAACTGCCGCATCGCACACATTTTTAAAAAATGTCTTGTTACTGAGAGTACAGATACTTTCAGTGTCAGTCACAAAATAATTCCATCTGCCACTCCTGATGCAACTCTTTGGAGCTGCTGCACAAAAGAGAACACCCATGTTTGTCTACTCCCACTCACCAGAAGATGAAACAGAGTTTACTTAATTATTCTATTGACGCTTATTCACCCATGAACAGGAAGTGGAAGGAATCACCTGGAAAACTCTGACACATTGCACAACAGGGCACCGCAGTTCCATGTTCAGTTCATAATCTGTAGCACATTCAAGAAATATTAACTAACACAGATAACATAATAATATTCTTATTGTAAAAAAAAAAAAAAAATGAAACCAGACAGCTGAAACCTCTGATAATCTGAAGAAACTAAAACCCAAGGGCTCAATTTTAAATGTTTAGCCAAAAATCAGCAGCAGTATTTATGTTTACTCTTCCTTTATGGTTGCATAACTGCCATATTAACGTATCGAATGCTGCCGTGTTTGCTGCACTGAGTTTTAAACAGAATGCGTCTTTTTGCATTATGTATGCCTTATTGTGCATGTTTTATCTTCATTTCCTCTTAGACAAAAAGAGAAAGTGCAGCCAAGAGGCTTAAAGAATCAAAGAAGTGCCCCTGGTGATTTGTTGGTGACCGGGTTACTGCACATCCATATATGGGCAGAGCAGTTGCATTGGTTGATCAGTTTGTTAGGACAGCCAACAGGATGGTCGTAGTATTTTTAAGTGCAGCGATCGGTTGTTCTTTGGAAGGCTTCTCTCCCCCACCTCTTAGATACACAGCAGCCAATCACATTAGAGTTTTATGAAAGGAGTGTATGGCACAGACTCATGCTGTTCTCTCCATGTCTCTCTTACTCAGTCTCTCTCTCTCACACACACACACACACACACACACACACTCAAATCCTGTCATTCACACTAAAGTATCTTTGTCAGACTGCATAAAGAGAGAGATTAATCTGTGAATCTCAATGAACGTACAGTAGGCTCCTTGTGTTCACTCACACAAGTGTGTGAACTATTGTGTATGTGTGTGAGTGTGAGAGAGACACAGAAACTAAAGTGAATAATGCCTTGATTCCACTGGGCATCACATTCTAGCTGCAACGCAGTTTCGTTCCGTCCTCCGCATGGTTTCATACCCTACTGGGAGCATTTCAGAAGTGGAGCGTTTTGCTCCAGCAGCGACAAAGAGAGGGGAGGCACACCTCTACCTGGAGAGGAAGCCATGGACTGGGGCTGTCATGGCAGGAGTGGTGTCATATTAAATCTTGTGATGCCACTTCCAAGATGAATCTCTCGTCGTCCACAAATATCCTCTAACTGGTTGACGGTTATAACATAATGTTGATAAGGTGATGTGATATACAACTGGGAGTCTGCACAAAATGTTTTATTTTGAAAATTGACTGGATGCTCTGTGTCGTTCCTGTGTCTGATGCGGCTAGCGTCAAAAATAACCTAGGTGCGTATGTTTAGCAGAGCAGAGAGCTGCTTCTGGGATGGTTCTGAAATACGCTGCGATCAGCTCCAGCAGCCACATCAGAGCGGGAACACAACACTGACGCACCTGGTGGAATCAAGCCGTTACCCTTCTATTGACTATATGAGCAGCCGGCATCAAAAAAGTCGTTTTTCCTGTACGTACAGTTCATGCATCCTGTCTCACCTCTAAAACACATTTTTCTCCTGTGATGACTTATGACCAAGCGGCAACCTCTGGGGCTGAAAAATGAAGCCAATGCAGAAGTGCCTTAAACCTGCATTCTATCTAATGGCCATCAGGGGGCAGTTTATGGTCTCAATCACTAGTTCCAAGTCTTCTTCAATACGGCATGATGTTCATTTTGTAAATTATGGTCCTGTTTAGAGTAAAATAGACGATAAAGCAGTGCATGCTTTGGGTCGTGGCTATGTTGTAATTGACAAGTCACTACCACGGCGACAACGTTGCTTACATAATGTAACCGCTGCGTATAGGCATAGCTGCGGCTATTTCACAGTGTGTTTTCAGTTCAAAGTTAATTGTAACATTGTGGTCACCTAAAAAAGTCTTGTTCAGCGTTCGGTTGTCATAAAAGACCCATTAATTAGTCGGATGGTCAGTTTTTCTGGTGAGTACATTTTGTTTAAATGGTTTTAGGCCTGTTTTTCGCTAGCGAAAATTAGCATTAGCATTATCACTGTTAACCATAGATTGTAAATGCACCGTGCTAACCAAGCTAGCAAATAGCGGTATGGTCAGCTCCACCCTCTCGTCCAAATATGGTCACTTCTGGCTCCAAAAATCAAACATGGTTACTGCCAAATCCAAGATGGTGATGGTCAAATCGCTACACTCGAGGCTTCGCAAACCAGTGGGTGACGTCACGGTGACTACTTCCATATTTTATTACAGTTTATGCTTATGACGCACTGCGGGACCAGAGCCGGTAGAAAGTCCACTAAAACCCCCTTCAGTATTAGAAACACTGATACAGACCTGAGACCCTGGCCAATATAACAAGACCCTATTAAACGGTGAGACTGAATATAATTGAATGAATAAATTGAATAAAAAACTCAAGGTGGTTAAAAGGTGAGTGGACCTGTGTAGATGTCATAATTTTAATAAGAGCTGTACATTCTTGAAAAAATACGCACCCTATCCTTTCTGTAAAACTGAATATCTGGTATCAGTCAGCACTTTGACACACTGCACAAGGGCTGCAGAGACAGGCTACATTGTCTACAGATGTCAGGGAGTGGCTGCTGGAGGGCCCCCCTCTTGGCGCCAAACTGTACCTGCAGTACACCTCCAGCTTCTCTTTAGCTCTTCATCTAATATCTTTGAGCCATCTAATATCATTAAGCCATTTCCTATATACTGTGCAACTGTTCCAGGGCCAGAGCAGAACAAATTAACCAAATGTTATCTCCTCCTGAGTTAATTTAATGGAAGGTGCTGTATATTTACTTGTTCTGTGCACAAGGACATCAGCTTCCTCTGGGGAGAAGCTTTGGTGATGGAAGTGAGCACTCCCATTCTGTCAGCAAATTATCAGTGTGCACTGCTTACAACAGGAAGGGAAAGAGGTGATTGGAATGGTTATGTCCAAAGCCTTAGCGACTGATAATGTATTCCCCCTAATCCAGCTCCAACTGGGCTAAGAAAGGCACACAGTCAACAGAGGACCCTCAGAAGTGTAGTTACACAAATGTGTTTGTGTATCCCACTGTGTTACCTATGCTTCACCCGGCCGACACCTGATCTGTAGAATATTGATGAACAAAGATCAATCCACTCGCATTACAAAGGTGCTAATACATTTCAAAAAAATATTTCCTTCCTTCAGTCTCTCCACTCGTCTTTTTTTTAATCAGTTCATTCTCTGGATTTTACAGTCCGCCTGTTTCTTGCCTGCCCCTGTGTGTCCACACACACACGTGTGCATGCACTCGTACACACACACACACACCTCTGGGCTACTTACGTAAGTCACTTGATTTGACTGAAATGTTAAACTGGATTTTCCTCATTAGCAGTTTAATAGTATAGTGGAGTTAGACGTAGTTAGTAGATGTTACTTTGCTGATGTTAGCCTTTAAATATGTGCTTTTAATCATTGTATTTTTTCTTTCCTCATCAGTTCAAAATGTTTGTCCTCCCTGGGTTTTAATGGTCTATCATAAAAGGCTTTTCCATAAAGGTGGTTTCCAGCACACATTAAATCTCTGGCCAGCTCAGTGCGGTTACCTATTACCAAACTCTCCTGCTCACACAAGCTGTAAGAAGAGGCAGGAATGTGCAGCTGTGTGAGGTACAATGAGTAGTCCAGTTCAGTCAGAAACTGAAGCTTTGACTTTTGCTGGCGCCTCCAAAAATCTCTGTCCGTTAATGGTACGTACAGGACCTGACAGGCTCATATGTTTTGAGAATATGTGCACATGAATAAGTATTAGCATTTAGTTTTATGACTAGTAGTGTATACCTTCAAATTAATGTTTCTTGTGCTTGTTTGTGTCCCTAAATGCTGCAGGTGCTGCTACACAAGCTGTTGTTTTATAGGCTAGCTCAAAGAATTAGCTATAGTTTCATTTTTTTTTTATTGTTTATGTTAAGTTGCATACAACATCAATAACAGGATGTAAATGTAGGGGGAAACAAACCCCAGACTTAAAGTCTCCAGTTTTACAGTATTCTTATTTACCCAGATGGACTTGGGAGCATTCAGTGCAGAGAAAGCGGGACTCCCCAGTGTCTGATCTTTTGGCTCTCTCTTCCCTTTAATAATCTTTGGTAAAACATCAAAGACTGCAGTTTACATGGCTGCTGGGTGCTGAAGTCCTTCAGTTGTACTTGTCATACAGGGCCTATCAATGTGCAACTTTGTCCATTATGCCTCCTTTCAATCTTTAATTATTTAATATTCTTGATTATATTTTAATTGATTAGAACCTTTAGCTCACTTATTTCACTTAGAAGTCCCAGAAGGCAAGGAGTACTTTATAAAAGCAAAGTGATGACTGTAGAACATTGCTTTGTACACATTGCTTTTCCCGTTTTTTCAGACCATGATAAATCGATTGCATTTCTCTGGAATCACCACTGTCAATGAATTTGCAGAGGCAACTTTTATTTGCTATTGCGTAGAGTTCAGTTTTGGAACAGTGAGATCTAGAGATTCACGAATAACATGACTTTACACTTTCATATTGTGTGCAGTGCATATTCCAAAGTCCAATTTTGGGTGCAGTTGATATACCAATTTAAAAATGTCCCAAAATGAAGCTAAAAAAATGTCCAACATGACGTTGACGATGATGTTGGTGGTCTGGAACAGTGTTCTACTGCTGCCATCCATCCAACTCACCTCCTTCTGATAAGCCAAAAAACACCTAATCAAATAAAAAAAGTTGCATTATATTGACGCCACTTCTCTGGGAAGTATTGGCGTATCACCTGCACACAAAATTTGACTTTGGTGTATGCACTGCACGCAGTTTGAAAGTGTAAAGTTATGTTATTTGTATGCAGATTGAAGAGACCAGGCTGAATTTGTTATATTAGCCGTCTAATTTCATATAACCTTGCCGGAGAATAAGCTCCACCAAAGAGATTCCAGTCATTCATGAGGCAGCAGTGGATGGTGCAAACGTCCAACTCTCAAGATGTCCGGGATTTGGATGAATACAATGCACTATAATTTACACAACAAATTATTTTCAAATCATGACCCCAAAAATAATTCACAAAATTCCTTTACTTTGACTCTCAGGTATAGATAAAAGGGGAGAGGACTGCAGAGAAGACAGAATCACAATTCCAGAAAGGCAATGCGTAGGTGACAGCCATAAACATGGGCACAGACCGGAGACAGGAACAGGGAATGGCCCAGGCAGGAAACCCTGGAATGTAATTTCAGTGACACAGCTTTGAGAGTCTGGCAGAGCAATGAGGGAACATGGCTGGTATTTATGCTTGAGGAGCTAATGGAGGTGTGGAGGTCAGGTGATGTGGAAAGGCGGGAATGCAGGCCAGGTTTGACCATGAGAGTTTGGACTGCATGTGACATGAGAGAGGTTTGTAGTGTGGTTAATCATTTTATTGGCATCATCATCAGCCAGTATTCAGCCTCTCTAGATCCCAGTAACATGCATGCATGTTTCCCTCCACTAAATGTTATGTAGGAACCAGTGCTGGTTTTGATAATATGTGACATTTACAGACGAAGATGAAGATGAACCAAAATAATTTCATACATAAATAAGGATCTGTGGCATTCTCTTTGTGCTATTCCCTCTGTCTTTTCCACTGTATTGTTTTACCTCCAAGCGAACATTATCCTTGGCCGACCGTGAGTGTGTCAGTGTGTGTGTGTGTACTGTAGTTCAAAGGCAGTAGCAGTCAAAGGCCTCCTGCCGAGTGTGTCAAACTAAAAAATCTCTCTGAACTCTGAATTAACGGCATCTCCCTATCACTCCTCTCTCGTCTGCTCGGCACCTCTGCGTCTCCTTTACTCCTCTCTTCTATTCTCTTTTCCCACAATTCTCTCTTCATCTGTTCTGTCCACCTCTCCCTTTCTCCTCTGTCATCCCCTCCTCATTTCTTCACCTGTTTTCATTTTATCTCGCCTCCTCACCTTTCCTGTTCTTTTGTCTCCTCTCTTTTTTTGACTACTTTCCTCCATTTCAACCTTCTTATCTCCATCTCTTCTTTTTGTATTTCATATTTAGCTCCCTTTCTTATTTTTGCTGTCAATTATTTCCTTCAATATCAGTGCCAGTAAAGTGCCTTATAAGGCGTAATTTTCAGATGAAAGTTGACAGTTGTGAGATAGACATGGACAAATCTTTGGTGGCCCGAGATTTACTGTGAGACACGTCCACTGACAGCTGATTTTGAACTTTGGTGATCAAAGACAGCCTGCGTCAAAATTCTGTCAGGGTCAGAAATTTAGAACCAAATTTTCACACTGTGATTGCTGCTATGACCCACATGTACAAACCAACCAATCGGAATATGACATGAAATGAAACAGAGTACCCTACAGATACTGATATTAAGTAAGAGCATCTGAGTTATGTAAAAGAAAAAAAAACCCAAAAAACAAACAAAAAAACCCCCAGTGCTAGTATGTTTTTGTCTGTTTTTCACCAGGCATTCATTGCACAACCTGACATGCCTCAAAACTGATATTCTAGAGTCTGCCACCGATTGCGACTCATCTCACACACAGTCTTCAGAATTTATATTGAAACAGTCATCGGTCTCTGTATCTCTTCCTGACGCGACTCCACTGTAAGACATAGGGGGTCAAACTCTACAGTAGAAATGCATTCTAAAGTTGAAGCCTCAGTAGTATCGGTAAGTCAAGTCAAATCTTTTTTCTGGCAGTTTTGTGTAGGTTTATTGACAATGTTTTGTACCAGCAACCAATTTTCTTGTGACTATCAGGATGCATCCCTCTGCCAATGTTCAGCAAGGAAACCATGTCTCAGGAAAGGCAAATAGATTGTTTAGTATTTAAATTCATCATAATTACTATGGCCACAATAGAGGGTGCTGTCTGAAAAGACTGTTGATGTTCTTAGGAGGACAGTCTCCTTTAAAGAACTGACCCTATAGAGGCCGGCACAAACAAGCAAATCTTGGAAAAAAAAAAAAAAGTCTTACAAATATATAACAGCTGGCTGCTGAACTTTTTAGCAAACATTAGTCAAACAGGAGGACAAAGTGCATATGCTGGGGACTATTTTCAATGGTGGATTAATACACATTTGGTGATTATTTCTGATAGCAGAGCAGTGTATGTGGGATTGACTCAAAACAAATTAAATTAAAAAACTAATATATGATTGGCTCTTTTTTTTACTCTATATCGTTCTTGATTCTTCCGTGTACGATTTTGTGTATATATTTTTCTTCACCAAACCTCCACCTCCAATTTCTCTCATTGTTTTTCACTTTCCTCCTCTCTTCTGAGATCATACTTAAGACGATGATATATGTACGTTATTGAGGTATTGAGACTTGGCGTTCAAACGTGTATCAAATCCCTATGTGTTGTTACTTTTGCTCGTGCATCTCAACTGCCCTTACTTTCTCAGTCTTTCCAGTAAATTCCTGCATGTTGTCCCATTGTTTAATTGCCCTCTCTTTACTAACTTTTCTTCTCTGACTCCCTCGCTCATTTCTCATTTCATTTTGTTGCCGTGACCACTTGTCCTTGTGTGTCCTCTCTCCCTCTCTGACCTTTCCTCTTTTTTTGTCAGCCAGACATGTAAGATGTTAGAGCAAACAGTAAGGGCATACAACAGGTTAGACACTAAAAGACCAAGCGAGACAGGGGATGAGGAGAAGCAAGACGACAGGAGAAAGAGACATGCAGAGAGATAGAGGAGGGAGAGATAAATTGAGAAAGAAAGTTTGAGAGGACAAGGGGGGGGAGCTTTATTATCTGAAGATCTGAAGATTATTCTGTCAGGTTCACAGACTAGTTTCAAGACTTTACTGACTGGTATTAATGGGGTATTCCTTTATGTTGCTGGTCCATATATTGCAGCTTGCAGTCCATTGAGATGTTGCATGATCAAAACAATTATAGTACATTTAATTGCATTAATTCACTTGCTTTTCTGTTGTGGTTTCCTGGTCTGTCAACAGGAGTGGGTGGAGACCAAAACTGGGATAAAAAGAGAGTGAATTCCAAATAAATGCTAATGTTGTTCCATCTCTGCTGGATGAAATAGGCAACTGTTTGCAATTATGTTTATAAGGTGATGATACTGTTACACTTGTTCCGCTGCTCCCAAAAGTCCCAAAACAGTTTTCAGTTCCTCTAATGACCACTGGATGGAGACTCCAAGAAAACCCAGGCTGTATTCAAGTCAGTGAATAAACATGTCAGTAATTAATTTCACTTCTTCTAATATTAGTCCTAGGCAATTCTCAGAATTATTGGTCTCCTATGGAGATCTGAAGTGAAAAACCTACATTAATAGATTTATTTGGCCACTTGGGTTCAGTGCAACAAGCTGTACTCACAACACCGATATGGTACCACCTTATAAAAGTTTATACTTAGATTGTGTGTGATTGTATAAATAATTGCTTATTTATTTAAACAGTCAGCAGACACAGTTGGATTCATGTTTCAGGCCATCTGACGAATGCAAGTCCAATATTGATTCTCCTTTTAGCTATAGTTTCCACCAGTTCCTAAGAAAAATATGTGGCTTTTTAGCAATGAACTGTTTTACTATATTTTCCAGCCAGGAGAGAGAGACTGAGACAGAAAAAAATGTATTAATCCTAAAGGGAAATTGCAGCATTACTGCAGGCAAGGCACACATTGCAATCACAAAACAGAGGTAGATAAGAAATAAGTAATAAAAACACAAATGGGTAAGATCCTAACTAGAAACAGAGTATGATCACAGTTTATAGATAACGCTAAGTCCAGCTTTATACAAAATACACACAGAGAAATTGCATATGAGTTTGGGTACTGGAGAAGTAAAGTCTTTGGAAACCACATACTGGGACACACTCTACTATGACACTGCAGTCTGTTTGTTCTGTTTTTTGACTGACATTGGTTCATACCCTGAATTCAGTTCCTTTGAAACCTTAGAAGGTATTAGGGGTGTGCCCGAATACAAATACGTTATTCGGCAAAGCACAAATAGGGGGTTTCTTTCGAATATTTGTTTCATACAAATATTTTAAAAAATATTTGTTTTTGGGAAGAAAAAAAAACATGTCAAATACCAGCACGCAGGTCAGTTACATCTCTATCTCAGTGTCTCTCCTCTGCTCCACTGTTACGTCTATCAGCAGGTCTCAATGAGGGGAGTCACGTCCACCTGCTACATGACGCACATTTCCTAATTTGGACATCACTCCTGGAGTTGGGGGTGTTCCCCAGAGATAAAGCTTAGCACCTGACACTTAATTTTCTAAAATTAAAAGCATAATTAAAACAGGATTTTTAAGCCTCTTTCCACTTTTATTCAAATACAAATACAAATATTTTTGCTGCCTCAACAAATACAGATACAAATACAAATATTGGGCCCTCTGCACATCCCTAGAAGGTATTAAAAAGTCTTTAATGGTCTTACTGTTTCCTTGGTCTTGAATATTTCCTCTTTCCTGCTGTAGACAGTAACATCAGTTATAATGTCTTTTTCTGTATGTGTTGTGTTGTGTGTGGGCTGTTGCAAGATGTTTTTTTAGATGTTTGAACTACAAGTGAGACTGGTGTGACAGTGGATTGTGCTGCAGGAAGCTTCCAAGTCAACACCACCAGACCTGTAGCATAAACTGTTAACTGCTACAGTACTGCTACTGCTACATTATCATTCTATGTGGCATTAAAATGTATTAAAATGTCTTTAATTTAGTGAGCCCTGCAGAAACTCTGATTGTTAAAGCAGCCATCAGCACCACATGGATCCATGTACGTGTTAAAAACTCCAGAAGCATGTAATGTTCAGTACATGCAAGTGCATTTAATTCATCCAAATCTTGTGACATTTACCTCGTACTTCAATAGTCATAAAAATTATCTTGTTTCAAAGACTTTTCTGTTTTTTTAAGAAATACTCTGCTGATCACAAACAGCTTTTTCAGTCTAAAAGTCAACATCAGTCCTTCAGAAATTCACATCAGAATCCTGTTTAGACTAACAGTCACTCAACAACTCCACTGCAGCAACCAACCAGTGGAGTTCACTGAGGAATAAGAGCTTTTATGTACTTCCCATTGTCAGCAATACCTGCTGTTCAACCTTACTGGTTCACATTCACACGCACTTAACATGCACGTGCTCTTATAAATATGCAACACACAGTCATAACAAAGTTTTTTTTTTGTAAACTTCTTCATTGATGAACAAGAAGAATGTCAGCAATAGCAAAAAATGTCAGGACTGATGCACACACATGTACATGTAAAAACGCAGCACAGATACATAACACATGGCAAAGCTTTTTAGCCTCCCTCATCTCACCTCCTCACCTGTCAGGAGGTAGAAACCATGCTGAGCTGTACTCTCGATGAGAAAATCGAGGTTAGTGTGTGTGTGTGTGTGTGTGTGTGTGTGTGTGTGTGTGTGTGTGCAAGTGAGTGATGAGATGAGTAGGGTGGGAAATCTTTGTTGTGCTAATCACTCCATTCTCAGCTGAAACCCGTAGAGGTCTATATGCTACACACACACACACACACTCACTGGCAAGCAGATTTACCTATGTCCTCCAGTTGTGTCTATGCCTCATACGAAACAAATGAATGGAACATTATATACCATTGTTTAATGAATTAATCAAATTCATAATCATATATTATATATAATATCATGTATTAATCATTTTTATCCCCCATCTAATAATTCCCTTTGGAAGATAAACTGAAGTCTCAGTGTTGAAATTAAGTCAAAATATTCTTTACTGACGAATTGGTTCAGCAGAAGGTAAAGTTAAGGCTCTTTTTTTGTTTGTTTGTTTGTTTTGGGAAGTTGTAGCGCTACCTGTGTTGGGTTAGCTGTGAACTGTGTTGAGCTGTGTTGAGAGTGACCTACTGAGTCCTGGGGAACTCAGGGTTATGTCAGATCATGATGATAACATTTCATGCTAATACATATTTCTCAATATTATACATAATATAATGAAGTAATTTCATGTACCAACATTTTATTTTTTGTTGGTTCCGATTGAAAGTTATGTTTAGCAGATGTCTAATATATATTTTTTTATGACATTTCTTTACATTCTGCTAAATGAACAGTTTATTCCTAATATAATTCCTAATTCCTAATATAATATTTTTGGTACCAGATCCAACTGTTGTCTTACACAAAAGATCAACAGCTACACATTATTTTTATTTGCTTAAACATAAACAGCTGTTCACAGATTCAAATGAAACAGAGAACATCTGGTATGAACACTTTAAACTGGTGCTTTAAACCAGTTTTCAAACTATTTACCATCTCATTTACACATTTGCAACAATATCCCATATATTCTAAGTCTACCCAACTGCACTATGCATAATATCTTGTATTGATTTATAGTGTTCAATACAGTCATGAGGGGAAAGAATAAATTATTTGTTTTATTACATAACTAATAACATAAGTTACTGTAATTACCTTCAATCAATACTTCTCACTGCTATTTTCTGTTGTTAATATTGACTATTATATAACCTGCCTGCAGCAACACAAGCTTGTTGCAAGAACCTATTTTAAGATGTGCTCGTTTGTTGTGTGAGCATACCCCTTGCAGGCAATCACACTCTTTTCTTTTGCCCTCATGTCAATCTGTCAAGGTTATTTCTGTTGCTTTTTTCCACTTGATTGACAGTACGTAATAGGAACTGCTGATAGTTGCTTGTTTGATTGGTCAACCAGGTGTGGTGCTTATATGGATTTTGGCTTACACCTCAAATGATCGGTTTCCACCAAAAGCAGTACAGAAAATGTTTATGAATTTCCTGATTTGGCATTGAAAGAGAAGGACAGCTATTCACTTGTCCTTCCAGACATGTAATATGGACACCACAATCAATTTGAAGTATTTTAGGTGGAATAAAATAGTAAAATCAAGTTTATTTCTTCTTTGCTGATGACCTCCTAGAACCCTGCCAAGGAACCTTACTTCGACAACTTTGACAACCACTTCATAGAGGTAACTTTAGAGTTAAATTCTGACTCTTCAGTTAGGCTGAATTGACTGAGACATGCGTGCATTTATACACTAGACAGCCAATCTTTAAATTGTGTCATTTTATACTGTGTAATCATCTGATTGCATCTGATTCTGCAAAACAAATGGAAAAATATGTCAAGAGGGGTGAAATATTGCCATTTCCAATGCCATTTCACTTATTTTTGTGACAATTTCCTCATTGAAGCAACATCACAACTCTGCCGTACTCTGCCTTGTTTTCAGACTATTTCACTTGCAAGACAAGTGGCATTTTCTCACCCTCCTGGCAGACTATTTCACTTCCTTTAACTAAATCAAACTGGAGTTTCTGGTAAGTTTTGAGATCAGATTCATCTAAAAGTGCAGTACTGGCCCCTCATATATTGGAAGACAACTTTGTGGGTGTAACTCTAAGATACTAGTGTTTTTAGAAGTGTTCCTCCGGCTTTAAAAAGCTTACCATTATCCAGAAATATGTGTAAGAGAGAAAAGTAGAGCAAGAGAACAAGCTTTACAGAGCTTACTGTCAGCATAACTATCTGCTTTCCACAAGGATACACTTCATGTCTCCAGTCTACTTATCTGACAAAAATAAAATAAGAACATGCTTCAGGTTGGCTCATGTGTCTGCAGTCTTACATAATCAGCACCAGGAACAAGTACACTTAGCTTGGCTCTACACGTAAGAAATGTCCAAATTAACAAGTAATTGAATCCAATGTTTTTTTCTGTTACTTAACTCAGACTCTCTACCATTTCCTCCTCTCTCTGTGCATTTCTGAAGGGGCCACAAACTCATACTGTCTTCATGTTTGTTAATGTCTTTCAAATGACTTTGAATGCAATCTTGCACTTCTATAATTAGGGCCCGAGCACAGAACGGTGCGAAGGCCCTCTTGTAATTGAAGGAATTCTTCTCTATTATTCTTCTTCTAAAAGAAACACATTTTTGAGGGCCTAAACATGCTCCAAAACTTATGAAACTTTGCACATATGTCAGAAGTGGTGAAATATTTAATATTTTATGGGTCTTGGGGATGGGCATGGCAAAATGGCTCAAGAGTGCCCCCTACAAAATTTCTATTTTGAAGCCCCTCCTTTCAATTTCATGTAGATTAACGGAATTTGGTAGGCACATGTAACATGTCCAGATGCATGAATTTTTGCAAAGATTTTGCCATTTCCAGACATTGTATTTTAACGAACTCCTCATAGGGATTTAATCCCCCTGACTTCATATTTGGTCAGCGTCATCTAAAGACCTTTGTAATGAAATGTTAAAATTTTGAGTTGCCTTGGTGATGCAGCAAATTTCAATGTTATGCCATGAAACAGGAAGTTGTTGTAACTCAAAAGTACATCGTTAAATCTGCCCAAAATTTCTCATGCTTGATAAGGGTACTGACCTGACCACATCTATGTGTCAATACTGTGTCATAGTCATAGCGCCACCTACTGGCAACAGGAAGTTACATGGTCTGTACTTTAATGACCTGTGCCTAGCAGGATGAACAGATCCACCTCAAACTTGGTCAGAAAAGCCTTAAGACCTTGATGATGCTATATTTTGAAGAGTCTGAGTTTTTATTGAAAGACATCGCTGTAGCGATGCAGTGAATTTCTATGTTTTTAATTGCAAAACAAACTGTTGTAACTTCACATGTTTGATAAGAGTCCTGGTCTGAAGACATGTACAGGCCCATACTGAATCAAAGTAATAGCACCACCTACTGGCAACAGGAAGTTATAGGCCCCATACTTTTACTAACTACTCCTAGCAGGTTAAACAGATCCACCCAAAATTTGGTCAGCTAAGTTGTAAGATGTTGATGATGCCATGGCCATGGCGTATTTGAGGGGCTAGGGGTGCTCGAAAACTCACAAGACTTGGCACATGCATCAGAGGGTGTGTATTTTGTTGTCTGATATGGTTTTTGGACTTGGGTGTGGCAAAATGACTTGAGGGCACCCCCTAGAATATTTCAAAGTCGAAGCCCCCACCTTTAAATTTGACGTATATGGATGAAATTTGGTAGGTATATGTATTGTGTCCAGATGCACAAAAAAGCCTCTTGGAGTCATACGCCAAGTCCAACAGGAAGTCAGCCATTTTAAATTTACATTGCAATTTAAGCGCTGTTTTTTGCAATTTACAAGTGTTGTATTTTAATGAACTCCTCCTGGAGATTAATTCGACCAACTTCAAATTTGGTCTGTGTCATCGAAAGACTTTTATGATGAAAAGTTATCAAAATCTTGAGTTTTCACTGAACATCGTTGCCGTGACGATGCAGCGAACTTCAATGTTTTGCACTGAAACAGGAAGTTGTCACTTGAATGTATATCGTCCAACCTGCACCAAATTTCTCATGCTTGATAAGAGTCTAGGCCTGAACACATCTAAATGCCAATACTGAGTCATAATCATAGTGCCACCTGCTGACAACAGGAAGTCAGTCTTATATGACAAACATCGTCTGATTTACATAAAATTTACATGGTGTGGTCTACACATGACATACAACAACATGTTGTATAATTAGTGGGTATTCTCTAGCGCCACATAGTGGACCCATGGAGTGATATTAATCTCCTCCGTGCAACGTCAGATAAGAGTCCAGGCCTGAAACCATCTACATAATCGCAATAAAACCCTTCGACTGCAGCGCACCCCAACATGCGCAAAGGTGCAAGGGCCCGATCATCCCTGCTTGCAGCTTTAATTTGCTTTATGTTTGGTCTGAACACACATTATAGTCAAGGAATAGGCAAATGATTGCATTCACATTCTTCCTCTAGTATACAACTAGTATTAGTATACAAAGGTATGTTGACAACGGAACAGTCCACCCACATGTGACTGAACATGTGAAGAGTTCATTTGCAAAAACAGATAAAAGGCATTCTTAAAAATGAATAAAGAAACACCTGTTTGATTGATAGTCCCTGGGGTGCACACACACAAAAAAGAAAACAAAAAAACATGATAAAATATGTCATTCCAAAACCATGGGCAGTAATGCTGTACTAACAGCCTCCACTCTTCTGGGAAGGTTTCCATAATATTTTAGAACCTGGCTGTAGGGATTTGCTTCCATTCAGAAGAACGCTAGTGAAGTCCAACATTGATGTTGAGCAATAAGGCCTGACCTTCCAGTTTATCCAAAAGGTGTTGGACAGGGTAGAGATCAGGGAAATATCTTTATAGAGTCGGCCTTCCCCAAACTGTTGCTACAAAGTTGAAAGCACACCAAAAAGTGGAAAGCATGCTAAAATGGTATAAAATGTCAGTGTAGTGGTAAGATTTTCATAATTTCTAGCCTACCCTGTTACATTCACATCTTTCTAAAGCAGTGTTTGAGTGGTGTTCAGCATTGTTTTGTTTCCTGTTGTCAGAATTACATCATGGTAAAATCAATTCAATATAACTATTGCAACAACATTTTGTAGTGTACATAGTATGTAAGTCAGTGTTATGGGTCATTATATTCTACAGCCAGGTAAACGCTGCTACTTTTTAAACAATGTAGTAACATCCAAGGGTCGCCATTATGTTTAAAGTCAAACTTAAATTAAAACAATTTTTTGCTTAGAATTAAATATTAACTTTGTTGGTGGTACTGTTAATTTGACGGTAATGGTAAAAGATTTGCATTATCATTTAAATACCAACAGCCTCAAAGGTAAATAATCAACTGGGCAGGGGCAACATTGTTAGCTGTGGCTTAGTCCCATCTCTGTTTTGAGAGCTTTTCCCTATGACTCAGTATATTACTTTGTTATAATTCAAATCAATATGCACTGCTTAAGTTTCAGAACTAACCGTTGCTTTGAGTTTTGACAGTCTGGTAATTTGCCATCACACAACTCGACCCATTAAAGAGAGACTGCTAACACTAGCTAGACCTACGGTGGCCGACAAAGGCAAATGCGCTGCAACTTAAAACACATGCAACTAGACAAACCACAAGCAAATTCAGAAAATATCATCTATTTGACAACACATGCACAGCATTTTAAAAAATGTGCTGCAAACATCACAACACAACACATTACAGAAACGACAATGGAAGTGTTTCCAGAGGACACTTAAGATTGATGAACACATCAATAATTCATAAGCGAAATGTTAAAACATAAATGACGCCGCTGTCCAACCACAGTAAGGTAGACAACAAGCTACTTATACAATAATAATAACTTCACTCTTATTCAATGTAGTGTCCTCAAAATCACATAACACATCAATGGTCTCATGTTGGTTATACTACAACACTTATGGCCAAATCCACAAAGGATGGATTGCACCTACAATATGGCCCATTTTAAGATCCTATTCACAAAAGATTTTGCACCAATGATATGCCAGCACAAACATGCCCATAAAGTTTTGCAGCTGAGTGCAATTTGCCCTTGTTTTGCATCTGTTTGAGAGAACTGAGCCGTTTCCAGTGTTTTGAGCTTTTCGCCATATTTCAGCACACAGATTGGTCCATAGTGAAAAGCCTCAAATTCCATGTCTTTAATTAGCAGAGGTGTGCACACACAGGGCTCTCCAAAATCACAAGCCAACTTTCATGTATTTTGCTTCTTTTACTTCTCCAGTATTTCACATCTATAACAACCTACTGAAATGTCAGAATACAACTACGAATGTGACTCAGGCAGGTCTGAAACATGTTAGATTAATGTCTGAATCTTACAATAATGTTGTTCAGGTGTCACTGAATATATTCAGGATTTCACAGAAACATCAGTACTTATGTTCTGTTTGGTGGCTGCAGCATCACACAGCAGCTGAAACGATAAGTGCGTCTCCAAACTGAGAAAGAGGCTGTACCTATCACAGCAGTGGTAACTTCATTAACACCGGATCAGTCAGGATCTGACAGTAATTAACGATCTGTGTTCTGCTACATATCTACACAGGTCAGTTGTTACACATGGATTCCAGTTTATACAGTGGAATAGTTTGTAATAAAGCAGCCCTTATGGATGAATTATGAGCTCCAGAGCTGTTAGGACATTTTTGTTTTTAAGTAGCTGAAAGTCCAAGATAAACCTACTACCCCATACCCACGTGATCACCCCCACAACCAATCACTGAGTGATGATTTTGCCCTTGATATCATTCAACATCCATTCAATATCATTCAGGCCTCACAAGCTTGAAAATTTGAAGAGAGAGAGAGAGTGAGTGAGGACTGAGTTACAGTTACCACCAACTATCTGAAGACACTGATAACTCCACTCTAATTGCATTTGGCTTTTAGCGCTGGTATTTGTGAATTAGACTGTTTTTGCAACAAGGCTTATTTGCATAGAAAGGGGCAAGTTTTGCACTAAATGTATGAATATTACCTAATTTACATACATGCAAATGGCCAGGCGCACCATGACGCTATTTGCAGTGCATTTCGCCCTTCGCGTGTTGAAATATCATGACCATAAAGTGACATTGACTGGGAATCACTGCTAACCATAGCAAGCTAGGCCTCCTCGCTTTTAGTTTGTGAGTAGAAGCTGGTTAGCCTAGCTTGATACCTCCCACTTTATAAGTGAAATACAAACTTAACAACATGGTGGGTTCTCTCAGATGTTGAATGCTGTAAAGGAACAGATGTCTTAAATTGTGGTAGATAACAGACACTATGTGACCTTGATAAAAAACACAATAAAAAAATCTACATTTGTTGGATATGACTATGATTATGCTACGTCAGTAGCACACCACAATGCAACACAGGTCCTCATATTGCCTTAAGAGCAACAATCATGACATGCCAACATTGATTTCAACCAATACTCAATTTTGGTGTCTAAACCACCATCAGTACAATCAATTGTAAAAAATGTCTGTTAATTGGAAAGTCCACTGGACTGGATGTGCTATCTATTGACTGGCAACATGTTTCCTCTTCCTTTCTTTTACATGGATTTGCAGTGTGTGAGAGGATTATGACAACCAAGTTTCATTATTACACGTGTCTTACATCATGTGTGTGTGTCTATGTGTGTGTGGTAGTGAGAGAGACATAATTAGTTACTTAGATATGACAAATAGAGCGCTTCCATACTATAGCTGTCTACACAGATAGAGGGAGAGACAGAAAGACGAGTGATAAGAAGCAATAAAGAGAGACAGACATTGTCCACAAAGTTTACATATTTCATGAGAGAGACTTCAGTGAAATCCTGAACCTGGAGAGGCCAGAAATGTCTCCGTTCTCTGTTTAGGAGTGGCTTAGATTGTCATTAAATAGCTGGTCCACCTTAAGTGTGCTTGGTCAGGTTCCAGTAGGCACCAGGTGTAGCTAATTTATGCTCCATTACAAGAGGCTAACTTCACTTGCTAACTTTGGGGCTAACCCCTTTTACTTTAATAGGTGGCAAGTAAGACACGGGAACTTGGCTTGGCTCTAGCATTTATTCATTTAAAAGCTGCCTCGTGGCTGCCTCTAGCATCCAGGCAACATTATCTGTGACAGTAGCCGTGTCGTGTGCATGTTTACAGGTAGGTGATATGCAGACTTTGCATGCACCGTAATCAGTTCACTTTGTGCTCTGGTGAAGGGGTGCACTTGATCAGTTTATCAAACAATCAAAGCAGGCAGCGCTCATTTTCAGGTTGTAAGGCTAGTAGACTAGTGGGGCCTGTGTTGGTTGTTTGATAAATTGATGATTGATAATTGATTGAAGTGCACCCTTTCACCAGAGCACATCAAAAGTTGTAGCATGACATATTGAGTGAATTTGCCTTACTTGACATTGTGCGTCCTGCAATGTGACTATTGTACATACACATTGCAATGTCGATGCTGAAACAGTATATCATGCAGCCCTACACAGAACTGTCCAACAGTGATTACAATACAGCAATCCTTGTGGGTTTAGCTTTTATTGATACCCCTGAGCTTCACCATCCTGCATTAATCTCCTATCTTCAAAACTGTTTTCCAGAGCTTAAATATCAGGAAGGAAGCTCATTTCCACATCCAGATATAGATATATTCATCCAGAAACAGCTTGACATAGAGCAACAAACCATGACCAGAAGAATATTCCACATAGTTATAGAGATGAACAACATTCTAGTGGGTTTTGAGTCACAGGTGCTATTAAAGGTTTAAAGTTGGATGTTAGTAGTTTGCAACAGTCAGGGGCTGAATGGGTCAGAGATAATGATGATGACCTCTTTGAGCAGATGTTCATGGAGGTCTTGTGTGTTTGGAGTAAGGGTATATTTTTTCTGACTGTGGGGCAATTTGCAGAGCAGCTTTTTGCTGGGAGTACCAAATAGTGAAAATAAACATGAGTCTGATTAGCAGGATGGCTTCAGTGATGATACGACTAAATGTTAATAATATGTCATCAAACTGAATGCACACTGAAAGAAATGGAAATTATTATAATTTGTTACTTCAAAGTGATAATTTCTTTTCGCTTGCTATTGTTAGAACGTTTAATTTCCCTCAAATCAAATATGTAAGTTTAAAAGTACTTGTTATGCAGACTTGACATTTTCATTGTTCACATAAAAGAAGTACTAACACTATGTAGCTTCCAATCAGGAAAGATACATCATTTCTTTTCATCTCTATTATTCCTACCATCTGTTTGTTTTATTAAAGTCTGAGCAGAAAAACTGAGCTGACAAAACGAGCGTCCTCTGAAGTTCAAAAGTCTTCGGTATTCTTGTGAATAAAACTTGTGTAAACGCGCATGAAACCTTTTGATCATACATTTTTCCGAACTTAAAATATTTCTGAGGAACACGCTTAATGATGCAGAAAACTAAAGATATACAGCAGAAGTAATGGAAAAGTACACAGGAGCCATTTCAATGTGCTTCATTCATTCATATAGTGAATAGGGAGCAATTTAGCACACAGCCATGGTAAACATGATTAACATCATACCTGCCAAACATCAACATGCTAACTGCTGACCTTAGAATTTAGCTCAAAGCACAGCTATGCTAAGTAGCTAAGTACAGCCTAAAACTGCTAGCATGGCTGTTGACTTTTTTTTTTTTTTTTGACTAGTTGTGTTTTTTTCTAACTATGAGTATGAGCTATACAAAAGCACATTTTTTCTGTTTCACATAGGGCTACATTTCATGCAAAGGTTGGAAATTTTACTGTCTTTGAGGGGATCACCAAGCCACCAGGAAATTTAAACCTATCTGCTTTCACTTTAAACTTATATTCTTTTTCATGCCCTCTTACTTGCCCTCTGCCCCCTGTCTGTCTCTTCAAGATTTATAAAACAGGGACATTTTGACCCTAGTACATGGAATCCTTTATGTCTATGTGTGACATCTTAGCAGGGGTGTTTCATTTTAACCTCTTTGTTTCTCAGTTTCCATCCAAGTGTTTCATTGAATTGATTGAATGATTATAATGTAAAAAAATTGCATTTAAATGAAAAATGACATTTCCTTAATAATGTCCAAAGTGAAGACACCACAAAAAATGACACAGTAGGCTTTTGATAAGCCTGATAAATGTTTCTGATGGTCTCATTCAGAAACATCCTCTCACAAGAAATGTTTTGTATTAAAGTACATTCCAAAATTATGACCAGATAACAGTAACATCTTCAGAAAATTAATCAATACTTGTGTACTAGTGTACATATAACACATAATGTAGAGTAAGTAAGTTATCCAAAACTAAATGTTTGAAACGGCACATCCTGTGGTTTAAAGACTGCATCAGCAGAATCCCTTTCTTTCTTCAAAAATCACTTTAAGACCTACCTTTTCTGAGAATACTTACTCCCCTAATGTACTCTTTCTCTATTTTTTCGATCCTTCCTGCTAGATACTTCTATGTTACTGCAAGCTTTGTGGCACTTGTGTCAGGTGGGATGTGGAACTGAGTGCTGAGACACTTATTCTGAAAGGCTTCTCCTTGATCTACTGTAGCTTGGATTGTAGCTTATTTGCTTTATTTTGCGTCTGCCAAATGAATACATGTATATGTAAAGATGAGAGGTAAAGAAAAGTAAACACATGCAACAGAATTCTGGACTGGGATGTCATTGTTACACAGGATGTGTTTTATATAACTGATTTTCAATTGTGTTTAATGGTCTGTATTAATTTGTATGCGTGAGCCCACATGTACGTATGTACGTTAAAGTGGCAATCTCGAAGATCTCCGTTTTGTTCTCTTTTGTGGCACCATATGCCAATAAATGTTAATAATTGCAGGTGTATTGTTCTTTTGCACAGATAACATTATTAAATTACTCTTATTGGCTTTTTACTCACTGAGCTTTTGTTGCACTTACAGTAACGTAACAAGTGTAGTTGTCGTCAACTCGAGTACTTCACCTGGTTCACTGTCCTCTGCTCTGCTGTGTGTGCAGCACACAGACACAGGGAATTTATTTATGTTTTTTACCTAATTTATGTGCACTCCTTTCATTTCAGCTCAGTATGTGAGTCTCTATTGCGTTTTGCTGTCATTTATGGCCACACTACTTTGTCTCCTCTCCTCTGCTCTGAGGAGCATGGAGGGGCAGGGCTCAGCCCTCCGTACAAGAGACCGTTACTGTACGTGCAATAAAAGATTTGCGAGTAAAAGGCCAATAAGCTTTTAAAACAATAAACTGCTTCACACACAGGCGAATGAGAGCGAGTCTGTTTCGTTAGCTCCGCTAATTGGAGCAGGAAAGTCACTGCCGACACCCGGTTCATAATGATCATACTCTCTGATAATACTGCAAATGCAAAGGCTTTCATCAGTAGGCATAGGCTCAATCAACTTTGTGTTACCTCATTCGGTAACACAAGATAGATAGTGACTTTTTATATACTTCTATATAAATATACTGAATATCTCTGCATGATTTACAGTTCAAGAAAAAAACCCTTGGTTAACACATACTGACCCTTTATGCAGCCACTCATTTCAGCCTCTGTCTGAAACAGGCCAACCTGTCTTTTTAAGGCCCCCCTCCCAATGAGCCCATTCTGTTCTGATTAGTAAGATTCTGGAAGCTACCCCTCGAAAGACTTCCAGCAGTTCCGGAAGCTATGTAAGCAAATTATAGTAGCAGGATTTGACTTCTTTTTCTCATTGTTTACTTGAAATTGAAACTTCTCAAATACATCTGTTCAAGCCCAAATCTAATCTGAAACGTGAGTGGACAGAGACTGAGATAGCGATGTAGGCGGTGCTCTCTGTTGGGGGTGTTCCCGCAAGATAAAACTGAGCTACTGACATAAGCCAATTGCTTTCAATGGACTCTCCATAACCTGTTGTTCCCCTTCTCCCTTCCACAAAGTTGGGTTGCAAAAAATGGACGATAAATTAAAAGTGTAAAGCAATTATCGTCCTTGAAGTTCTTCTCTACACATTACATACTGTACTGTCTCTGTGTGATGGGTGTACAAATAAGTAAAGGTCTGTCTGCAGATTTGTGATGCACTTGGTTTAGCTCACTAGTCAGCACAGTTGTCTATGATCTGGGAGACTCAAGTTCAAGACCTGGTATAGGGACCTCTTTCTTAAGATAGTTTATTCATAAACACTTTTAACACTTTAATATCCTAAAATTGAAAGCATAATAAAAACAAAAACTGGATTTAAACACCTATTTCCATTTTTATACAAATACAAATATAAATAATTTTCCTGCCTCAACAAATACAGATAGAAAATACAAATACTGAGCTTTCTGCACATCCCTACAACATACAAACAATACCAGTGACCTTTCCTCTGTCACCAGCATCAGGTCACACTATCATCTTCCAAACAGGATATATTGTACTCTAATGGGCAGATACCCATAAACTATACATTATTAACCCCACTAGTGGTGGGGCTAATAATAAAAAAAAAATTGTGAACTGGCATTTCGTGTTTGTATGTGTGCTAGAGTTTGATAAATAGTTCAATTTAATTTTAGTTTTAGTTTTTTATAGCCAGTCTCCTTGTAAAGCCCTTGTGTCTTTTTAAGTGTGTGTTTTTTTCAGCAGATACTGTAGATAAAAAGAAGCAACAACAGAGATTTCACAAAAGACAAAATTATTTTTTTACAGTAAAATATGCTGAACACGTCCATGTTTGGGTAAAAAATCTAATCATATACTCTTCTAAATATTAGTTTTAATACAACAACCCTAAAATAAACTATAAAGTTTGTTGGTTCCTAGTTATTTGATCATTATGATACAAAAAGAATACTCAATGTGGGTACAAAATTGAATCTACTACATGTAATGCATGTTTAATCCAACATGTCTTGATTTAAATATGAAAAGTAACAAAATATTCACTTTCACACATAAAATTGAAAAAAAAAAAGGTGTTTGTTAAAAGTGAAAAAAACTCCAACCTTTTCACAGGAACTAAACAGGAGTCAGAAAATGATTAAAATAAAAAGACACGTCAAGTACAAAAACCATTTTATAGTGTTGTATTTTTAATTCTTTATTTTATTTATTTTTTTGTTCCCACAGATCTGTCCAAGATGCAAATACAAGAATAGCATCACACGGTGCATGTGGCCAAAATGCTTCACATTAACCAGCAGTGGGTGTCCCATTAACCTGCCACAACTAACACCCCCTGTTTTATGACAAATATTTGCCTTTTGCTCTGAAAGACAAATGTGTGTGTCAGAGCGGCTGTGTTAATCTGCTAAGTTCACGGGCAATAGGATTTGGTGATTTAATGTTACTATGGAGGGTGGTACAATTTACAGTCTGTTGTAAAGTTGATCTACGGTTGGTGTTTTGCTGCAGTGCTATGATGGCAGGCAGATGTTTCAAGTCTGTGTAGAGGGTGCTGGCTGACAGAGGGGCTTTCAGTCTAGTTAATTGCATTGTTTCCCTAGACCAAAAACAACATCCATCTTTTTATATTTTTCTCTTGGATGGTGATGTCCAATGATAAGTTGTTCAATTGGTCGAATGTTTTGGTTCCAGGGTAAGATATCTTGACCACCTCTGGCCTTACTGCATCACATTTGAATAGTCACAATGCCAATGACGCCCCTGAAATTTCCTCTAAGGCTAGCCACAGGTCAAAATTTCCTATTGTGTTATATGCAAATGTAACTCTTTTATCAAGGAATTTTTTGCTCAAATGCAAACAAAATATCTCAATTACCCTTTTTCACCATGCTACTCTGAGTTTTATTAGTAGTTTTATCTGCCATCCTGCATGTTCATCAAAGATTTTAAGATGTTGTTGCTACTGTTCAGATCACACTGAAATTTGATTAAGATATTCATGGTGTCTTTTCTTTTTGGTGATACCAACCTTTTGGACTTCCATTTTAAAATGATTGCGGATATTCATAAACCCCAATAGTTTTGGTGACCCACCAATATTTTCTGATTTTGCACCACAATCAGGCCAAAGCTTCTGCTTTCTACCACTGATTATGAAGCAATGCAGAAAGAATTTTGTCATCGAACATAATTCTTTCGCAGAATCGTTGGATGTTTTTGGTGATAGGGTTGCTCAATTAACAAGTTATCTAAACTAAGAGGATAATTCTTTTAATATTGCTTTCCGCAATGACTCATATGTGTTTTCTGATCTGACATCTCTGTCAGCTGAAAGACATCGTTTGCCTTCTGAATGTCAGAAAAAAAGATTCATGACTGTTTACTGATTTGCTACAGCTATGGTTAAGGTTTGGTGAGGTTCAGTCACAAAAACACCTTGGTTAAGCTTAAAGAAACATCATGGTTAAGAAACAATCAAAGTCATCATTAAAAAAAATTACATTGGTGGTTGGTTGGAAACAGGTTGTGGACAGTGGTCTCCTGTGTCAAGTCAAGTCAAGTAAAGTCAATTTTAGCCTTAGACCTGCATACTCTCTAATGAGCAGCAGGGGGCAATTTGCTCCAAAAAGAAGTCTGATTATATAGAAGTCTACTGGGAAATGACGCTACTTCTCACTTGATTTATTACCTCCTAATGAGTTTTTGGTCTCGGTCGCTAGTTTCAAGTCTTCTTCAATACAGCATGATGTTCATTTAAATTAGAGGATAAAGCAGGGTATACTTTAGGGCGTGGCTACATTGTGATTGTTGCTACCAGCAGTTGCTAATATGGCATCAGTGTTGGTTAGGTAACGTAAACATGGTGTAACCCCAGATTCACAGAGTATAGGTGTAGTATAGGTATAGTGTAGGTGTGTTTTCAGTTTATGAAAGTTAATTGTAACATCTTGGACACCTTAAAAAAAAAAGTCTTGTTCAGTGTTTGGTTGTACTAAAACACCCTCTAAGGAGTCAGATGTTCAGTTTTTCTGGTAAGCATATTTTGTTTTAATGGTCTTAAGCCTGTTTTTCACTAGCAAAAAGTATTATTAGCATTAGCATTATCACAGTTAACCATAGACTGTAAATGCACTGTGCTAACCAAACAACCAGCTAGTGGTCAGCTCCACCCTCTCGTCCAAATATGGTCAGGTCTTCTGGCTCCAAAAATCCAAGATGGTGATGGTCAAAATGCCAAACTTGAGGCTTCAAAATGGAAGTCCACAAACCAGGGACATCACGCTGGTTACGTCCATTATTTTTATACAGTCTATGGTATAGCCCAAAATCACAAATCAAAAATTTGCCTCAGGTGGCTTTCCAATCTGTGCAACAATACAACATCCTCTATCTTTAGATCCTTGATTTGAATAGGAAAATATCACACACACACACAACACACGCACTGGAGGGATCACTCTTCCAGGACAGACAGATGTGCAATAGAGTGTGTGTGTACACAAAAGACCAAGAAATCAAAATTACAGAAATACAGTATGGACAGACAGGATGACAAAATTATAGATTGATTGATACCATAAGAGTCTGATCAGGAGGACGTCAAGCAACTTTCAGGTGCCGACAAAAACAAACAAACAGACAAAACAGGTAGGACCTCAGCCACACCACCTCCATCATCATGGAGACCCGGAAAGAGGACAGACTACATATACACAAAAGGGAAAACTCACGTCAAAGTGGCACACTTGTTGACCCATCCTTTCACCCCCAAACTAAAATTCCTACTCTCTTAATCCAATGGACAGATTGCCAGGAAATAAAGTGAGCATATTCATGCTCCTAAGAGGATAAACCCTGATTTTAAAGGTCTCATAGCCTTTCCTCTACCATCCTTGGGACATACTTAATGTTTTTAGCTCCACTACTGGCAACGCTCCAAGAATAGAGGAATGTTACAATGTTATTTGTTCTGTCTAACACTTTTGTAATGTTGGATGTAATGAATATTGCAGCATCTAGGGGATACTAGTGTAGCTTTAAAGTGTTAGTCTTGTTTTCATTTTATGCTCTAAAAGCTTATGATAAAATGTTATAGTGCATCAACAGACACTGCAGTGTGGCTTTTCTCAAGGCCCACAGTGCTCTTCCCTCTGTCGTTCTGCTCTTCTGTCTATCTCTGTTTGTATCTAAATCCTGAGAGAGAAGACAAGCAGAGGCTTGTCATGTTGGTGAGGTTGTTATACTCACTTGTCAGTCTGCTTATCTTTCTGTTTGTCCTACTGTGTCCTAGGAGATGTGTGAGCTTGAGAGACTGTCATTATCTTCACTATCTTATGTCTCTCCTTCCCATCTCCCCCTTTGTTTAAATCCCAAGTATGGGCAGAGTTAGACATGTCAGCTACAAGAAAGTCACTTGTTAGGTTTTCATCTAATCTCACCCCTCTAGCCTGTGAGCCTCTGGTGTTTGTTGGTATTGACAGGCAGCTTTTCATGGGTCAATAAGCTCACCTGTTGGCTTCAGGGTGTCGGCAAGTTGCATCAAGTTGAGTCCGACAGTTTTTAAGGCCAGTTATAATGACATAGAAAACCAATTTTGATACTGAAGAGTTTGTGAAAATGAGGTAACATAAAACAGCATGAGTGAGACTTTTAGCCAGGAAAATAACACAGCAGCAGTAAAGACTGTATTTTATATATTTATCAACACAGCCACATGGAAGGCCTTGAATTTAGTAAATCAGATTAAATACATTCAATAGGGTAACCTCTGTTGTGAAATGGGATTATTTTGAATAGTTTTGTACTTATTACAAAGTGAAAAACATGTTTCTGTGGATGAAGTAGATGCTGCAAACTAAACTGCACATTAAGGGCCCTGCACTGGTCCAAACGTAGTCTTTATGCAGTTTTCCTGAGGCACAAGTCAACTTTTTGTGTGTCTGTGCCTGTTTGGTCATTTTCTGGCACCATGAGCGCATTTGCGCTGACATGGGAAGAGAGGCGCAGCTGAGGCTGTATTTATGCATATTAGGCAGCGCAGTGCAATTTTGGCGCTCATTTTGGGATGAAATTACATTTGCGATAAAACGCCAAAATGTTACCAGCGGAAACACTGACAAATACCATGTGAGTATGGTAGGATGATAACATTAGCATTAAGCTCAGTACAGCCTCACAGAGCCACTTGCTTGGTTATAGACTCTTTTTTTCTTCTTTTTTTTTTGAAAACTGAATTTGCAATCTAGACCATCACAAAGAATTCACACTTTAGAGTGACAAAGCAAACCAAGCAGTATAGTTTAGGTTTTGTTTGAGAAAAAGTTCATCAAAAAGTTGTCAGATAACAAGAATACATTCCCACTGATTAAGTTCATCAGTTCAGTTTTCTACTGAGTAAACCTCTCAGATGTGAGATGCATTCCCATCCAATTAATGTCACTTCTCCACGGTATCAGAGATTACGTTTCATGGGAGCTAATCAAAGGAATCCAGGAAAGGTATAATTAAGTCATCTTGTATTACACTTATGTCAATCATATATTTGTAGAATTTGTAAAAATAAAGAAGGCAAAATGAACAAGACTCTTTGATCCAGGGAAAAGAAAAAATATCAAAGTCTGAGGTTGAGAGAAATGAGTTGCAATACATGCTTTGAAGATGTTTTACTTGTGCAACTATAGAGGATGGTCAGATTAATGAATTATGTCATAAGTGTTTAGTTGCTTAAAATTTCAAATCAATCAAAGTTTCATTGTTGAAGTCAGTTTTAGGATTCTGTTTAGACTCTGGCTGAATTTGTATTGCTCTCACTCAACAATAATGTGAAAGCTCAAAACTGCCATCTTGTTTGGAAAAAGCACACACATTGAAATTGCCACTCACATGATAAATTCACATATAGGCACATGTGACTGTCAGACTTTTCAGACATTCAGACATATAGGCACATATGTGATAATAGAGTACTATGAGCTCTTTAAGATAAGATGGTGTCTGACCTTCAAGGACTTTGTAGGTGAGAAGGATTTTAAATTCTATTCTAGATTTCACAGGGAGCCAATGCAGAGAAGCTAAAATGAGAGAGATATGATCTCTTTTCCTAGTTTTTGTCAGTATGCAAGCAGCTGCATTCTGGAGCAGCTGGAGAGTCTTTAGAGACTTGTTGGGACAGCCTGATAATAAGGAAGTGCAATAATCTAGCCTAGAAGTAACAGATGCATGCACTAGTTTTTTGCAACTTTATGTAGGTGAAAAAAGGCAGTCCTTGAAATTTGTTTTATGTGGGAGTTGAAGGACATATCTTGATCAAAGATAACTCCCAGAATCCTTACGGTGGTGCTGGAGGCCAAGTAAATGCCATCCAGAGTAGCTATATCATTAGATAATGTGTTTCTGAGATGCGCAATAGACAACAGTTTTGTCTGAGTTTATTAGCAGAAAATTGCATCTAGGTCTTTATATCCTTAAAGCATGCTTGGAGTTTAGTTAACTGATTGGTTTCATCTGGCTTCATTGATAAATATAGCTGGATATCATCTGCATAACAATGTTTCCTAATAAATAATATTACCTAAATGAAGCATTTATTAGCTGAATAGTATTGGTCCAAGCACAGAACCTTGTGGAACTCCATGTCTAACTTTTGCGTATATGGAAGATTCATTGTTAACGTGTACAAACTGAAATTGATCTGATAAATAGGACTTAAAGTCCAGTGCTATGATGCACCTCACATAAACTATTGTTATGTAGAAAGTCACAAAACTGATTGGCGACTGCTTTCTCAAGAATTTTAGAGAGAAAGGGAAGATTAGATATAGGTCTGTAGTTGACTAAAATGCATAAATAAAGAGTAGGCTTTTTAAGGAGGTTTAATTACAGCTACTTTAAAGGACTGTCGTACATAGCCTGTTACTAAAGACAGATTGATCATATCTAGTAAAGAAGTGCTAACTAAGGGTAAGACTTCCTTAAGCAGCCTAGTTGGGATGGGGTCTAAGATACACGTTGATGGTTTAGATGAACAAATCATTGTAGTTTCAGGAAGATTGATTTGAGAAAAACAGTCTAAATATATATCAGGTTTTACAGCTGTTTCTAAGGTTACACTGTTTGTGGATAAACCAGTGCCTGTTGAGGGCAGGAGGTGATGAATTTGTCTCTAATACCTATAATTTTATCATTAAAAAAGCTCATGAAGTTGTTACTACTGAGACCTATAGGAATACATGGATCAATAGAGTTATGACGCTGTCAGCGTGGCCAAAGTGCTGAAAAGGAACCTAGGGCTGTTTTTATTGTCCTCTATTAATGATGAGTAATAGGCAGCACTGGCATTATAGAGGGCCTTCCTATATGTTTTAAAGGAGCTATATTATACCCCTTTTCCACATGTCAACACAATTCCCTGGGGTCTTATAAAATGTATCTGACATGCTTTGGTTAAAATGCCACAAGGATCAAGCACTACAGCAGTCTTCTCATCCTGTCTAAATAGCCCTGGTCAGAGCAGCCAGTTTGAGTGTAAATAAACTTAGATTTTGTCGTAATTTAATTGCAATAAACAGATCAAAAGGATGCTGAAATAACTATATCATGAAGTCGATTTGTAAAAAGCCTGAATTCATTCTTTGTCAGGTCTGTCTGCAAAACAACAAGCTGAATGGAGTTCAGATTGATCAGAGCTATGCTAACATTGTAGCTGCTCCATCCACACTCAAAATAACGTCATCTAAAGACATAAATACAGCAGTGGCATTATTGTTTATAAAAATGGATATCTACATATGGTGTAACTTTAAAATTATATAAACTCAACAGCATTTAAGGTGTTTATTATTGATGACAGCAGCTGAAGTGATGTGTGACTACAGTGTTAGCTTAGCTCCAGTTAGGTTGAGAGGCAAGACTGAAGACAAATCAACTTAATCCCAAAAGTTTTCTGCTACTGGTAAACTGCTCTGGATCAGAGCAGGATCATGTGTTTATTCCTCCAGAAGATGAGACAGCAGCTGCAGCAACAGCGACGCAGGACTCTTCAGCTCTGCTCACCAGCTGGCTCTTTCCTGCAGAGCTCGCCAGGGGCTCAGCAGCCGCCTGTCACCAAGCAGTGGCTCTGTCCCCCAGTCGCTCCACGATACGCACAAATTTTTCACCCTAAGCTTAATTTAGCCTAGTTTTACCCCATGTGACATAAGAAGGGGCATCAAATCTGAATGGCTTGTTGAATCAGAGTACAGAACAAACCAGCCCACACCAAACTGACTGGGTGGTCTTATTTCACAGTTTGTGTGATAGTAAGCACATCAGAGACCCATATACATACAAACAAGCACTGAAAAAGTGAGATTTCATAATATGGTCCCTAGCAAGACTCATCTAGTTTGGTGGAACACCACATCCTTTTTGCAATGTTTGCTTTAATTTGTGGGTTTGGGAGTTATACCAGGGATTTCTTTTGTTTTACTGTCTTCTTTTTTAAAGGAGCGATGGAATTGAGTGTCATTCACAATGAGCCTGCAGCACTATCAACAAGATTATCGATTTTGGAGGGACTAAAGTTAGCATTAGAGTCCTCTGTAGTATTGAGACATGGCACTGAATTCAGTGCTGATGGAATTGCTTCCTTAAATTTAGCCACAGCACTGTCAGATAGACATCTAGTGATGACGTATTTCTCTAATGGCATGTAATCCAGTAATAGGAATTCAAAAGTTATTAAGTAATGATCTGATAGAATAGGAATTTGTGGAAAAACTATTAAACGTTCAATTTTGATGCCATACGTCAGAGCAAGGTCAAGGGTGTAGTTAAGACAGTGAGTGGGTTTATTTACACACTGAGAGAAGCCAGTTGAGTCTAATAATGAGATAAACGCAGTGCTAAGACTATCATTATCAACATCCACATGAATATTAAAGTCACCTACTATAATTACTTTATCTGTACTAAGGACTAAGTTTGATAAAAAATCTGAGAATTCAGATAAAAATTCTGAGTACAGTAGGACGGTACACTATAACAAATAGAATTGGCTGTAAAGTTTTCCAGGTTAGGTGAGAGAGACTAAGACAAGTGCAACTCCACCTCCTCAACCAGTGTCTCGAGGAATGTGAGTATTAATATGACTGGGGGAAGTGGATTCATTTAGGTTCAGTGTTTCCCCTATATTCATTCAGCTGTGGCGCACCACCACTGCAAAATTAAAGAGCGCTGCTGCTAAAATTTCAGACGATCATTAATATCAACAGGCTACTAATGATTTTCACTCACACACTGTGCGAGCACAATAACACTCTACGTTATTGTGGAATTGTTTTGAGTCATCCTCCCTCTCTTCGTTCTTCAAAGGACATCTATGTGAAAGGTACGAGAGTAGCGTAGTGCCATTAAGGAATAGGGTAGTGCGCACACGTGTGTGTGTGTGTGTGTGTGTGTGAATGACCATGTGGAGTTGAGGGAGCACAGAGAGTGAGTGGCAGAAATGTGACATGAATGCGAGCAGAGCAGAGGAAAAGGTTCGCAGTAAGGTTTCAATCTGGCAGTAAATGTATAATATAGGCTACAGTGTTTCAACTAATAAATGCTGTAGCTCCTCAAGACAAAGAAAATACTCGTCTATTAAAGGGGGTTAGCCCCGAAGTTAGGAACAACACATTAGCCTAACTTGACCAGGCTCACTTAAGGTTGACTGATTTTTAAGGTGGACCAACAATTCTCATTTTAGTGTCAATCTAAGCTGCTCTTTAACAGAGAATGGAGAAATGTCTGGCTGATGAGTGTTGTGAGTTTTTCATATGACCTCACATATCCCCCTGCTGCCGCTGCTCCAAAGCAGTCAACCTAGAGGAAACACTGAAGCTAACATATTCTTCATGACACAGCCAGGTTTCAGTAAAACAAAATAAATCAAGATGATAATCTGAGATTAGATCATTTATTAATAAGGCTTTAGATGACAGAGATCTAATGTTTAAGAGTCCATATTTAATTCTCCTATTTTGTTGTACTATTGCAGTGGTGGTATTAATTTTTATTAGATTTTTATGAATGAATCCTCTGCTGTTTACTTTGGGTGGGTAACTGTTCTGTTGCGTGTAGGACTGCAGCTCTGCCTCCTAGTCTCAACTCTGGGTGGTCATGGTTTTGGTCTGCTAATAAACTCAGCCATATTTCTAGATATGAGAGCAGCTCCATCCAAAGTGGGATGTATGCCGTCTCTCCTTATCAGACCAGGTATTCCCCAGAAAGTCTGTCAATTGTCTATAAAGCCCACATCATTTGCTGGACACCACCTCTACAGCCATTGAATGATGACATGTGGCTACACATGTCAAACATATGTCTTGCATATGTACACACTGACTTAACATTAATTTTAGTGACCTCCGATTGGTGTAATTGGGAGTCATTCCCGCCAATGTGAATAACGATCGTACCATATTTACGCTTATCCTTAGCCAGCAGTTTTAAATTTCATTCAGTGTCACCTGCTCTGGCCCCAGGAATACATTAGACTATGTCCACTGGTGTCGCTGTCGCTAACGTTTCTCACTATGGAGTGTGTCACTGAGTGGGGAGAACCCGTTAGAAACATGAACTAGTTGGTGGTGAACCGTGGGCTTCTGCTTAGGGTTGTGCTTCCTTCGGACACTCACCCAGCCATCCTGGCTTCCCAGCTGTTCAGGAACTACTGGGGGAGAAGGAGCTACGCCAGCCTGCACCGGCTACTGGGGGCTGGCTAACTACATTAGCTAAGGATTGGTTTTCCATGGTGTGAAGCCGCACTTCCAATTCACTGAGCCTCGCCTCTAACACTGCAAATAAACTATATTTATTACACGTACTATTATCACTAGAGGAGGCAGAGGAATAGCTGAACGTGACACACCAAGCAAGAGAGAGCAGGAGAGTGAGAGGGAGAGAGAGAAGCCATTGCTAACTGCTAAGCTAAGTTAGCTGCTAAGCTAACTGCTGAGCTCAAGTAACTAACAACTGTGGGATTAGTGAGAAAAGTCACTAAAAGAAGGAGAGAGCTAAGAGTGCTTGAGAAACCCATGTTACCAAGAAACCCATTATATTTTAATTTTTACCTAGCGGCAACCTCTGGGGCTGTAAAATGGAGCCAATATGGAAGTGCCAAAAACTGCAGTTCCTTGAACAAAAAAAACGGTTTTGGTCTCTAGCTAATTTCCCCTGTCATGACAACTGTACGGGGGGTGAATTTTTTTATAACTCACCCATTTAAATTTTTTTAAGCCGTAAAGTTATGCATAATAAAGGACATGGCTTCTTTGAGTGACAGGTCTGCCAGCCGCTAGGTGGCTTGTTTCAGCCATGCGGCCCGCCTGTTTGCCCATTTTTGATTGGCTGGGAGTTAGGCAGCATCATGTACTGCCAAGATGGCAACAGCCGCAGTGGCTCACTTTGAGCTTCAAAACCGCTCTTCAGAAACCAACGGCTGGCATCACGGTAACTACGTCCATATTTTTATACAGTCTATGATTTTTACGTATGCAATGGTGTTTCACATGTTAAAAACGCGTATTGTAGATGCTAGATCACTTTCAACATGTTTATCTTCTTAATTAAAGCTGAGGATAGCAGAGAAGCAACAAGTTTAATGGGAAATATAAACCTTGTAATCAGGAGTAACACTAACCCAACTGTGGTCTACATATTGTTAGAGCCATGGTCTAATTTGTTTACTCTAATAGTACCAAGAATCTGAAACAAATTTGAAATTGATTCATTAGTGTTTATTAATACACAAGATAAGTGCTGCATCATCTGTACTGCAGTCTTTTAATCTAAAAAAGTCTACTGCATCAGAGTGAATCCAGGCTGAGATTGGCAGATATTGTTGTTATGATCATCATGTTACCATCATCATTATTATCATCATCATTTCCATCATCTCTATCATCATCACCAATCTTTCCAGATCTGTTCCTGTAATGAGCTCATAACAGCATGAGGATGATTGCATACACTCACACACACACTCTGTCTCACACACACACGCACAGTGGAACAGCTGGCATCTGTTCGGGTATGTCATCTTCATCGAAGGGGCCTCATCATCTGCCCTCCATCTCTGCTTTCATCTCTCTCTTTGTCTCTCTGCCCCCCTCCACATGTTTATCTCTCACACTCTCTCTTCCCTCCTCCCACTTTTTTTCCTTTCTTTCAACCTCTTTTATCTCTCTCTTCATCATCATCTTTCACTCCCTTACAGTCTCTAATATACACATCATGCCTCATCATCTGGAGTCTACTTACATTACACACAAACACCTCCCCTATTACTGGCCCCGGTGTATCCAACCCCCCTCTGTGTCACCTCCTCTGTTTCTTGGCTGTTCAAACAAATGCCCTCTATCTCACCATCCAGCCATTCAAGGACACCTCTCCTGCTCACACACACACCCGCACACACACAGCATGGCAGTCAACTGATTCTCCTTTGCTGCACATCTTTGAGGAATATTACAAGCTTCCTCTTATGTCTACTTCAGAGAGATGACTTAAGGAATACCTTTCCACAACAAAACAATTCACTTATTTGAAGCTTACCTTGGTACTGAATGTTTGTGTGTGTGTGTACAGGTGAAACCTAAGAGAGAAATTTGCAAAGGTGTCTGCACCACAGTGAAGATGAAAATAAAAGATATTCACTTAAACAAGAATTCATTAGCACATACAGTTTGGTTCGGTGATATTGTGAGGAAACTCTATCAATCCCCTGTTGGCCTATCCTGTCTTTTTTAACTGCTGTGACCCTGTGTCACAGTGCTGAGGGAACAAACAAGCTTTTATATACCTAATGGTGTGTGGCATGTTCGTTGCACCTTTGTCTTTTGGAAAACTATTTGCTCTTAAAAGCATAAAAAGTTTTAAGAAAAAACCTCCATGGCCTTCTCTGTGAATATATGTATTTGGAATTTGGTTTATTTTTTTGTTTTGGAATGTCACTATAAACATGCAATAAATTCCCTAAAAAATATGTTAACATTTTCAGAAAAAAAATGTATCTTTTCTGTTCACATTTGAGTTTAAATCTTATTACTGGATATTTTTCATATTAACACTAACTGAATCAAATGATACCCTACAATGTGAATGGGTCTCTAGTGATGTCGATCCCACTGAGAATCAACACCCACCTCTGAATCTGTAAATAGTTGTTAGCTGTTTTTAGTTCACTTTTTTGATCTGTTTTATCAGGTTTTATCTCAACAGTTTTCACCACCCTCCTCTCTGTTTTTCAGACCAAATGCACACAAGGAAATAGTTTGCTATGAAGTAAAGCACAAAATTAGAGCAGGACAGTATCACACAAAGCAGTTAACTTGGATACTATGTAAACAGTCATAATTTTATTTTCTAACATAGTACCACTGATATTTTCAGGCATTTTTTACACCACTCATCACTGTTAAAATCCCATTGGACATGGTGCCAGTCAGCATATTTGGGGTTAGTGTTCCATTTAATTGAACCCCAAAACCTGGTGGAAACTCATTGTACTGCTTGCTCTTAAAAAAATAAAGGCCTTGCTGTGTGCAATGTTGAAATAAAACTATTGATAGTCACTTCAACACAGAAGTTCAGACAAGTAGCTTGGACACTATCTGCCCTGTGTCAGATAAGTATTATATTAATGGATTACATTAAAACAAAAGGAGTGAACTACGTGTTTTGCATTTTGCTTCATCAGATTCGCTCTGTGCCTTTAAATAATCAGGTGCTTATTAGCTGAGAATCAATTCTTTTAAAGGCACACCTGATGGCAATCAAGCACAGAGCAAATCTTATGAAGCAACATGCGAAACGCATAGTTCGCTCCTTTTGTTTTGATGTAATCCATTAATAAAATAATAAAATGTTCACTCTAGTATCCTGGTGTGTGCTGAAATATTGTTTTTTTGTTACTATGATTTACCCTGCACAATTTGCACCCAGGAGAGAAGCACTGCTGTGCACAGGGTATCTTCAGTTTTTGTCTCATAAAAATGTCCAACATCCATAGAAATAAGGCACTAATGTAGGTCGGTACACTTTATTTAATGTAGTCTTTTTTTCTTTAAAAAAGTGGAATTGTACCACTCCAATTGTTTGGAGTACAAAAGCTTGTTGGTGAGGCAGTACACAATAGAAGCACTTAACTTTATTACCTTACCCTACCTAGCTTTCTCTGCACATAAATGTTTTGTACTATTTGTTATCTCAAAAGTGACCAAAATATACATAGAAACAATGGTATAATCAAATAGGTAAGAGAGAGCAAGGAAGTCAGTATGTTTACTTTTTTATTTTTCTATTTTTTTTTCCTGATGTTGAATGTCAAACTTCTACCGCATTTCTACTCTTTATTGCTGGTAACTCACACTATAGACCTGGGCAGAGTATATACAGACCAGTTGGTGTCATTAGTTCTTTGACAAGGACATGATCCCTGACCAGCTTGTCATCTGTGAACACCAATAGTGTCCATTCAGGCCAAGGAATCTCTGCTGCCAGGAATCAAACCTAGCTCCCTGTGGCGGTGGGTGAGTTTTTTTCCCTGTACAATCAGGCCGCCCCAATATGGTGACTGTACTCTATCCTGACTGTAATAGATGTACCTTTTACTTCAGGTTGAGGGATTTGTATCTCCTCCTACCTCTTTTTTATATTCATGTGTATCTTGAATTACAGATCATTTTATCCCCTCTTGTCTAAATGATTCTATCCCCATAGCAGGAGCTGTAATTCCACTATTGGCACTGTTAAGTGAGCTTTGGTGTATTGATCTCTGAAAGCAGGGCTTCAGTTTGTGAACTCATCGATCAGGAGCAAGAGGATGGCTAGAGTTATATAATCATTGAGGGCCAATTATGCAAATTCTCTAGAACACACACTCATTCATGAACAGTGATCTGAGGCTGCAACCTAAAAACATCTCACACAATAGAAGTGAGATCAAATATGAGAGCGGAAATTTGTCTTAACAGCTGTTGTATAAAGAAGGTTCTTTAACAAATTGTATTTGTTGTGTTTCACAGCTAAACTGACTCAATTACAGTAAAAGGTGTATTGAAAACACTGATATTTTCAGGAGCACAGAAGAATAGTGTCCAGTAATAGATGCTGTGATTATATCACCATCTATTCATATAAACATCTCTCTCACTCTATTCTTCATCAAAAGAAGGCATCATACTGGCTGTCTGTGTGTGTGTGTGTGTGTGTGTGTGTGTCTTACTCAGTGCAGTTCACTCTTTTCCACCTAGTTGTTATTGTCTTCATATTCTCTTTTCTCCCTGCCTGTGGAAATTATTCGGACTCTAATCTTTCTCTCTTTCTCCACTCCCTGCCTGACCCTTTTATTTTGTGAGTAGCGTCCGACGCCATTCTGTACAAAAGGTGCTGTCACACACACAACAATGAGCCGACGGGGAGATGTCTCTGTCTGCTTTACACACACACACACACACACACACACACACACACACACACATAAGCAATCGACAGGCCAATATGTGATGATTTTAACCTGCGCTGAACACCAAGTGTAATGTATTTAGTCACAGCTGTCTGCATTAGTCTGTAAAATGGTTTGTTGGAGCTTGGTCCCTTTTCGGCTTTAGTTTTACTGTAGTAATAATATATAGGTAGAAGTAATAACGTATAGGTTTTCTTTGTCCTTTCTTAGAGAATCCATAGATCCACTAAAATTTTGATTTTCTTTACTTCACCTGTAGTGCAGAAAAAAAACTGGCAAAACATCTGATCATACACAAATATTGCTTCTGTTTTTTCTGCTGGAGTTTTGTGGTAATATTCATAATTAGACATAAATGCAATCTAAACATATAATACTATGATAATCGTTCCTCTCTTTACTGAAGACTGTTTTAAGCCTTTCATCACTGATGGAAAAGTTATGTAAATCTTTAGAATCTAAATCACCCATTTGAGCCTTTCTGTTGTAGAATTACTTTTTCAATCAGTACCACCGTCATGCTGTGTTATCCACCTCCAAGTTCCAGATCACAAACAATGAACCTTGATACTTTCTTGATATTCATTAGTCCCTGAATGGGGTCATGGTGGCTCAGTGGTTAGAACGGTTGCCTCACAGCAAGAAAGTCCTGGGTTTGAACCCGTTGCAGCCTCTTTGTGTGGAGTTAACATGTTATCCCCTAGTTTGTTTGGGCTTCCTCCAGGTTTCCTCCCACAATCCAAGCAGGTCATGCAGGTCAGGTGGATTGGTAACTCCAAATTGTCCCCAAGTGTGACTGCGTTTGTCCATACATGTTGGTTCTATGATAGGCTGGTGACCTGTCCATGGTGTACCCTGCTTCTTGCCCAATGTGATCGGGGATAGGCTTCAGCCCCCTGCCACCCTCAGTAGAATAAGCCATTTAGAGAATGGATAAATAGAAGGATGGTTGACTGCATGATGTCCAGCTTCTGTGGTAGAAAAATCCGCCTTAAACATGCTTTCAGGCTTTGGTCAACTTATTGACCCATTTGTTCAGCACTTTGGACCACAGCAAAATATCTCTACAACTGCCGACCATGAAATGTCATTTAGATATTTGTGGTCTCCAGAAGATTATACACAATGATATTCGTGACCCAATGACCTTTCTTCTAGCGCTACAGTCAGGACGGAATTTCTTACTAACAACACTTTGGTCCATGACAAAGTCCTCTTCCAAGTAGACAATGCAAGAGATACTTTGTCTCATGAGAAGATAAGTTACTACATTTAGCCCCACTGCTGATGAGGCTATGAAAGCAAATTTGTCATTATGCAGTTTATTTTTATGACTCCTTTGTATAGTGTGGATGTAATAAAAACTGCAGCCTCTAGGGGCCACTAGTAAGCTTTAGTCTCAGTCTCGTTTCTTTCAAACACAATATTGTGAGCATGGTTTTGACCTTGAGACAGCAAAATGGATATTTTGTTGAGTACAAGTAGACTGGCTTGATTCTTTTACAGTTCGTGATGTTGTCAGCCCATCTCGTAACACATTGTTGAATTGGTACCAGTGTTGACCTTGACAACGTCATCTACTATAGCTCACAACTGTCTTTGAAAAACAAACAAGTTGTCCTGCAAATGTGTGATCACTGTAATGGTGTGACGCATGTGTACATGCTACAAAAAACAGAGACCTTGGCAAGTACAGGGGAAAGGTCCTTTGGTTTGTATATAGCCTTAAAGAAGAAAAAGAAAGATGCTTATTAAATATCAACATAAGATAAGGCAATGAAGGACAGTGCTCTTTTTAGTTAAGATGGAAATACAACATTATTTTTCATAAATTATCAGATCAAGGAAATTAAATACAATTTTAAGTAGGGTTAGTGCAATATTTTTTATAATATAATATTTTTCTTGCTACTTTCAGCACAATAACTGATTTTCTAATAATTTGTTTTTTGCTAGATTAATCTAAGCTCTAACCTCATTGTCCCCCTGTTACCCCAATTCTGAAACCAAACCCACATTCTTGAGACTGGGTGTTACTGGTGTTGGATGTAGGTGACACCACATTTGGTCTACAGTCAGGAGAGCTGCACCAACAACCAGCCAATCACAACTTCAACCTGAGATACAACTGTTTAATCACCAGCCAATCAGAGCTATGGCATGACTCACATGATACAGCAACAACAAGCTAGTCACAGCTCTGCCACAAATCACTTTACACCAGCCAATCACAGACATGACCTATTACCCCAACATTCTACCAATAAATAAGTATATAAATGTTATGAATATGGTATTTTAAAAACATATTATATTAGTAACTCAAAATTACATATAATCAGACACACACTAGAAAACACTGGGTTAATGTTACCCAGTAAGCCACTCAAGACAAGGGGTTGTTTTGATCCAGTTTAATGTTTTTTTTTTTTTATTTGACTGCTTGGTCATTTACCAAAAGTAAAGTGTGTCATAATCTACTGTTTTTAAACTTAAATGTCACGATTTGTTATTGATTGTTCAAAAGACACAAGTTATTAAGGTCATATACACATCCTTTTGTACAAGAAACAATACATTGGTTAGTTTTTTTAGCTAAAAGCTTGTTGCATATAACAATGTGTCTAAATATCAGATTGCCGCTGGGTAAAGTTTACCCAAAGTTGTACTGGTGCTATATTGACCAACACAAATTTTAAGAGATTTTATGTGATTTTATGTGTGTAAGGAAATAATCCTATTGTATCACAATTATGACTTAGTGAATCAAAAAAGAGAAAGTATCCCATAATTATTGTTACTTTGAAATTTGAATTTAGCATTTGATACTAATGGTATTTATTGGGATTCCAAAGTGAATACATCAGGGGGTTACTTAAAAACTACAGTTGGGAAAAGACTACTATTTCAGCACCAAATAGTCTTCCCAGTATTCCTTTAAGGCTGCATGCACTGTAACAACCTCCACAAATAAGGAAACCTGTTAGTAGATTGAGAGGTGAAAACCAGGGCTAAAAAATTCATAAAGCAGTAGCGGCACCACTTACTCCTGTTTGAGCGCATGGTAATAACTGATGGTATTAAACATATCTACATTTTTATCAATTTAGATCTTCCCTTATTTGGATTATGGTGGCTGGACTCCAAGAAAATAGGAATTTGAAAAGTGAGGGGGGATATGTCACCCCCCTCACCAATGGGAATTACGTCCTGGATGTGTTCCTACTGTGAGTTAAAGTTGCAACATATGACATTCAGCCACTAGATGTCGCACTATAGCACCAACATCTCAGAATAAAACAAATGTGTGTGTTTTTTACTCAATAAAGTTGGGGGAAAAAAAGAACAACTGACAGCTCACAAAACTCAGATCAAATTGTCAAACTAGGCAGTGCTGATCAAATATGGATCAAGATTCTGTTAGTGCAATTCCTATTTCTCACCTTAAATGTTTTCAGAAACATATTACTGTTTAGCTGTAATTTGAGAAAGTTTGTGACGCAGCCGCCATCTTGGAAACGGACGTGAAGGACACGGAGGGACTCACTTGCACTAACATGCACATGCAGCCGGACCAGCTACCAAAACAAAGAACAGAGAAGCTCAGACAACAACACACAGAGGGAGCGTGACTTCATTCACTGCTCAGGTCGCCATTACTCAAATAGTAGTTTGCTGACATCCAGTGAGGCTCAATGTCATTTATCGGACCTTTAACTAACACAGCTTCATTTTAACCTTCTGCAAAACAACAGCACCCTCCAAACAGCCCTGCAGTCCAATATTTACCTCATTATTTGCTAGACTCTTCAGGTTTGGTGTTATTTTCCTCTCCCCTTGTCTTTGCATCTTTGTGAACCACGTAAAGTTACATGTATACAAGTACATAAGTGTTGGACTACACACATATACATACACACACAGAACTAAAGACACAGAAATGCACACAATACTCTCACCAGGTCTACCTCAAATACACTCACATGCACTGTCACATGCTTCTTAATGTGCAGATGCACTGAATTAATTACATGGACACTCACACACCTGCTCGTCTCTCTTTCTCTCTCTCTCTCTCTCGCTCACTCACTCACTCACACACACACACACGATTCTGTGGAGTATCAAGCAAAGTGTTGGGTATTGTAGATTATTTTCTGTGTGTGCGTTTGTTTGTGCACGTGCAAGTGTTTGAAGGTAATTGAATGCAGAGTTGAAAAGTGTGTATATATACTTGTGTATTTTATTGTGTGCTGTGCCTAATTCCATGGTGTGCAGGCATGCTGTGTATTTATGTGTGTGTGTTTGTGGCTGCGTGTGTGTTTAAAGGTAACAGAGTAATATGTCTAATCCAACAGAATGTTTGTGTGTTATCCTTATCTCTTCTCACACACTTTATCCCTAGGCTACTTAGACTGCTATCCTGCTGCTCTACACACACACACACACTTACACACACAGGTGGATAAATATATACAAACACCTTTCTTACAGATTTAACAGTAGATGGAAATGCAATGCTCTTTAAGACATTATTGTTGCTACAACAGAGAAAGTGGACAAAAGACGAATTAAAGACAATAGCCTGTAGGTCAAAAAACACATATGCACTGTACTCTGAATAAGATGATGGTGTCATAAACAGTCTCAAGTTGCCCCTGAAGTATTTTTCAGAAGTGACAACAGTATATTTTAGGTTGTTTTTATGTTACTTTGTATTTCTAAATTGCATCCAACAAAACATCTCTGATTGGTTGACTTAATTTACAAAGACTATATGCGCTATCTATATGCACTTTTATATATGCACTCTATATGCACTTTTTTCCTAATTTAATATGGGAAGCATGGATGCAATGAGCAAAACTCTGGAAACTCAGCAGCCACACATTTCTCTATTCTCTGTTACTTTGTTTAGAGTTGTCAGGTCAGGCTAACCCATTGTTGCTAACTTTGGAGCTAACCCCCTTCACTTTTCCAGCAGTTGGGGAAATAACAGATGTGACTTTTCTTGGTCTTAAGAGGCTGCAGCATTTATTAACTGACACACTGTAGTTTGTACTGTACATTTACTGCCCGATTGACAACTTACTGCTAACCTTTTCCTCTGCTCCGCTCTCATCCACAATCACTGCTTGCTCACTCACTTAACCGCTCACTCACTACGCACACACATTATGCACTGCCCTATTCCTTAAAAGGAGCTACGCTACCAAGAGTTTCCCAGGCAACAACACAGAGGTTGACTCATGTTTCGGAACAGTGGTGCACAGAACGAATGATTTCTGAATGAATGGATATGTGGCATTAAAAAAAATATTTTTTTTTGGCCTGGTGGGGGTTCTCACTGGCCTAGGGGCCCACAAGGCCTGTACTATTATAGGGGAAACACTGTTTTTGATGGTGGAAGATGAGGCAAGGTTGATATGCTAAACCCTTTTCAGACATGGAACATGTTACATTGTTGGCTTCATCCATCTGTTAAAAGAGTACAGTGTTTCCCTTATAATAGTACAGGGCTGGTTGGCTGCCAGGCCAACGAGAACCCCTGCAAGGCCAAAAAATATTTTTTTAAATGTCAAAAATAACGCCAAATATCCATTCATTCGCAAATCAATAGCATTTGGGAGCCACTGAGCAGTGCTGTCTCGAAATGTGAGTTTACATCTGTGTCGTTGCCTGGGAAACTGCAGGTAGCATAACTCCTTTTAAGGAATAGGGCAGAGCGTAAGTGAGTGAGTGGTTAAGCGATAGAGTGAGTGGCAGAAAAATGTGAATGTGAGTGGAGCAGAGGAAAAGGTTAGCAGTAAGTTGTCAGTCTGGCGGTAAATGTACAGTACAGACTACAGTGTGTCAGTTAATAAATGCTGCAGCTTGTTAAGACCATGAAAAGTCACGCCTGTTGTTTCCCCAACAGCTGGAAAAGTGAAGGGGGTTAGCCTAACCTGATGACGCTAAACAGATAAATAATCGATATTGACAACCACAACACCCCCCACCAGGCCAAACCACTCAACCTAGGGGAAACACTGGAGTACTCCACCTATTAACCATTGCATTCACTGATTTTAAAATCATTTTTCTAGGCTCAAAGAAAGCTTTACAAATAAAAATAAAAAAAATCATAATACAAGGAGTAATAATTGACCTTATTTGCAGTTTGACATGCCCTGTCTACAGTTTTTTAGACATCTCTTTTATAATGGGAATCTATGGGGAAATGGGCTTGTTTCACTGCAATACCGTGAGTGGCCACTGAGAGAAATTGTGAGCAAGGCTGAGTGGCAGTGTCATATCCAGTTCTCTTAATACAGCCATGGACTGCACAGGTTCTGTTGTGTAATGCTAGGAGCGGCTCATGACAACCTCACTTCTTTCTAACTCCACACCCACAGATTTTTTTTCAAACTTGTAGTTTTCAGCCCCAACAGACGTTGACTCAAATGACATCAGACAGTTTATTAGCTTTCACACAGGTCCCTCTGGAGACACAAAAGGCTTCATACAACTTTTTCACATATGCAGTAGCGCTCCCCAACACCTGGAAACACATGCTGATGTGTAAAATCAGTGGAGTTCCCCTTTAAAATGATGGCTTCTTACATTTCAAACACAGGTTTCTGACAGTACTGCCACAATGCTTGTGTCATATTAGGCATCTGGTGAGCAAGAGGAAGTGCTGTCACTGCTGGAGAGCAGTGGAGAATTGAAAAGTAATGACATCAAAGAAGAAAAGTTCTGCAGTTGGCATGAATTACAGATAGAAAAATAAACATTTTGATAGACTGATGTGCCATGAAAAGAATATCCTCAACCATTTAAAACTGGCCTTAGCCCTCCTTTGCAGTATTTCATTGATTGTTAAATCATTGATTGTGACAATTTTTTCTTTGTGAATAAAAGATGATTGTGTGATATGGCTGGTAAATTTATTACAGTACTTTAGGTAGGGCAAGGTACACATTTAATTTCTGTATTGAAGTCTATCTGACAGTATTGTGTAACACTACCACCCTGACAGTTAAATTTGTTTATATAGCACAACTCATACATAAAGCAGTTTCAAAGTGCTTTACATACATTTTAACTTTAAAGCTCATGCCTGAGGAAGGACTGAAACGTGTCTCTTATAAACTCAGTGCAGGATATCAACCTTTTCTTTCACATGATTTCATTTTCATACACACTGTCTACATGTATGTTATGGTTACATGGTATGCAACTGAACCACTAGGCCACCAGACACCCTTAAATATAGAATTTTATGTTACTTAAATTAAAAAAAATAAAATAAAATAAAACTCACTGGATGAATAAAATGTGCAAATTGACAAAACTTGGAGCAAGGAATTGTGGGACTGCAGTATCTCATTTCTTTTTAAAAGGGTAGAGGGGAGAGGGCTTGAACTCACTGGCCTCAGTGGAGTTTCCATGTTCTGTCCATGTGTGTCTGGGTTTCATCCATACATGCAGGTGAATTGGAAATTCTAAATTGCCTTTAGGTGTGAATGCAAGAGTGAATGTGTACTGTATGTGTTAGCCTCTCACACACTGCATGCTGGGATAGGCCTTAGCCCCCTGTAACCCGAAGGAGGCTGAGCATTTTAGAAAATGAAAGGATGGATGGGAGTTGTTGTTTTTATTTTTTTCTTAGCCTTTAGAGGAGTCCATCAGCTCGTATCACGGCTGCCCCTCTGACAATTTGAGGTCAGTTCGCTCAGTTAGGAATCTTCTTAATAAATAATGACTATTTGATAGCACCTTATAACTCCGGTCTGCCATTCATCATGACACCTAGTGGTTTACTGCCTGACAAGAAGCATCTGCATATACATCACTTTTCAGTTGGGATAGTGAAAATATTCAGAAGCTCCTGGTCTCTCTCTCTGGTCCTCTGTCTCTCTGATACAAACACACTGACACATTGTAGGGACTTTAAAGGGAATTCTGTGGTGTATGTGTGTGTGTGTGTGTGTGTGTGTGTGTGTCAGTTTGACAGTGCGGTTGTAAAGCTAAGCCCAGCTGACTCTTGCCCCCTCTCTCTGTCCTCCACAATACAGAAATCCATAATTCAGCTGTCACTGCCTTACCCCACAGCAAGCCCTGCCTCTGTATGAGTGTGTGTTCATTGTTTTCTAACAACATTTTCTCTCGCTCTCTCCCCACCAGGTAAATCCCTGCCTGCCTTCTCACCTACACTAAAAGTAAGAAAATCAATACTAGTGATCTTTCTTTCCCTCTTGCTTTCTCGCGCCCTTATGCTCTCTGTGGTTTCACACAGACACACAGACACACACACACTGCAAACACATACAGGGCCGATGCTTTTTTCCTGTCTATTTTTCTGCTTTTAATTCATAAGCTAACCACTGACACACAAAGACTGGACAGAGGAATAATGTGTGACAGAGCTGTGATGGCTTTGACATGATAGAGTGTATATATACTATTATTATTTTTATTCCCTGCTCTAGAAAGGCCATTCAAAATGTTCAGTGTTATTAGGTGATGTGTGTTCACTTTTTAAAAATCTTTCAAAGTTTAAAAGGTTCCTAAATGCGAGGGTATCAACATGCACTGTAATAACTGCACAAAAATAAAAGCAACAATGTTTGCTGTTATGCATATTTAGCAAGTTCCAAATTTCTGCAAATTGATTGGAAGGCATGCTATAATAAATGGAAATCATTGGTCACATATAGAAGGTAGGAGATCTAATCAGACTGAATCTTCTTTACTTGTTGATGCTATGTGGAGAGTTATGTCTTTGGCTACACCTTAAGCTGGATTTATACCAGACACAAGGGGTTAGCGGCTATGGCATAGGTTTTGAAATATAGATCACTGTTGGATGTCATCCACTGATATCACCGCCACAACACTACCCAGATGCCTTGTACATGATCAGATCATATTGAAAAGCAATTACCTGTCCCCAGTAACTGTGTTAACACTTTTCATTTTCTTTGTGAAATGAGCAACAGCTCTATGCTGGTACTTTCTGAACTTTCAAACACATTAAATGGGAACTCCACCAATTTCACTAGTGCTGGGGAGTACTACTACATATATGAAAAAGCTGTACAAAGCTTTTTATGTCTCCAGAGGGAGCTGTGTGAAATCAGTTATGTCAGATATAAATTACTATGTTGCAACTTTCATATTTTGTGTGTGAGAACTCTCTTTATATGACTTAACTAAGGAATTAAATTGAGGCTTTGCATTTAATTAGTGTAATTTGTTTTATCTGACTGGTTATGGTCAAAACTACCACACTACTATATTTCCTGGATTTCACAAAGACCTGTCTAGTAGCATTCTCCCTGTCCATCACCTTGAGAGATTCAGCTGACTTGTGAGACTATTCTAAATCTTTTTCATGGAAAAACAGAAGCAAAAGCCTGTCATGTGACCTTTTAATCACCTGGCTAAACCTGGACAGAGGAAGAGCCAAGTAGCGAGAGAAGAAGTCAAAGACTGAACGTAGGGATTAGCCGTCTTGGAGCGGACAGTTAAATTTGTATTTAAAGGAGCATTATATGTTTTGGCTTTGATATGTGCATAGGCCTTTATGTCCATATGAATGAGCAGCGTAATCCTGTGTTGTTTCGGGATGATGAACGTGAAGAGAGGAAGACTTGTAATTCCTCTCTACCAGCCAGAGGTTTAAGGGTGAGTCTGCCTAGATACAGACAGAAAGAAACAGGAAAAAGATTAAAAGAAAGAGAAGTAGAATAGAAAGGAAAAAGAAATTAAACCATCCAGGCCTTGGTGGCTTAATCCACCTGAGCTAGTCGTGGAGAGTGGAGGGCAAAGAAAGAGAGGAATAAAGAGATGGTGCATAGAAGAAACAGAAAGGGATGGTGAGAGGGGAGAAAAGATGGACAGTCAATCTGAGTAAACCAGTGAGAGGTGAGAGAGAAAGAGGGACTGTTAATCTTAGTTGTCCTTCACACCCACAGACCTCTGTGTCAATCATATGACAGAGGATGTGACACCAGGGTTTAAGTGATAACACTGCTTAGTTTGATGCAGATGAAAAATTTTGTTTTCTGTCCTCTAGGAATTTATCACACATTTTTTCACAAGATTAAATAATCACAAGTACAAGACATCCAAACCCACAACTCATAGCAACACATTACTGTATCACAACAGTAATGATTTATCCCATGTCAAACATGTTTGTCTGTAAAAGCCATCACTGCATGTGCAAAATACTGTGGCCTGTGTGGACTCATCCAGTGTGTTTTTTCAAATCAATGAGACCTTGACCAAAACCTTTGGTCAACATCTATTTTAATCAGTGAAGCTGTCTGTGTGACAGAGATTTGGCTGATGTGTAGCTGCCACCCAAAGTGTCTTTTTAGGCTTCAAGTCTATTCTCCTTTGACTAACACACATAACTACGTTGATTTAGTATTTGACTGTAAATGCTTTTAATAGGCATCTTAGTGCACGGCAGTACTATGACTGAACACTGCTGGAGAATGCAGCTGTTACTAACGTTCTGCTTTCTCTATGCAGTCATTGAAGACGAGCTGTAATTATGGTAAAAGTTGGAATGCTCTCTTTGATCTCTAGAATTAAAAGAATGGATGTCTTGGTGACTAGCTGACTAGCAAACAAGGTATAACATGTACAATAAATAACACAGCTTTGTTGTTAGAAGCATTATTTGCATTTTTCTTTTGACAGAGCCTAACTATTTCCATGTGTGTTTTCCTCATGTCATAGGTTGCAATAAGTCATACTTTTCTAATACTTACAGATAAAGGAACCATCAGGCATTAAAATGACCAATTAAAACCTAAATCCAGATCTGACAACCAAAGCCTGACTGGAACATAAAGTGCTTGTAGGTCACTGGGACAGCACAGTGTTTATTGCCAGTGGTGTAAAGTAACTAAGTACATTTACTCAAATACTGTACTTAAGTACAATTTAGAGGTACTTGTGTTTCCATGTGATGCTACTTTATACTTCCACTCCACTACATTCAGAGGGAAATATTGTATTTTCTACTCCACTACATTTATTTGACAGCTTTAGTTACTTTTCAGATGAAGATTTGACACAATGGATAATATAACAAGCTTTTGAAATACAACACATTGTTAAAGATGAAACCAGTGGTTTCCAACCTTTTTGGCTTTTGATGTCTTACAAAAAGCAGTGTGTAGTCAGGGTCACATTTCACATGTCTATGAGTTGTTAGCAGCTCCACCAAATAGTAATTTTTCCCTCTAAACTTCTCACATGCTTTCATTTCAATAAATGTTCAAATGATCCAATATTTCAGCAAAAATCAAAGATTAGAGAAAAAGTCCAAAAACTGAAAAAAGATTTGTGTATCAGAACTTTGTTTTTTCTTCTTTCCTCTCCCATTAATCATCTCATGACCCCTCAGATTTATCTGGTGGACCTTTGGAAGGGCCCGACCCCTAGGTTGGGAACCACTGGACTAAACTAGCTAATTGTATATAAAGTAGTTGAAACTAGCTCCACCTCCAGCAGCTACAACAGTAACATGCTGCTCTAACACTGATGCTTCACTATTAATAATCTAATGATGTCATTTATAATAATATATCAGTCAGAGGGACCAAATCACTACCTTTACTGCAATACTTTAACTACATCAAGCTCATAATACTTATGTACTTTTACTGTAGTAGAATTTTTCATGCAGGACTTTTACTTGTAATAAAGTATTTTTATATGGTTATGTTTGTACTTTTAGTTATATAAAGGCTCTAGATACTTCTTCCACCACTGTGTATTGCCTTTAAGAATACAACATGTGTAGACCCTGAACTAGGGCTGCACACGGGGCGAGCAGTTTTCCACAATGGCAGCTCTACATCTGACAGCTCACTGTTGTTCCTTCTTGTTTCTTTACTACTTTGCAAAAGTTGAAACAGTTCTGTTGAAACAAGAAATACAGAAAATCACTGTTGTTTGTAGACTCATCTTTGATGAACTGAGGATTACAGTCAGGGCTTACCGCGTTGACCAAAACATAGCATTTCCTGTGGCTGCTTTGAAATAAAGGTTGCGATGTGTTACGCTAGCTGAACACTTTTAATGTGAAGCAGCAGTAGTAGAATGTTCTGTTTGCATTAGCAGCTCTAACATGTTGTAAAGAGAGTGAACAGTAAACTGTGAGGCTGTTATCAATAAGATAAAATCCTTCGCTCTTTGCTAGGTGATCTAAAATCAGTCCGGAATGGCGGAATCCACTCTACAAATAAAATTATTATATAGAGAGATAATTGCTGAATGTGAATACATTGAATAGCTTTTGCAGAATAAATGCTGAAAACAATTTTCAAAAAACTCTAAAGGAATTTGATTTCATAAAAATGTTAAGGATTACTATTTATATGGTTTTGATGCATCAGAATGTTTTACATTAAAATAGAATAAAATAAAATAAAACATTTTATTGAATATGAGAATGTCCAGCCCAGTATCATGCCAAAGCATGAATTACACCCGCTGATCCACTAGTGGATACCGTGTCAGTGTCATTTTGTCTCGCCCAAGCATGAAAAGTACACGTGTGTCAACTCAATGCCAACAACTCCATCTAACAGCTGTAGTAATTATGACCCGGAGAAGTGAAGCACTTCAGATGACATCTATACTGTATAAGGTGACTTCCTTATTAGGAGGACGTGGGCTGGGCTGATGGCTCGATAGATAGATGGCAATAAGTGGACTTAGCTGCAGGAGACCGCTGTTCACTTCCTGTTTCCAACCACGAGTGTTACTCTTCCAACCGCAAGTTGGGACAGTTTTTTAAATATTATAATTGCTGTGGTGTTTATTGTGGCCATGACGATGACGGTTGTCACGTTTCAAGTGATAATTTTAACCCCATCCAATGATTTTTTCCAAACCCTAACCAAGTGTTTTTTTGTCCAAACCTAACCAGACCTTAACCACAGTGCTGTCACACCAGAAAATCATTATTTTTTAACAGTGATGTGTAACGGTTTTGGAAAGCACAGACAAATTATATTGTCCTGCCAATTACTGCCGATAGAGGCGCCATATTAGACAATGCTCCTGACATACACATGTGTACTTTTCACGCCTAAGTGAGACAAAATGTGACACTGACACGGTGGACCGATGGGTGTATTATATGTCTTGGTGTGATACCGGGTTGGAATGTGCATTGACCGGGTTGGAATGTGCATTGTGTTTCAATAGTGAATGCAGGTGTATATGAGAGCATGGTCACTGAGACGCCTCTTGAAGTAATCCCTGGTTTTCCAAGACATTCTTTGACAAGAAGGACATTCTTTGATCCTTCTTGTAAAAGTTCAGGTCAGTACACTTAAGTACAGAAGAAGCACCTGACATGCTGAGGGTGAATGATGGGAAGAAACAGAGAGTCAGTCTTTGAGCTGACAGCACACACACACACACACACACACACACTAATATACACACATACATGTTACAGTCTGGCATTTAAGTTAATGACATGGAAATAAATTGGAAATGGAGCAGCGTATTGAAAGTCCACTTGACATTTGCAGCCTGACGTGGGAGATTTCTGATGCTGTGCCAAGGCTTTTTTTTAATTCATCTGTCTCACAGTCAGACTGGCATTACAGCCATGTTGCTTTGATGCTTTCCATGTCTTCACCATGGTAGCACTGAGTCAATGAGCTCTACAAGAAAGCCAATTCTTCTTCAAAGACATGTTTTTATTTTCGAGAATGCTGCTTTTGTGTTGTCTCAGTCAAGATACAAAAACAGTAAAGTTACTGATTTAATTCTGAAGTCATTCAACAAGTTGTCCATTCTTCAAATCGATTTTTCTCCAACTAAATTATTCTCCAACATTTTTTATGGAACAATCTCTTAATTGGACATATTTAATTTGTTCTTATAACTTACGTTATAAGAAATTAAGCCGAACAAGTGTTAGCGGCAGCTCGACTAACAGCCCGTACCGGACGTCCGGTCGTCGTTGTACATTGTTGGAGAAACACTGATTTTTTAGGTGACACAGCTTTATTCAGTGTTTTTTCCTGTAATCCCCGGGTCTGTTTGTTCTAGAGAAGACGAGACCTCAATGGGCAATTCAGCTCCCGGTAAAAACATCCTGAACGATGAACACTGGAGTAATCCTATCCTGGTGAAGCTGGTTATTTAACAACGAAGACAACAACTCCCATGATCCCTTGCTACTGCACACCGTCATCACACTCCGTCTTTTGTTATTGTTTTGATTTAGAGACCCCTAGCGGCTGAAATTACATATTGTGCATTTAAAGTCAGAGACGAGCAAAACTGAAGACAGAGCAAGCATTTGTCCATTTGTCCATGTGTGTTTGTTTGTCTGATGTGGCCATCAAAAACACAAATCAATATTAGGATTACAGTTCACAGATTACTTTTCTCTTCAAACAAGAGGGAAGAAAAATCTTCACAATATCTGGTCTTCCTCCCGTCACCTTCTCTTATCAGAATCTCAACTTTCTATTCTAGAGAAGCCTGAGTGTGCTTACTTACATCTTGAAACAATGCACAATATCTGTGTCTTAGCTGCTAGATGTTCCATTTTATTCACTTGCTAGTAAAATTGTATACCTGCATTTGGTGGATTCATTGTGTTTTTCAGTGTAAGTAAATGTAAAACTACAATACTAATCTCAAATGGACTACACAGCTGCATAGAGTTTCAGAGATGGGCAATTATTCTCTGTGGATTTATCTGTGTGACAGCTTTCACATTATGTACATGTCATAACTCGATTCATTGTCAATCAAAAGAAAAAAAAAAGATTAGTGGAGATATAAGAATACATTTCATGTCAGGGAGCCTGAAAATAAGCAAGGTAAGGGCTTTGCATCCATGAAGTGGAAATTGTGTATGTGTTACCTGTTCTAACAGATGTAGCACAAGAAGTGGAAATCCTTGTGGCAGATCATCTTTTGATCAGCACAGGGCGAAGTGAAAAGATGCGTTCAAGTGTGTGTAGTTGTGAAGACAAATGGAGATGGAAAAGGGTGACTATACAGGGTAAGGACGGCCACTCCGTTAAAAGCACGTCTGTGAGATTTACAAAAGCACTTGAATTACAGCAGTGCCTCCACATCAGACACACTGTACCATCCATTATATAGCATTATGTTCTGCTGTGTTCAAATGCCTTTTTTTAAAACAGATGTAGCATGATTGTGTTCCCTCTCATACCTCTCATGCACATCATGCACACCTCTCTCCAGATGCCACTAGCAGGTCTACTAATTGTAATTATTACTCTAGCAAACAATCTGACCCCATGTAGAATGACCAGGGTACTGTTTTCCCTCCATCTACCATACCTGAAATAACTTAGAGCTGTACTTTGAGAAAGTGTGGTTTTACCTTAAGACCAGACAACCTGCTGTATAAATTTAGAGAAAAGGGTTTTTTTATCCCTATACTTTTTGGCTAGGCATAATAGACTTTCCAAGTAGTAATCACTTTGGCAACACCATAACTTGTGGGGAGGCCAGGATACTGTTGATTCAACCAGTAGCTGCCATTCCATTGCCCTGTTGCCTATATTGTGCACTCTGGATACTGTCAGACTGGATCATGCTGGTCAAATGTTGGTTTTCCATGGTTGGTGAGTGTGTACAAATGGACAAATTAGAGCCATGTCCTGGAGTCCTAGTGGTTCAGATGCACCCCAGTGTCCTGGTTTTGAGTGTGGTCAGTGACCTCTCTTTCTTTGTTTTCTGTCTCTATCATAACCGTAAAACTGCCCAGTAAAGTTGAAAATTCAAAACCATAATCTCAAAATGTCAAAAGAATTAAGTTGAGCTGACTGCACTCAGCTCCCCCTGCTGTCCATAAGGTGCCTCTATGCCCTAGACGTTTCAAACCCTCCCTCCGGCCTTTGGGCCACGCCTCCTCATTTACATACAGCTTGAAAACCTGCTTAAAAAATCTTTAGACTAGCTACTATCATGATTACTAGTGTAATTACTGATTATAGCTTACTCACTGCTAGATCACTTTCCATAAGACTCTTACCACATTTCCCCTCCCAGCAACACTACTGCTATAGGAAACTAGCAAATCTGAGCAAAACATTACATTTGCTAATTTTGAGAGAATATGAATTAATTATCTCTCCCACACGCTGTTAAAAGTCTTGAATCGTCACTATCTATGACAGCATGCTGTAAACAGCCAAGTACAGCTGTAGTAAGGCATTTGCAATTACTTCCATCCCCTGTAGGTGAGAGATTTATGAGCTGCAACTTTATAGTTTACGGAAAGCAGTGTTCTGCAGCTATGGCATTTTTACACAGATGCTTAAACTGTAGCCCTTTCAGTTTATGGCAACATTTTAGAAAAATGTAAATAGTGAAAAACAGAGTCCCAAGTACAAAGTTTCAGGTGTCATTAGGATTTGACTACATGTTTAAATTTCCCTCAAATGGTCTTATCTTTAGTTAACTCACATAGGGTTAAGTCTACCTTTAGAAATGAAATGTTTGCACTCGTTAAGAAAGGGCACCACTCTTCAATTAGAAAAGAACTGTAAGGTTTTGATGGTGGTGAACCCTTACAGCCAGGATGAAAACCAGCAGGACTGAGGTGTAAAGTGTGATGGAAAAATGAACAGCATCAGTCAAACAGGGATAGTTTTTTTTACTTGTGACCATAAGCAAATTTCAAAAAGTCCAACAGCTCTTACACACATGTAGCAGACTAGTTAACAACAAAAGCATTTTTGCAGGTGCAGCAGGTTGAAGTGGATTGCATCGGCAGAGGTGACACTCAACCTGAACCCCCCCCCCCCCCCCCCCCCCCTCTCTGACACTCTACCATTACACAGTGAAGGGCCCCTGAACACTCCCACCATACATTTAGAATACATATTTACAATTTGCCCTTACTGATATTTACATACAGAAAATACAAATCATTCTTGGCTAACACAGATTAAATCAAATTTAGATAAACTGAAGAAATAACAAACAAAAGCCAAAGGTAACAAAAACCCCTCTACTCACTCCCCTCTGACCTCCATCTCCTGCTTCAACGAACACAAACAGGCAACTTCTTGCTAATAAAATGAAGACATTTATTAATAATTATACATCTAAAGAATATATGATGAAGAAAATAATCAAGCAAATGAATAGAAAAGATTTAAATGATGAGATAAATGTGTCACTGAGTTGACCATAATGATGGAAGTATGTGATTTTAAAGTTATAAGAGAAAGGAGGGGTGCTAGGGCAGCATCAACTTCTCTAAGATATGATAATTGTGATTCAATATCAATTCATAATCACAGAAAGGTGCAGATTGTGCCTACTTGATGGAGCACTTCGGTGCAGACTGTTTCAACAGTTCCAGGGTTGCTGCAGTGTTGAGTCACAAGCAAGGTGCAGGCCAGTCTGCTTGCAGGGCTACGCCGTGAAGGAGCCTTCACTTCAGGCTTAGTTGCCAGGCGACTTCAGATGCAGTGTTTCGCCGAGATGAGGTCTGAACAGCAGGGCCTACCAGTTGCTCTAGTGGCTTGCTTTAGAGCCGGTGGGTGAAGGTCCAGGTTGATGCGTCACTGCCTGAGGTTCTCTGAGGCAGTCAGATGTGGGCTCACATTTAGTTGTGGCTTCTGTTGAGTTCTTGTGATTTTGGCTGAGTGTCAAATACAAATTTAATCTAGCTACACTAACTTCTTCCCCTTAGACTTGGGTAATTCCATAGGCTGGATGAAAAACTTCTTGGTACAGAAATATAAAAACACAAAAAGAAAACAGTTCCCTCAGTTCCTCCCTCCACACTAGAAGAAGGTTAAAAGCACGTACTTTAGGCGAGCAAAAGAAAATTAAAGAGAGACATTTAAGAAAAACTAAGATAAAATAAAGACAAAGTTTCCTGAGCTCAGTAAGGGCCGGCCTAATGGAGTGCACTGAGCAACACTCAGAAGAGTCAGCAGCCACACATTTCTCCATTCTCTGTATAGCATTGTCAGGTCAGGCTAACCCATTGTTGCTAACTTTGGAGCTAACCCCCTCCACTTTTCCAGCAGTTAGGGAAATAACAGATGTGAATTTTCTTTGTCTTGAGAAGCTGCAGCATTTAGTAACTGACACACTGTAGTTTGTACTGTACATTTACTGCCAGATTGACAACTTACTGCTAACCATTTCCTCTGCTCTGCTTGCATCCACAATCACTTTTCTGCACTCAACCACACACTGCTATGCTAGTACTAGCACCTCATTTAAATTCTTTCTGTAAATCCTGGAGTATCAACCTTTAGCAGTTGGACAGGAATTCAAAGAATAAGAAATGCTGGGAATGTCCTTTACCTGTGTATGTTTCACTGAATAGAACTTCCTTGTGACCTTGTACTGGCAATTGTCTGCCCTCTGGTGACAGTAATAGTGTTATGTGTATTGTTACGTTCATGTGAGAAATTTAGAGATGATTTGCACAGTGAATAAAGTAGTGTTACCTAGAGTTGAATGGTTATTTCAGGGTTAAAAATATTTGGCATTATCTGACCTTTTCACTCTCCACAAGGATATACCAAGCTCAACACCGCAGAGACTGGGGAGTGACTACAATAACTAGACTGAGAGCCTGCAAGTGGATGCTTGGTTGGAGAAGCGTGATGTTTTAAATGTCTGCAGAGGTGCATTAGAATAGAAACACTGCCTTCAACAAATGTACTTCATGCAAAAATATGATAATTTTAAAAATCATCTCATATGAATGAGAACCATGAGTGATGGGATGATCTAATGACCGAGGACAGGCAGTTTTAAATATTCTACACACACCTACAGTTTTACCAGTTACTTGGACACTGCTGATATTCTGGACATAAGTAACAAAAGTATATAGTTGTCCAAGTTTCACTGGGATTTGTGGTCCATGCTGCTTCTCTGTCTGTATCTGGTCTCTTGGTGCTCAAATGTCCCACCAACCGTGAAACCAAACCCTCCATGAGAGCATCATTCCTGTGTAGCTCACTAGGTGGTTTCTCATTGGCCCGCTGTGTCCCTAGGCGCTTTGTCATTGGATCCCTTTCCCTCCAGGAGGCTGTTGATTTGCCAAGACTCTCTGTGGTGTTGTGTCCCAACCCCCAAGATCCACAGAGGTAGTTGCTTAACTTTCTCTGCTTTGAAGACCACTAACACATATGTACACTCAATACACAGTATATCTGTATGTGTATGTGTGTGTTCCCAAAAATGGCTTGTTACATATTTAACGGAGTCTGAGCCCAACGGAAGTCTCAAATTCAAAAATTCCCAGGGTGAAGGATTATCAGAGCCCTAGTTATGTCAAAAGAAATGTTTTTACTCATAAGTACGGTGGAAACAATTCTGCTGCCAAGCAACAAGTGGTTAGAAAGGAATGACACTTTGTTCACTTACATATATACATATATATACATATATATGTGTGTGTGTGTGTGTGTGTGTAAGGGATCAACAAGCAGGTGTGCTTTTTACGGTTTTGAGGCACAACGTGGAGGTGCAGAACCATCTGATGTGAAGCAAAGGCCCCTGTGAAGTGCCTTAAAACGCACACCTACAAGTTGATTATCCCGCTTATATCATGGTCATTTGCCAAAAATATGAAACAAAAGCATTCGCAAATTTTTGGTGAAAACCACACTGTACTCGCTGGTAGATGTCATTGTTTGACATGTTTTATTTATTATTGTTTATTGACACAAAGATTGCAGGATTTGTTGGAGCATTTTGCTCTTAGGGGCTTCTCATCGAATGCTTGCATGGCCCTTTGATATGGGAAGTCCTTGAGGGGAGGCCCATTAATAGACAGCCGAATGCAGGCTGCTAGGTGCTCTCCTTGCAGTCTGTTCCTTAGGTTTGTCTTCACCTGCAAGCAGAGGGAGTATAATGAGAGAAGTTGGAGGGACAAAGAGTATTATAAATCACATATTCAATTGCTTCAACTCTATTCATGGTGGAAAAGTCCCTCTCACAATTCATAGAGGAAACAGGCACCGTGAGCACAATGGCTGCTAGTTGGCTGAGGCATGGGTAGAGCTGGCCCCACTCATCATTTTGGGCATCATGCTGGCATCCATGATCTGATTTCAAGGAAATGAATAGACAGAAAACGTAATTCAAAATAAGCAATAGGTCAAGTTTATTTTAATTTACCCACACATTAACATAAATCTTTAAAGTAATATAAATATGAATATCTTACTTGCTCCCTGAACCTTGCCCAGAGTTGCTCCCTAGTCATCCCTCCCTGTCTTTGTTATTTTCCTCTGCTCCTCCTCTCCTCTTCATTCCTAATGCTGAAGACACCAAGACCTCAGGGGTCATCTAGGTCCTGGTGTAACTTTCCCAAGAAAGAACCAGGGGGCTGGGAATCACCGGCATTTTTAATGGCTTTTCTAGAAGCCATAGTCACAGGGACCTAAAACAAGATGTTTCTGTTTTTTTGTTGTAGTTTTTTTGCTTGAAACTTACATAATTTCAATATTGAGTTGAAGAATAGTTTAATTATTGGTGACTGTACTTGTATGTACAATGTACAGTAGTTGTAGGCATCCCTGCTGTCCAATAGCCAGAAAGTTGAATTGCTCTTTTTTTGGAAGATCTTTGAGAGCCTTGACAGGTGGGGCAGCACATCCGCTTACATGTATACAGCTGCCACAAATCAGTATGTGGCACAAAAATTGTACAGCCCTTTTGCCAGCAGGCACTAGTTTACCTCCACCTCCTCAGCTAATGCTGCCAACATAGTGCTGAGGTTCTGTTGTAAATTGGTGATGGCCTGGTGCTTGGACAGCCAGCGAGTGTCTTTGACCTCCTAAAGCGTAAATTAAGGAGATAACAATAAAGGTAGATTGATTAGGTCAAACAGTTCTGGAGTTGTATTACAGATGTAATCTTATTTATAATGATTATTGACATTTGTCATTTTCTATTAAATTACTATTAAAATTTTCTATTACCTACACAGTCAAATCAGGCCTTTGATGCTGCTTGAAGGACAGCAGTCCTGTTGCAGCTATTTTTGAAATAAATCTGAAGCTGCTGCAGGTGCTCATTAAATGTATCCCTGTATGGCACGGTGCTGGATGCATCTTTACATGCAACAGACACCATCCATGGGAATTCGTCCTGCAGCTGTTTGGCAACCCCAGTATGCTGTTCTGCTTTAATCGAGTAAATACATATTTGTATCACATAATATAGCCTACTAGTAAGAATCCAGGTATGTAAATAGATTTTTTGATGTGTCATCACAGCTGCTCCATAAGTCCCCAGCCCAAACAGTTTGTGTGTGGGGAAGTTCTTTTTCTGGAGAACCCCCTTGAATGCAACCACTATTGTGTTTGACCTCCCATCTGGCACCGTGACGAGGTCTAGGAACACACTCCACAGTTTCCCCTCTTGGTCCATGTATCTGAAAATGATTAAAGCATTTTCATAGAAGACTATTAAATTAGGGATTACCGCAATACCGGTTGATAATTACATACATTTTTTGCTTTTAGTAGCTGTCTCGCAGATCCAACTGGCCCATGATGGCAACGTCTGTGCTCTCATCAGCCTCAAGTCCTATGGCCACAGATGCCTGTATTGCTTTTCTTCCAATCTATAAATGAAACAGAGCATGTATTATTTTTGCAATATTTTCATATAAGGTTATAATGAAAGCATCAAAATAGCTCAATATTGTATAGAACTTTTTACTTTGAGCTTTTCAAAATAATCACAACCAAGTAGCTCTGCCAAGTTCAACAGTGCAGGATAATTAGTGTGATGGGACTGTTATCGCTTTGTCAGGTGGTACAGACATTTAAAGGCCCTTATGATGGCTTCATGATCCAGGACAACAACAGGCTCGAAGGCATCCAAGACTGAGGAACCTGTGTGCATTGTAATTTGTAACATATAAAAAGAAACATAATACCCCAGCATGGCATGGGGTTTAACACTGTCCCTTCGATATTCACTTATCATGTGTCTGTCTAAACAGTCTAGGCGGTAAACCATTGAGCCCTCTTCAATAAATGGCCGCTTTGACACTCCCCTCTTGGCAGCATGTCTATGTTGCCTACATAAGTGGCAGAACATTCCTTTAAAATGATGGATAGATTCATTAAGAATATTTTCAGTCATATCTTTTAATTTATTTATTTTACACACTAATTTTGTATTTGAAACTTACCATTTGAAGTATGGTACAACCAAGGCTTGTATCTTGGTATATTAGGCCAATCTGGTTCCCATCCAGACTTCCTGTGTTTAGAGGTTTTTTGGAAGCTTGTCTCATCTTTCTCTCTTTCCTCTGCCTACTCCTCTCCTGCTCCCCTTGCCTGTACATTTTCCTCTCCTTGCTTCCTCTCCTCTCTCTCCTCATCTGTCACTCCTTGAGTTCTCCTGTTCTCTTCCATCCCTATATTCAATCCATGTTCCCTCTCTGTCTATCAAGGTAAACAAACACTTAATAATTATATGAATTAATATAGTTATTTTTCAGTGACAGTAATAACTACTTTTTTTTTTTACAAGCTAGGTTACACCAATAGCTGTTGTGTTAATAAACACAGAGGTGCTTAATGTGCATGTTGATGCTGTGCACTGTTACTGTGGGACTGTGTAGAAGTAGAAGACTGCAGAATGACGTACAGAGAAGTAGAGTGAAAGAGGTAGGGTGAGTGCAGATAAAACCAGATATGCTATCAGTGTTAGCGGTTGCTACATAAAGTCCTCAACAGTTTGCCCGTCTCCAGTGCTTCACTCAACAACATAACAACAGCGTAACTGCACCTTCGTTATGTGTGTGTGTGACTCAGTCTAGCGGGCTCGTTGTGGGAAGTGAGTCTCTTCCAGTGTGTGAGAGAAGTACCAGCACGTTGCTGCAGCCACAGAAAAGTATACGCCATTAGCAGTATTCACATTACTTTAATCAGTCATAAAGTGTGTAGATAAGCTCAGGTTGTAATATAATAGTTACTAAAAGGCTGTGCTTTCAGTAACTATTACTATAACTAGGCAATAAGCACAATATTGCAGTACCGCACTACAGACAAGCCAACAGTGGGGAATGGCAAGAAACCGCCACAACTGCGCTATGTTCACGTTTTTCCTTTTTTATGAGGCTAGGCCCTTCTTGCTTTAAACTTTGATGTGTGTGTATTGAATGTTGGGTGGCTGCCTGGGTCCAGTCCGGCGGCTCTGGAGTATCCTGCCCACTGTGCAGCATCTCGCGTGTTGAACGCCAGTTAATCTGGGAGGACTTTATTTAGCAACCGCTAACACTGATAGCGTACATGGAGTCATCTGGGATAAGAGCAGCAGCGATGAAACCATGTATGTTATCAGTATTAGAGAGAAATAATTTGTCTCCTCCTAAATGTCTGCTCTGTTTACCTACCTCATGCTTTTCTTTTCCTTAGAAAATACTTAAGTAAGCTCATTTTCTTTTCTTTAATTTAAGATAGTTAGTTGGACCCGTAATGCATGCGCTGAATTCTGTAATGTGTCCGCAGAGGCAGGAATTTTTCTTTTGTGTGTTTGTGTGTTTGTTGTTGTTTTTTTTTTGCTGTGGTGGCAAACTCCAAAATGTTATCAGCGGAAATACTGCAGTCAGACAGTTGTGCAACACAGACAGTTTGTTGAAGTTATCAGGCTTAAAAGAGGCATAGAGCTGAATATCGTCAGCGTAAGAGTGATAGAATATATCTCTAAATTTGCTAATAACATGACCTAAGGGAAGCATATATAAAGCAAATAAAAAGGACCCAAGATGGAACCTTGAGGTGCACCACAGGAAAGAGCATCAAGTCCGAGTGACAGAAAAACTCCTATCTGAGAGGTAGGAGGAAAACCAGTCCAGGGTGCTCCCTGAGACACACACCCACTGTTTAAGCCTTTCTATCATTATTCTGTGATCCACAGTGTCAAAAGCTGGGCTAAGATCCAGCAGCACCAAAATGGAGCACTCACCCACATCAGAAGACATCATTATGTCATTGGACACTCTTAGAAGAGCAGTTGCAATGGAATGCTTCTGACGGAAACCTGATTGGAACTTGTCTAAAATGTGTGTAGTCAAGACAGCAGTGAGCTGCTGGCACCAACTTTCTATAAAATTTTTGAAATAAAAGGCAGCTTGGATATAGGCCTGTAGACACTGGGAACATACAGATCAAGGTTTGTTATTTTCATTTTACATGTAATGAGGGCAGCAGGAGCCTGTCCTCTGCTCTCCTCTCATCACCTTACACACTACCCTTTCCCCTCTTGCCTGCCCTGCACGTGTCACCGTTGAGCATTTTACTCATTTCAATAATGGATTTTTTCCAAAGAAGAGAGAAAAAATATTCACAAATGATGCTGAGATTTGGTAATGGTTTATTTTAAACCAATTACTCTTTTTTATATTTTGATCCCTCTTTTGCCTCTCAAAAATACAAGAGGAGCAACCTCCTCTGCCTCTATGGACCAGCCTCCTCTGCTGCTTACACATGGATTTTAACATGAAGATAAAAACACAAAGCACATGGACACATCCTATTGATACAAAAAGAATATAAACTGAGTATGTTAAAACTATTACTGACGGTAATGTATGTTCTGTGGCGTGCTACACATCTAAACCATTGACTGTATATAAAGAGGTCAGCCGTTACACATTGATTCCAGGTTTATATGGTGGAATTGTTTGTAATAAAGTAGCCATGGATCGCCCTGGCTGAAAACAGTGCTGTGTAAAACAATACAAGGGACTGTGTTGGTGCGTGTTATTTAAAGTGAGACGATGAAATATGATCCAGCAGTCCGGTTGGAGTAACAGATTATTGCATTTAAAGGCTGATCAGAAAAACACTGCACGGTAGTAAAAAAAAGAAAAAAAAAAAAAAAAAAAAGAGTATGTTAAAACTATTTGTCTCAAACAGTTATACAAATATATACATAATGTAAAATGTTAAGATTTCTTGCTCATGTCACCTTAAATAGAGAGATGGCAGAGGGGATTAAGGAGCCACTCTCAGTGAAACTGATAGGGTTTAGGGGACTGAACAGTAAGAGATCTGATTTTGAGTTGTTGAGTTAAAGAAAATGTTGTTTTTTTGGATCACCAGGTCTCAGGGGAAGGTATATCTGTGTGTCGTCTGCATAGCAATGGAAAGAGACATTGTGATGTTGGATGATTTGGCCAAATGGAAGTATGTAGATAGAAAATAAAATGCACCTAAAATTGAGCCTTGCAGTACATCACAGGTAATGTGAGTTGTAGAAGATGAGTAATTACCTATGGTAACTGACTAGGTTCTTTCTAAAAGGTAAGAATAAAACCAACTGAGTGCAGTATCCTTGATGCCAACCCAGGTGCAGCCGACTATCAACTTGTCTATTATAGTACCAAAGTACTTTGAAGACTCCACAATTTCTACCACCTGACAATTGACATGAACTTGATTAGACAACTCACAATGCTTGTGTGCTTGCAGAGCTGGTGGAGTGAGGGTTTTTAAATACTGTACATTGACAGTATAACACAATACAGTATCCATTAAATTAAGGTTTATTTACATTGAACCATGGACCTGGGGATCTGGTTTGTTTGGTGTTGTGTGCTGTACATATAATATAGCACCTTGAGGCGAATTTGTGATATTGGACTATATAAATAAAATTGACTGGCTGGTATGAGGCATTACATGCCTTTTCAGGCACTTCTGTAACTCAGATACATTGAAACTTTCAGGAAAATCAATTTCTCAGTTTCCAGCAGCTGGTCATACATTGAAATGAAACAATAACAATACCTTATCATCTCCTTTGTTTTCTTTTGCTCTTCTCACTCTCCTATCTGTTTATTCATTTTTGAATGTACAGCCTTCTCATCGCTTGATTTGCAACATTATCAGCAAACTAGAAATTGTTTTGAAATCTTGAAATTTTTTGAAATCTTCCATCATCAGCAGATGACTCTGTCTTTAACTGTCACTGTGGAAAGACAACTCATAGGTGTGAGGTGGCCTGGGGCACGGGATGCTCATGTCTGTCAGAGTCAGTCAGTCTATATTTTTGTGCAGCTTCATTTGCATTAGACCAGACCTTGGTTTCACATAGATAATATTAGGCTGGTCCACAGACATAAGCCAGGCTCAGTTTTACTTTGTTGGTGAACTATATGTAAGACAACCACCATTAAAGGATATGTTCAAAATGTTTTGAGTGTGTCTTAAAACTACATTCAGGTGCCCAAATGAACATGTTTTTCTTGTTGTAATCATTCCTCCTGTTTATACTGACCTCTCCCCTGTGTGCTTTCAATGTTAGTGACAAAAATATATTTAAAAGTTTATCTGAAGATATGAGGCCTCAGCCGCCTGAATTAGTCTTATAAAGTCAATGTCTTCCACAGTTAGTCTTTTTAATACAAAAATCCTTCTTTGTGGCAACGTTTTTCTGTTCAGCTACAGTGGAAGAATAATTACAAAAAGAGGGACTTTGGCACTAAAAAGACTAATTATGACGAATTTGGACAACTTAAACCTCATATTAACTTCAAGTAAACTTTTAAATACATTTTTACACAGAGGGACGACTGTGGATTTTGTCCCCCATCACTTACATTGTAAGTGCATTATGAAGGGATCTTCTAATGGTCAGTAGGAACAGGAGGAATGATTACAACAAGAAAAACATGTGTCAGTGTTCATTTGGATACCTGACTGTTGTTTTAAGACAGATTTGACAAATTGATTTTCTCAGAATATGGGCATTGCAATCATGCTGTTATAAACACTCAGTATTATTAAAGATTATTAATCTTACGTCTTCCTATGACATAACCACATAAATCTATTTACAGGAAAAACACACACATCCAGGGTCCACTTTTCTTTGTTGGTTAATGTCAGATCAATGTCATTGATCCACCTCACTTCTCGTACTTCATCATGTAGTCTGTGCACACACAAGCTACACACTGTCTACATGAATGAGCTGTGTCAAACTCCAACGCACACACACATATGGTGGTACTGTAAATTGCCTGAGATGTAATGGTGGTCCTAACGAAGAGCAGCACATTGATTAAATCATTACACCACTAATTGACTGGAGGCATTGATCTGAGCTACACACACACACGCACACACAGGCACACACAGGCACACACACACCTTTAAACACACAACTAATAAGCCATCGTATTTCCTGTTTTTAATGTATTTCTGATTGTCCATAGATAATACATAACATCTGTACTTCTTCCTTTCCTTTCTTTCTGTCACCTTTTTGACATTATTTTTGTCATACACACACAGATTAATCATACAGATGTGAGAAAACACACACTGGAGCCTTGAGATACATCACAGTTTAAACATCCATTAATGCTTAATGAAGGCAGTGAAAATGATTGATTAGATTTTATTAACTGCTCTGTGGGAAGGTGAGAATGGCCTTTTGTTAACTGATTAGATTGCAGTAAATACATAATTGGTTCAGGGGGTATATACAACTTTTTCAGCCCAAGATTTGAAACTGATTAAATGTAATTTCTCTTAAAGGGCTTGAGCCTTAGTCCAACATCCTGTTGGTCTTGTCATGGCAGCCTCATCAAGCTTTTCACTTTCTGTCTTCATCGCTTTCATCTCATCAGTGCTGCTTGTACATTCACACAGATGACTGGCAGAATATGTAGGGTATGTATGTCAATATGTAGGGTCATTGTAATTACTATTGAAACAATTCATTGCTTAATCAGTTAGTTGTTTGACAAAAAAATGTGTGTGTGGTAGGTAAGAGAGCAGGGGAGGTGTGTGTCCTGTCGGCTGCACCTGGGTTGGCATCAAGGATACTGCACTCAGTTGGTTTTATTCTTACCTTTTAGAAAGAACCTAGTCAGTTACCATAGGTAATTACTCATCTTCTACAACTCACATTACCTGTGATGTACTGCAAGGCTCAATTTTAGGTGCATTTTATTTTCTATCTACATACTTCCATTTGGCCAAATCATCCAACATCACAATGTCTCTTTCCATTGCTATGCAGACGACACACAGATATACCTTCCCCTGAGACCTGGTGATCCAAAAAAACAACATTTTCTTTAACTCAACGACTCAAAATCAGAACTCTTACTGTTCAGTCCCCTAAACCCTATCAGTTTCACTGAGAGTGGCTTTGGTCCCTTGTCTGCTAATGTGAAGCCTGCTGCCAGAAATTTGGGAGTACTATTAAGCTTTGAACCACAGATCAAAAAAGTTGTCCAGTCCTGCTTCCTTCAAATAAGAAAAAAACTCCAGAATTAAACCAATGCTCTTATACTCTGACCTGGAAAAAGTCTTTCACACACTTATTTTCTCTAGACTTGACTACTGTAACTCTGTCCTTTCTGGCATACACCAAAAGTCACTCCTTTGCCTCCTGCTAGTTCAGCGTGCAGCAACTAAGCTTCTTACTGGTTTTAACAGACAACATCACATCATCTCAATCCTGGCTTCTCTCCATTGGCTCCCTGTTTGATTTAGAATTGACTTCAGGATTTAACTGATCTCTTTTAAAGCACGACTGGGTCTGGCCCCAAGCTAAATAACTTACATTTTGACCCCATATGAGCCAGTTTACAGCCTTAGAACCTCAAGGGGGCCCTTCTGGCCGTTTCAAAGTTGAGGCTTAAATCTAAAGGTGACCATGCTTTTGCCATCAGGGCACCTTGGAATGACCTACCTGAGGAAATAGGGCTCCCAGAATAAGTGACTTCTTTTAGATCACTTATTAGAACCCATTTTTATAGACTTTTATGTGATGTTGTCTTTTTATTTGTATTTATTTATATTTACATTTTTTTAATGTTTTTTTATTTCTTTTACTGTTTTTATCTTTCATCATCCTTCTGTCTTCTCTCTGCTGTGTTGCGTCATCTTTGTTTTAACTTCATTATTATTATTATTATTATTATAAAAGTTAAAAGACACAATAGTTGAAGGCAATAGCCAATCCACAGCTGAAATACAGTACTACAGAGGAATATTATGTCAACAAGTCCAAGTGCAATTTATCAACCTATACCGACTTTAAACTGACCATTTATTTTATCTTAGCTGTTTATTGAGGGTCTGATATTATGCAGCTCAATATGTTTTTCATAATTTTGTTTGTTTATTTCTTTTATTTCATTCAAGAATAAAACTGATTTATGCAACAGTTTTAAAGTTGTATTTAGGAGCAGATGTGATGATTCCCATTAGTAAGTGAGAGCAAACAGCTATAGGAGCTTAAATTAATTATGCTGCTTCATTTGGCAAAAAATATAACATCAGATGAAAATATAATCTATACACTACCAGATTGAAATGTAAAGCTTACCCACACACAATAAACAGTGGCCTGCTTCTTTTAAGGCTAACACAAATCTGCTCTGGTGACATCAGCCAAATGATGTTATGTATCTGTGTTCTTCTTCTCTTAAATTTATAAGATCTCACAAGGTAATATTCATTGGGATTTACATGATCCTTGTGTTTACATTATTATTTCATGCAGATTTATGAAGAATGATGTAAAAGATTTGATATAACCTATAAAAGGGAAAACTTTTGAAAGCTTTTGTTAGAGGGGCAAATATTTTAGTCAGATTTGGCTCACCATTTTCTTATGGCTTTTGGGATAAAATCAACCTTAATTTAATTTGACATACAGGCAATATGTAAAGTGAAAAGTTGAAAGTTCATTCTTGCTGATGAGGATGATGTAGTAGTTTGATCAAAAAGTCCTCCTCAGAACAGTTATTAAATGTACCTTGAGGTAAGATTGCTGAGATTGTCAACTGCTGTTTCCAAAAATGAACTTTGAACCTTTATACCAGAATTACTGTAATTACTCACAACCTACCAATGCTTACAGAGGTAGTAAATAAACTGAAAGTGGAAATCAGGCAAATTCCTCACTGGAACATTTTAAAGATTAACTGCCAATTTTGATATTGATAGACAGGCATTCCTACATTCTCATTGGCTGAGAATGAGCAGTATATCTAGTATTGAGTCTATAGTTTCACTAGTTGACAAATGGAATTATTTGTTTCTTTAAATGAAGAACTTTAAAGTCTGACAGTTATTATACATTCATTATTTTGTTTTATCTGAGGATTCAGACATACACACACATACTACAAGTTAAATTTCACACTGTCTGTCTCAGCTCTGTAGGAGAAAAAGGCCTAAGAAACCAAGGTTAGTTTACAATACAGAGTGTGTTGTAAATAACCTTTAATTAGCCTCTGTTAAGAACACACACAGACACGCTGCATAGCACTAAACACAGGTGAAACAAGGATACACAATACACATACATATGAAGAAATACAGAAGAAAAACACACACTTTTACACACACACAAACTTGACACCTGTTGATGCTCTGGTGTTGAGTGACTCCTAGTTTAGACCAACGGTGCGCCATGCTACGCTGCAGGTGGCCAATTAGCAGCAGCCCAAGGCGGGACCTCCTGCTGCGGTTATAGCTCCTGACCAATTAGAGGGCTTGATTTATACCAGCAATAATTCTCTGTACTCACACTGCTGCACACACACACATAGTGCACCATGAGCTCTCACACATATGTATACATTGTGAGGTACAGTATATACATGCAGCGAAAAAGACACACAAACATAACATGCAAGTGCACACGCACACACGTGTGGTAAGACACACAGCCCCCTCTATATGTGCTATAATAATCAGTAATTAGGACCTTTAGAAAGATCAGTCATTTGTCAGTCCAACCAACTGTTGCAGCAGCAGGACTGGAGTTTCTCGGTATGCACAGGCATACACACATGCACACACACACACAAACACACACACACACACACTGATGTTTTTCTTTTTTTTCTTTTTTTAAAGCTGTTCATTAGTCAGTCATAAAAGTGAAGCAGGTTGAATTGAAATGGAATTTCAAGAAAGAGAGAGGAAATGGGAAAAAGAGGCACAATGTGGTGATGATTCATCTTAAGCTGCTTGCTGTAAATTCCTCTTAGAACTCTTTGGCAGTGTTGTGCTGGTATACCTTGTTGCCCTCAGAAAACTGGGCTATTGTTGCTCTCTTGGCCAATGCAAAATGGGGAAAACTAGCAAGCTCTGCTGAATGGATAATCACACAACAGTAAATCGTCACAGAAAATGGTGGAAAAAGGTGAAGCTGTTTGCTGTCTTGTAAAATACAACTGCTGTACAGTAATGTTCACTTCTCACTTCAGTGAGGCAAAAGAACATGAACAGCATTGATTCTACAACATATTTCAGGCTTAGGCTATGTAGGTTGCATGCAAATTTATTTGAACAAATTAAGTGTTAGTTCTAATTTGTTCAAACTTGATTTTTTGAAAAAAGCGACAGCTCTAGCAGGCAAGTTAAAACTGTTATTTCCATATGACACACACACATAAACAAACACATAGTGCCACACAGTGAAAGAAAAAGCAATGAGCAAGCAGCCGCAACATATATTTAATAAGTATTTAATATCACCACACCATTCAACTCATTTTAAGGTTGTCTTTTGTACAAATACAGCCTTTGGCCTTAGAATAGCACTACTAGAAATGTAGAGAGGTCACCAAATAGATGAGGTCCATCCACTGAGGATCATCAGTATCCACAGTAAATTTCATGGAGACCATAAATTCTATTTCATGCTTCTTTTTTTTTTTGTTGGTCAAGTGGAAAATCTGGTATTGACGGTGGTACCAGTTGAAAAATCAGTCAACACATATCCAAGGATTTATCCTCTTAACATTCTTGTGAATGTCCATCACAGATTTCAAAACAATCTGGCTGCAGTGAGGGACTGACAGACCATAAGTCCTGCCGCTCACAAGTTAAAAAACAAACCAAGCAATTAAAAATAAATAAATAAATGGAAAGCAACAACAACAAGCTGCAGATGCCATTACTAAAGATGGATTTGAACACCAGCAATCAAGCTGAAGCAGCCGGTGTCCAATCTGCTCGTCAGGGAAGTGGTTTATTTGAGTGATGGCAGGCAAAAGTGGCCTTGTTATTTCTCAAAGCAGTGGCTCCATTTAGAGCCAAGCCGAGCTTCTCATTAGGACTCTCAGACAGCCTTCCTACTGACATAACATTCACCCTTGGTGATCAGATTGCATTCAGATAGAGCAAAACTGCATCATATCATCCCCCCAAAACCCTTATGGACAGACTTAAAAGTATATAGTGCTTAGGGAAAGAAAATATCTGCCACACTGTGACTTAATTGTTAGTTAAGTCACAGTTAACTGGTAGTTAAGATAACTGTTAGTTAACTGATAGTTTTCAGCCAAAGCCAAACCAAAAGATGAAGGTGAGATGATGGGTCATCTGGTCAACAGTTCTTGAACGCAAATTGGTTGTTTCCATTGCTGACAGCACTCCATAGTGCAATATGGCATTGGAAAGGGCAACACAATAAAGCACTGCACCATCAAAGAAAATGAGCCTCATCTGTTTAGCTGCTTGAAAAAGTAATGTAGCACAACCTCAGCCACTAATGAGGTTCATGGAACAAGCCGGCAACACCGGGAAAGAGGGAATTTCTGCATCTCATTACATAAAACCAGCCAGCACGTGGCCTTCAGTACGTTTTGCAGAAAATTAAATTGTGTGATTCATTTGCAGTCAAGTGGTACGACTGGCACTCAAATCATTTGCAAAGGTAGTTTCTCCTCAGAAAGCACTAGTATTATCAAATCACCTTTGATGCTGCTGAAAAACAAATTAATAACAGAGTCTGAGGAGGAAAATCACTGACATGGTCGTTCTGGTTGAGATGAAAGTTAACGAATAGGTCAATTAATAATTGTAATTACCCAATTTAGCCTGAAGAAATTAATCAAACTCATGCAATCCAGAGATTCATGCATATAATCAAAGTTTGAAAGCAGTGTGTATGCAATCTATGTTTAGTCTTTAAACTGTGAATCTTGACAACTACTTGTGAATTTCTTATGTTATCAGTCTTCTTTGGGTGTTTTCACATGATTACTTGAATAAACTTGAGTGAGAGTCAAACCTACTATATGAGCACAATCATATCACTATTGTAAATGGACTCAAGCTAGAGGTGGTTGGATTAAGTCCCGGGTGTGGGTCAGTCGGGTAAGTAGCCCATGGTTGGGGAACTTCTAAACGGTGCTTTCTGATCTATGTATTTATAATGAGGTCACAGTTGCAGATATGTGATTGTTATCAGATCTATATCCACATGAATGTGGCCCACAACATGTCAGAAAAGATCTGATTGCATGTGATTTTTCCTTGTTTATGTCCCTATCATTTATTGTCTGATATGTGTGGGGCTGTAGTCTCCTGGTCAACTGGTCGATTAGTTGGTCGATATGCTCTTGTCCGACCAAATTCTTATTGGTCGAATAATTGCCGTCTTACTTTCATAAGGAGAAAAGTTCTTCATCAACAGCCTTCCATGATTAATCCATTATTTCCTGCAGCGGGAGGGACAGACTAACAAATTACCTGTGAAAACAGGGGTGTATTCAAAACACCCCTGTTGTTTTCACAACTTTGAACTCTCCCAACCTAATGGAGACTGCTAGGTCTAACTGTACTCAATGTTTACCGAGCTTTTACCGAATCAGTGATTCTCCTATAATTATCACAACAAGAACTCCCGCCAGGCCAAAAAAATATTTTTTATGTTAAAAATAACGCCAAATATCCATTAATTCGTAAATCAATAGCGTTTAGGAGTCTCTGTGCAGCCCTGTTCAGGTACGAGTCTACCTCTGTGTCGTTGCCTGAGAAACTATTGGTAGCGTAACTCTGTTAAGGAATACGGCATTGCGTATATTGGCGTAGTGAGTGGGAAAAGAGTGAGCGGCAGGAAAGTGACGGAGGATGCGAGCGGAGCAGGGGAAAAGGTTGGTAGTAAGTTGTCAGTCTGGCAGTAAATGTACAGTACAGACTCCAGTGTAACAGTTAATAAATGCTAAAAAGTCAAGTCTGTTGTTTCCCCTAGTGCTGGAAAAGTGAAGGGGGTTAGCTCCAGAGTTAGCAATAATGGGTTAGCCTAACCTGAAAACAGTTGAGTTCACTGTGCACTCTGACCCATTACATCCAACCCTGCAACCCCCCGCGATTAATCGATTAGTTGAAGATTAGGTACGATTTCAGTCGACCAAGATTTTCTTAGGTTGACTACAGCCCTAGATATATGCCATATGTGAGCAGGTGGTAGTGGTGAAGTGTGTCTGAAAACAGACACATCTTTAGAAACATGGCAATGTTTACTAGTAACTAAATGTACACTAAGCATGTACGCTGTAGATTTTTTAAGTCTCTATCATCTTTGTTTTGTTTTTGCATTGCACTTTCCCAGTAGGAGTAGGGGGAAAAAATCAATCACGTAAAAATCGCAGTCCTTATCTTCTACTTGTCTGAATTGATTCACAGATTCCAAAATTCAATTTTGTACTGAACTCCAGCACTAGCAAGCAAGCCTTAAGGCCAATCAACAACCTTGATTGGGCAAAGAAAATAACTTGGTCCACATTTAATTTCATTTTAAAAGAGCTTGAAGTGAGTTGCTGGTCCATGTGAAGGAGTTTAAGGATCTCAGGGTCTTGTTCACAAGTGACAGTAAGATGGAGCATTTGATCAACAGGCTGGTGTGGCATCAGCAGTAATGTAGGCATTGTACTGGACTCTCAATTTAACATTTGATCTATGCATCCACCCTCACCTATGGTAATGAATGGGTAGTGACTGAAATAATTAGATCATGGATACAAGTGACGGAGCTGGTCTCACACTTAGAGATAGGGTTTTGTTCAGGCTGAATCGCTGCTCCTTCACACTGAAACGAGCTAGTTGAGGTGGAATGGGAATCTGGATGCCTCCCTTTATGGTTTTTCTGGACACATCCAACTGGGATGAGACCCCATGAGGCAGACCCAGAACCACATGCCTTACCTGGGAATGTTTTGGGATTCTCCAGGTGCAGCTGGTAAACATGACTGGGAAGAAGGACATCTGGGCTACTTTGCTTAGCCTGCTGTCACCATCACCTGGACCAAAAAAAGATGGATTTCTGAAATTCCTACTCATTTTATCCATGCTTATTTCCATATTTGCTGAGATTTGTATTGCATCACCAAGAACTGAAAATAATTGAAGTTGAGATTCCCAAAGATTTCTATCCCTATTCACCAGGATCACCTCTGCTATGATTTCTTTTTGTTAGATTTTCTGTTGAAGTTTCTGTTGGTGGCTTTATCAGCTACTGCTGCTCCAGCAAACTGCCCAGTTCTTCTGCATTCAAACAAGTCATACATGAAAGCCTTAAAGATTAACTGGCGATTTTCTATATTTTTCTTATTGTCAACAAATCTCATGTGCAGAGCCAAACCAACAATGAACTCATCCTACTTACAAGTAATATGTGTGTATCCAAAGCCTGATATATCTTATTCCTCTGTGCCGTAGACCCCTGTTGTCCAAAAACTATTAAGAACATGTCAATGAGCCACACCACTGCGCTGGGGGACATGTTCCTTCATCCATGAAGACAGTGGATACTGTAGCTTGTTTAGAAGATAGTAACCCACCACTGCACATGCACAGAAATGTGGTTCTGTTTACAGAACTTCACAAGCTTGTTGTGCTACTTAACACAACCTCTGAGTTCATTGTTGCCAGCCTGATCCTTTAATATGATCAACAGGGTTTTGTTTTGTTTTTTACAGGACAATACAACAGATGGAAATTCTTGCACTTGTTTTAGGTTGAATTGGGATTATGTGATATTTGCTGATAGAAAGTAGCCAAACGTAGCCAATAAATGCGTTTGAATTAAAATATGGCAAAATATTACTTTATGCCAGAGTTGTCAGAGTAGTAGGGGTGCACGATTCAGGAAATCCCACGATTCAAATTGATTCCGATTCTCTTCAAGCCTGCAGCTGTGGTAATGAGAAAGCCAGCGAATGAGAGGAATAAAATGTTATTTTCTGATTGTTTCACGGTGGTTACAGATAAATAAGCCCATAACCTCACAAACCTGCGGAGGTGTGCTGCAGCGCCTGATAATGGCATTAGTCTTGTCAAGCTCCTTCTTCCCTTCGAGATAATAAAATACAAAATATGTCCGAATGATTGCCTTCATTTACGGTGGAGCAGATTGTATTTGTTTTTCCCTCAGGTGCTCGTGGTCTCTCCATGACACACACTTTACTTCCTTCTTGCCCCCGGAGTTGGGTCCGGGCGAAAACCGGCGTGGTGTCATTGCGCCATCTATGGGATTTAGCGAGCTAACTCATGTCAGGAAAAAATGGAAAATAGTGTTGTGGCAAGACTAAAAAATGTGAATCGATTCTTGGAATTTCTGAATCGATTCTGAATCGGCGGAGATAGGATTGCGATTCTTATGTGAATCGATTTTTTTATGCACCCCTACAGAGTAGCTTTTCATAATATCTTGTGCGTAAGCCTTGGAGGATAAAAGGTCTGAGATACAGACACCCTGTGATTGTCTGTGATTATTGCATGTTTGACTTCTTTCTGTGAAACAAGGCAACTCCCAAAAAGGGGTGTTATAGAAAGTGAAGAGTCTTGCTCCAGATGACTCATTTGAGCCAGTTGCATGGATGGGATGTTGGTTTGTCCATGAGTGCTTTTGTCATTTACCACTGAGCAGACATCTGTGGGAGAGAAAACTATCTTTGATTAGTAGACTTCATTTCCTCTTACCTGATTCTAATCCTGTTGCCCTTTCTCCCCCTTTTCTCTTTTTCCCCCGTCATCTTTCTTTCCTCATCTTTACTCTTTTCTTGCTTCTTCATTCTTTTTTTCTTTTTCCCTTTGCTCCTCCCTTTCTTTTCTGACTTTTCCTCTTGCACCATCATGAGGTCAACATTTTGTCAAATGACCCTTTCTCCAACATGTTATGACCGAATACCTACCTGCAAAACTTTAAAGGGGATGTTGAAGAAGCAGGTCGGTTATCAGCCTCACCTAACTAGAACCTGCAGTCTGCTCAGGTTACCATGGGGTGAGTTAGACTCTAGCTTTCAGAAAGAAAGAAAACAGAATAACAGAACAAACATTAATATAAGATTACTGTTACTGCTGACAATCACAATTATCTATGGGCACCTGCACAGCAATGAATGCACCGCATTATACAGAATGTCATTTACTATAGAACAGTTTTAACTTTTCTCAGTCATCAAGTCATTCACTGCTAACAATGATACACACCTCTTTTTACCATCATTGATTGAGCAGATGATCTGCTTTAACATTGCAAAACACACACTCAAAAAGAAAAAAACAACAACACATCACAGAAGGACTGGAGCCCTTCAGCAGAACATGACCTTAAGAAACACACTAACATTGACAATGTTGGGAACCAGGGCCTAGTAAAAAAAGAGAGGAGCAACCTTTTCACAGTTACCATGCTAACATGCTAAACTATGATGGTGATAAACATTACGTGCCAAACATCCTCATGTAATCACTGTGAGCATATAAGCATGCTGACATTAGGCACAGTGGTGCTTTGCACTAAATACTGTGAGTACAGCCTCACAGAGTTGTTGGCGTGGCTGTAGATTCTCAGGGCCAGATGTATTAAGGGTTTTACACCTGTTTTCAGGTGCAGATGTGACACATTCTGCCCCAGACACATGTGATGTATTTATCAAGCAGACGCAGCAGCCTGGAGTCGCAGTCTAGTGGCATTTGTGTGTCTACAAGGTGTGCCTCTCTCCTCATTGCATATGCATTTAAGTGAGGATCGTGCAAATAATAGGAGACGTGTTAACAGATGTATTCAACCGGCTTTACTTACATCATGTAGTTTTCTACAGTCAGTTCTGAGGGGAAAAAGCGCGCAGATGTGAATTACAAGAGCCACAAGTTGTTTTAGAAAAAAATAAACATGCCATAAATATACCCTAAAACCTGATTATTAGGGGAAAAAATGAAGAAAATAGGTTTTGTCCTGGTAGTTTTGGTTCATCAAACTCAAATTTGAACTGAGCATTAATGAACTGTAAAATCACTAGAGGCTGCAACCAAACTTTTCTCTCTTTTGCTAAGACATTTAAGTGAGTGTTTGGCTGAATTTAGCTCGGTATTAACATCCATATCAACTCCATCTCAAGACAACAATAATGTGTTTCTATGAGGCTCCCCTTCACTTCAGTGTGCATCTGGAGAGCAGTACCTGGATCAGTCCAGGAGCTGACTGAGTAATGAGCTGATGTCTTAGTAAACCAGACGCTGAATACAAACAGATTGCAGCCACAAACTCACAGACAACTGCAGCGCACATTAATGAAATGCCATATTTTTTAGTAAATCTGACCCTGTTTTTTTTTGTTTTTAGAAATGAAAATGAAACCAATAGGTGACAGCAGCTGAAGCAACATTTCTGCTACATGGATTGACATTGATAAGACCTGCTGGCCTCTTGAACACTGCATCAGTCCACCAGATGGAGAGATGTAGAAGACACGTGTGAAGTGGTAAATTTTCCAGCTGTCATCTGACATGCTGCTGGCTCGCTATTCTATTAAAACATACACCAGAAACCATTGTCCTGTGCAGAACCACAAGCTGTGTGTGTATGTGTGTTCATATGAGTATTTGTCTGTGTATAGACAGAATGATAGTGGTATAATCAGTGTTCACTACCGTGTGTTACTCTGCCTTAATTCTAAATAACACCTGGGTCCCTGCCATTCCAAGATGAGACCTAAGCCCCGAGATGAAATGCAGCCTAGCATGTCTATACACACACATACACACACACACACACACAAACACACACAAGCACACACACACACTCACAAACACACGTACACACTACACACAAACAAACACACACACACAAACGCAAGCACACACACAAACCCAAACACACACACATCATCATCATCATCATCATCATCATTATCATCATCATCGTCATGCAGAGGGTCCTCCTGTGCACATGCATAATGGCACATTGACACACTATTATACATACAACCAGAGAAACAAACAGTCTCCACCAGACACACACACTCTCTCTCACTCACACACACACACACACACACACACACACACACAAGCACAGAGGCAGGTAGCCGGCCTGCCTGCCATGCCAAGTAGAGGATTACAGTGCAAATCAGAGGCTTACCTGGAGAGAGTGTAATGTAAAAACAGACAATACACCGTGATGGCTATCTGGATACCCACTAGGAGGCATGGTCAACATTTCATTATGTGAGAAACATGGACACAACAGCTGCAAAGAAAAGTCATTGTTTCCATCGCTAGAATCATTCTACAGTAACTGTCGTGTGTAAATTGGTAGTCAAATGAATTTATGAGGCTTTGACTGATGGTTTTTGGGGGCTGATATGACTAGATTGTTCAGCAATGAAGCTGCTGATATTTTGCCAGTCTTTAACTTATTATCTATCATTCTCACTATTTTCATTTAAAAAGGGTCAACAACAATAACTGATGATTTGTCATACTGACTTGTTTAAACCCAGAGAAATAAGTCCGTGCTGCAGAATGTGTATTCAACACAGATACTGAGGCTTCTGTACTGACTGGAAAAAAGAGCATGATTTGGTTTTGCAAAATAGGAGAGTGCTATTACAGTAAGACTATTAGGCCAATGCCACCCAACCAGATAGGACTCATTAAGGGTTCTGATTTACACTGAGTACTCCCTTAATGCAAAATATTCTGTATGCAAGGAAAACAAGAACAGCAGCAGTTCTACAGTGGAAAGAAATAATAACTTAGGAATTTGCACAAGAGTGCCATAATGTTTATGACACAAAGAGCAAACACAAATCAATGTTCTGCCATAGACTAGACCCATTACATACATTACAAAAAACTAAAGTAGTCAAAAAACCAAACCAGTTCAGTGGAAACATATCCATGGAAAGCAAGTAGAACTGATGATCATGCTTGGTGGTGGCTTATTACAAAATAATGATCTGATCTATACAGCAGTGGGTGCCAAGGGCTCTGGCGGTGTTGGTAATCCCTTGTGCATATGTAGGCTGCATAATGTGCTATTTGATATTATGGAATGTGGGAATATTTTATTAAAGATTCAGAACCGTCCATAATTTGTGCAATTTTCCACAGATGTATAATATGCAGTGCTGTTTGCGAACCCTTTAGAATTTTCTGTATTTCTGTATAAAAATGTCCTAAAACGTGATCAGATATTTACACAAGTCCTAAAACTACATAAAGTGAACCCAATTAAATGAGACAAAAAAAACCTTTTTCATTTATTTATTGAGGAAAATGATCCAGTCTTACATATTTGAGTGAGGCAAAAGTATGTGAACCCTTGCTTTCAGTAACTGGTGTGACCCGCTTTTGCAGTGATAACTTCAACCAAACGTTTCCGGTAATTGTTTATCAGCCCTGCTTCAGGTCCTTCCACAGCATTTCTATAGGATTAAGGTCTTTGGTCAGGACTTTGACGTGGCCAGTCCAAAACATTAACTTTCTTCTGCTCTAACCATTCTTTGGTAGAACGACTTGTGTGTTTAAGGTCATTGTCTTACTGCAAGACCCACTTTCTGTTGAGCTTCAGTTCACAGACAGATACCTTGATATTTTCCTGTAGAATGTGCTGGTACAACTCAGAACTCATAGCTCCATCAATTATTGCAAGCTGTCCTGGTTCAGAGGCAGCAAAGCAGACCAAACCATGATACTACCACCACCTTGTTTCACAGATAGGTTAAGGAAGGTTCTTATGCTGGAATGCAGTGTTTGCTCATCACCAAACAGAATCCAGCCACAGAACATTGTTCCAATCACCTTCTGGCTTATCCACGTGGTCTTGAGCGAACTATAGACGGCAGCAATGTTCAAAGTGCCTTTCTACTTGCAACCCTGCCATGCACACCATTGATGTTCAATGTTCTCCTGATGGTGGATTCATGAACAGTGACTGTAACCACTGCATGAGAGACCTTTAGTTTCCTAGACGTTACCCTGGGGTCCCTTGTGGCCTCCTGGACTATTACACACCTTGCTCTTGGGGTGATTTTTGTTGTTCGACCACTCCTGGGGAGGGAAACAATGGTGTTGAATATCTTCAATTTGTACACGATCTGACAGTTGACTGGTGGAGTCCAAACTCTTTAGAAATTGTTTTGTAACCCTTTCCAGCTCGGTGAGCATCAACAAATCTTCTTCTAAGGTCCTCAGAAATCTCCTTTGTTTGAGCCCTGACACACTTCCACAAACCTGTGTTGTGAAGCTCAGACTTTGAGAGTGAGGACCCAGATTTCTCTTCTTTAAGTAAGGCAGGGCCTCTCAGACTCATGCTTGACTGTCATTCCATTGATTGAAACACCCGACTCTAATTTCCCCTTCAAATAAATTGACAATCCTAGAAGTTCACATACTTTTGCCACGCACAAATATGTAACATTTCATCATTTTCCTCAATAAATAAATAAACAAATGTAAGGTTTTTGTCTCATTTGTTTAATTGATGTCTCTTTACCTAGTTTTAGGACTTGTATGGGAATCTGATCACATTTTTGGGTCATATTTATGCAGAAATAGAGCAAATTCTAAAGGGTTCACATACTTTCAAGCAGCACTGTATTTACCTATAACATAAGCAATATTTTGTATAGCTGAAAATGATTCCCACCGTCTGCAGACTGGTTGTGGGTTCACATTGTATAAAGGATCTGTCGTGCATGTCACAGTTGGACTTCTGTGTTAAGATCTTATGCTCAACATTTACATTTTGTGTTTGGAAGGTGATTACATTTCTCCTGCAGACTGTAATTAAGGTTGTGCTTGTTGAAAATGATTTTTTGAACCTCAGAAGTTATTTTATTTTTGGTAGCCCATATTGACACTGGAAACTCCCGTGTCATATAAGAACCTGGGGCCTCTTTCATGAAAGTAATTTGTGAGTACTGTTCACACACAAATCACAAATGACCTGTTTCACAAATGATCGTCACTTGCAAATTGTATGCATGGACAGCAAGTATGGGGTTCTATTTGATTAGTTAAACATGTCAAAATCAGAGGAGATGAACTCTTGCTGCAAATTGCATCTTGCACATTGTATCTTTCGTGAAGGCCCCTGCTTCTATTCAGGGTTCCTGGAGTAGCTTTGTTTTTGTTAAGGTTCCTCTTATGTTAAGGGACAGGTTTTAGGTTTTACTTTTTTTTTTCAAGTCTGTCTTATTACAATACTGATGTGCCCATATGTAGTCTATGTGGAAATAGGTCTTGGCTGCTGTAACACTTTGTACTCTCCATACTGGCTCTGAACCTTTTACAATCTATTTAGCACAAAATCACCTATTTCTTTCCCTGGAATTTATTTACTCGCTGAGCTGCAACAGAGGGATACATTCTGGTAGTTGATCGTGAAAACATTGCTCTATAGCACTACTAGTGGTCAAACTCCATAAGGTACCTTTTAAACAAAGTCTTTTTTGTTTAAATCCCTGTATAACCAAATGCAACTTGCTATGGCCAAAACAAACATGCAAAAAATGAGTAAAAGAGTAAACTGAGAAGCAGTGGTAACACAAAAACAAATGTACTGAAAGAACTTTAACTTCCTGAGTAGTTTGCTGGTGGATTGATGTGTTTTAATGCACATGCAGAACTGGTCTTTTTTATGCATTGCCTTTATTTAGTTGTCATGTAAATGCTTTTCCTGGAAACTGTCATTTTCAAATTTGGTTCTGAAGAAAAGCCAACAGAAGAACAATTGTCAAAACTAAACTTTAAACTGTGTTCATACACCTTTGTCATATTGTAAATAATCTTAGGCTGATCTTTGAATTAAAGAGAAAGAGGAGAAGGACATCATGGGAAACCAGCAGAGGGAAGATGGGATATAGATGCGGGAAGAGAGAATGACAGAGAAGGTGACAGAGAGAGATGAGAGAGAACAAGGAGAGAGAGCAACAGTAAGGCTAAAAGCAGGGTATCTTGCTGATTTCCTTTAACCCAACTCTGGATAGAACAAATGTGTTATGTGTGTGTGTGTGTGTGTGTGTATGTGTTTGTGTTACGTCATTGGGACCTTTTCTGGTATAAACATCGACCTTGTCAGGACCAGTAGTCCTCATGGGGACCAAAGCCCTAATGAGGCAAAACGTAATTTCTGAGGTCCTGGTTAAGGTTAGGGTTTGGGTTAGGCTGTCCGCAATGAATGGAAGTCAATGCAACATTCTAACAATCTGCACAAACTTCTGTGTGTGTGTGTGTAGTACTGGTTGTGTGTTCATTATACCATTTGCTGGGATTGTCATTACTTATTGATGCTGCTTCTGTTTAAAATGCAGCATCACAGCAGTAGGTGGCACAATACTGTCATACACACACACACACACACACATACATGTATTACACACACACACACACACACACAGGCTGTTTCTAAAGATGTCAGATACGCATAGTGAAGTGTGCTTGTTAAAACCAAGCATCTTGAAGCCCTCCTAGTTTGCTTGTTTGCGCAGACTTCTGTCATGATAATTTTTGTTCCCATTAAAAGAGGTGACACTCTTTCAGTGCACACACAAACACACACATAGAGAGAGAGAGAGCGAAAGAGAGAGAGAGAGAGAGAGAGAGAGAGAGAGAGAGAGAGAGAGAGAGAGAGAGAGAGAGAGATTTTACATTTATTGAAATTCACAGTTTTGAGCTTCTCCACAAGTTTTGGGGGGACATGCAGAGCTGAGATCTGAAGTGTTTTGTGTTTTTCAGAAACATCTTGTTGAACTTATTTATTTATTTTGACCTTGAGAACATCCTTCTGTTTCTATCTTAAGTCAGTCTCTCAAGTGTCTATTTTGGTTTGAAGGAGTTTTTCATGTCAGAAAAAGACAATTCTAGTATAATTGTATGATAGTGTTTTTATTATTACCACTATTGGTGGTTTAGTTTATTTTGATAATTTTTAAAGAACTATGATATCAATAATACTTAGCACCTCCTCCTCAGCAAAGTCAGTTCATCTAAATTGCTGTATATGTACATCCAACTCAATCATCAGCAATGGATGATTTTACAAAACCCAGCTTAGAAAAAAGATCTAACATTAAGTATTGGCCTGTGAGGGGAATTCAAAGTTGTTCTCCAGCAAACATTGGGACACAGTGCATACAAGGCTTGAATACCTGGAATTGAGACTGGAAGAAACAGAGTCCAAAATCTGTAGATGAAAACTGCAGGCAGTTCAACAAGTGGCTTAATCATACTGCAGCCCTCAATCAGAGTGCAGAGTGGAATTCAACAGGTGGAGCACTGAGTGCAGAAGATCAACAACAGATATGCTCCTGGCCAGGGGTGTCATTGAGTAATTTCTTTGAGGGGACACAGTTTCACAATGAATTATGTTAATGTTCACACCAAACTCAGTTGTTTTCTGTTATCTATTATCATTAACATTACCTTATTATCTGCTTTGGCCCTATGTTTATGATCAAACCACTCCCTTATCAGTAACTATCTACAGCTATAATTGAATGACACTTATTAATATATATTTCATTTACTAGCAATACTGAACAAGACAATGTAATGAAAAGGCTTTAAACTCAGGGCTAACATTAGCGAGTTAGCTAGCAGCACTGTTGTTAATCTAACGTTAATTAAAGAAAGCTCACAAGCATGTAGCTACTGTTCTTACTGACACTCTTGACTCATTGTAAGAAATCTCCTTATGTCCATTCCCTGTTTTTTAGGATGCATTTCAGTGCTGCAGATTTATTTTGACAAAAACAATAATTTAGCTACTACCAATAGCAAAGGACAACAAGCTGACAACAAGCTAACACCAAGCAGCAACCTCCGGGGCTGAATTGAAGCCAATGCAAAGTGCCAAAAACTACAGTTCCTTGAATGGCTACTTGAGGCTGGCTCCAAAAGCAAGTCAATCCCCATAGACCCCCATGTTAATATGCCCAAATTTACACTTTATCAAGTGCAAGTTCAGCTATACAGTAATTTGTGTCATTTTTGTTGTGTAATGAAATTTAAATTTGAGTTAACAATGTTTACAATGATCATCATCAGCCCCCTCTAGTGGGGGCCAGGTTGTATGTCCCCCCGCCCCGTGCTTGCTCCCTCTGTTTCTGAATTCTCTCAGATGATTTCAGCTTTCTTTTCATCCCTGTCTTTGCAGGCTTCACAAAATCCCTGTACACATACATCCTTTCATCCCATCATCCCATCCTTTACCCTTCCTTCAGCCGTTCCCAGCAACATGGCTTCTGCTCCTCCTTTTTTTTCAATAGCCAATGCAGCAGCAGGAGAGCCTAAGTCAGCAACTCAAGGGGTCCCACCACAAGCTAACCAACTTGGTGATCTTCAGCCTCCTACTTCACTTCCAACTGGTCTTTCCATGCAACTCCGTCACTCACTACCCTCACAGCCTAAAGACCTAACTCCCACAGAATTTGCCTTCGCTTTTTCTCTTTACCGTGACATTATCTGTTCTGCATTTCCCACATGGAGAGCGGAGCTGGATGATTATCTTCGTATTCGACATGGCCTTACGTTTTGGAGGGACAGGTTTTACAGTTACCATGTGCACTTCGCTAACCAGGCAGCTGCCCGCCACAGCAGTTTAACCAGGGAACATACTGGGGCGTCCTCGACTCTGAACTCTACTGTCGCATATTTGCAGCCCGCATGTCCCTCTCCTGTGAGTTATGCAGTGCTCTTTCCCACCCTGCCACAGCATGCACTGTCACTGCTCTACCACCTCGCTCACATCCCTCTTCCTCACACAACACCACAGTCTTTTACCGCCTGTCACCTGCCACACCCCCACCTCCCGTCATTCCTTGGCCCGCTGACATAAACAACAAGAATAAAGCAGTCCTAAGATCTTTGATTCTCTGTCGGAAGCCCTATGCTGGATCTTTACTAACAACCACAGGTTCCCTTACATTCTCCATCTTCTTGACGATTTTCTCATCGTCACTCCACCTTCCTCACCTCCTTGCCATGGGCTCAATACACTCACTAACTCTTTCTCTACCTCCTGGCAGACAGGTGCACCAAACACCAGCTGTTAGCCCTCCTTGGCCATCTCAATTATGCCATCCGCATAATCCCTCAAGCAAAATCTTTCTTGTCCATCCTTTTGTCTAAGGCCGCTGCCGTTCCCTCTCTTCACGATAGGGTCATTCTGGACGATGCCTGCAAAATGAAAATGCGTATGTGGCCACATTTCCTCTCTTCTTGGAATGGCATTTCCGTCTTCTATGATGACTTCATCACCCAGCCTGAGGACATTCAAGTTTTCACAGACACGGCTCCCTCCACAGGTTTTGGCTGCTACTATAGAGGGAGATGGTTTGCCTCTGCTTGGCCCCCAGAGTTCGAATCCCTCGACTCAGAATCCCACTCTCCTTCCTCTGCGCTTCACGAGCCATATCCCATCATAATAGCTGCCATTCTTTGGGGGCACGAATGGTCTAGGAAATCCATACTTATCCACTCCAATAACATCGCAGTCCTAGAGATCCTGAACAAAGGTCTATCTTGTTCTTTAGCCATCATGCATTCTGCACAGACTCACCTTATTCTCAGCTCAGCACCAGTTCATCCTCTGGGCATCCCACATTCCTGGTCATCACAACAGCATTGCTGACTCATTGTCTCACTTCTCATTCCAGAAATTCAGACACTTGGCCCCAGAATTGGATCATTCATAGGCATTGGGTGAATGATTAGATTCCCTCTGATGGGCAGGTTGGGACCTTGCATAGTAGCCCCTGCCATCAGTGTATGAATATGTGTGAATGGGTGGATGTGACTCATAGTGTAACAAAGCGCTTTGAGTGGTCGTAAGACTAGAAGGCGCTATACAAGTACAGTCCATTTACCATTTAGTTGGCTGCTAAGCTGTTAACCTTATAAACAGTACTGTAAATGCCTAGTTTTGTACTGAACTAAACATAACAGCTTGAAAAAGCAACAGACTGATTGTACTACTGAACTGAATCAGCACTGAACAACATGACCTGCTGTATGAACTGAAGTGCATTTGAATGGTGATGCATTCATTGACTGTTGTACAGTGATGTAAGTGCTTGTCTTTGGAAAAAAGACATACCGAAATGTAGTTGAAGAAGCCTTGGATGAGTAAAGTTTAGAAGTCCAAAAAATGAGAAGTTTCTGTCTTTCAGGAGATCAAGATGATCTACTTGGATTTATTCAGCACAAAAGTAAAGTGCAAAGTACGAAAATAGCAAGCAAAACTATCAAAAAATCTGCCAAAAAGCTCCGCTAGAAACTTAAAACCTGTCTTTCAACTCTTCTCCCCAAAGGATACATGTCCTTCAATAATGGGGTTAAAGGGGAGGTCTTCCTAAGATTGTTCTATCAGCTATATGTACACATCATGCATGTATTGTTTAAAAGCATTTCATTGGTTACATGGCACAAACTCACATTATAATATTCAAAGATATACATAAGGATGATATCATAAGAAGCTAATGTGAAAAAAAGTCAAAAGGCCATCTTTGCAATAGTGGCTGGTCACATAAGGATTGTATGACAGAGACGGATCATTAACATATTATATCGTGGAGCTGTCCCTCATTAAGAATGTCAGAGATCAGTTATAGATCCAAACATTGGCTGCAGTTAACAGAGACAGAAGCAGCTCCTTACAGACAGTGTGTTACTATCCTGATTTCACAGTCTGGGGTGGGATTTCCGCAGGAATAACACTTCCTTGTTCTCTGGGTTAGGGTTAGGGTTAGGGTTAGGGTTAGGGACACTCTCTTCAATATCGCCTTTTTGGCCTCTCCTGGGCATAGTGCACACACAGGCTCTTGCCATCTGCCTTACAAGTACAATGTTATGCTATTCTCTTATGCTAAACTGTAATTACTATGATAGTAAGGCTTTAATTACTTAATTTAACAGATATTTTCTTTTAAATAAATGGAAATAAAAGGCTTCTTAGGCATGAACGCTCAAGTTCATGCTTTCAGTAGAGTCTTTGTATCATTTGGTTCTAAATGCATTCACCTAAGATATTTAATGTCACATGATCCAAAATACTCTACATGCTGCCTAGACACTTGAACATGTGCCCATTTCAATTTTCAGTTCTTTTCCCTCAGCTTGCTTTGGTGTGGTGTTGATGTAGCAAACCTTAAAGCACCATACCAGAGGTTTAGAATGTTTAAGCCAAATAACCACTATCTGCTTAAACCTTCCTTTAGTCAGTCATTTCCCAAGACATGTCACCATATTTCATCTTTTGTGATATTGCAGTACTCTTAAAATTCTCAAAATTCAGCCACCTTAGAATTTGGTGCTTCGCCCACCTAAACACACGTCCACATTCATACCTCACAGTAATTATGATTTTGCTTGTAAAACAATCTTTTGTCCTGGGGCTAATCTCCATGTCAGATATACTGTATACATTAATTCTGTGTAAGCCCATGTTAGATCAGTTAGCAAGACGTCTATGGGTAATTCTGATTGGACAGACTGCTCTGTGAAGCACACCACGATTCTCAAAACATTCTAGCTAGGAGGGATGCACAACTTTCATGTTGTTCATCCATTGCATTGCTGCTTCACTCAAACTCCTCCTGTCTCCATGTCTCATTCATGGCAGCAAAAATATTCTGCTGTGAACTGCATAGTTTGGCATGTGTTACATTCCACCACCAGCTGCCATCTTTGCTCCCAGAGGTTGGCAATGTAGCAACAGTTTCCCCTCTTCGTCTGTGTTGATGCATGTCAAGTGTTGGAAGTTGATGCGTAATCCCCACTGGGAAGCGGGAAGATAAACAGAGTGCAGTCACTGCATAGAATTAGCCTGGCGAGCTAGCGGTCAGTAATGGATGAAATAAAGCAAAAACTTGCAAAAAGGGAGTTTCTTCCCTCATCACTCAGGGACGGTTGTTGCATTGTGAAAACATGACCCCATTGTGACAACAGATAAAAACCTCCATCCCTCCTCCACAACTCTTGAAGAGCATCGCAATGGTGCTTGTGAAAAGTTCGGTCCTGGATTATAACTGGACTGGTGAGACATGGAGTGTTTACCAGCCACATTGATCTGGCCAATATTCAGAAAAGGCAAGGTTAATCTTCTAACGGTAAGGCAAATAAGTCATTATTTTGAGATGCTACAGTGCTACATGCTGGTAGGTGACCGCTGTGTGTGTATTGCCACTAAAAACATGGCTAATCAGCTGGTAGAAGATGTAACATTATATATATAGTATATATAGTGCTGGTGGGTCATCGCACCATATTCTGTATTTGCCATTGTCACATTAGTTATTTCTTATGTGTGAGTAAGCCTTGCCAAAGCAATCATATAACTTTGTCTTTGAAGATGAAATAATATTCATATTAACAAAAATATAGTGTTGTGTTGGGTTTGGGTCTCAAATACTGCGGGACCAGGTGGGTTCTGTCGGGCCGGGTTTGGGTCTCGGTTTTAGGCCTGTGCAAAATTCTATTAATCTTGTCAAAATTATGACCAGTTTTTACAATATTCCTGTTTAATTATTATTTGTATTTATTGTTGAGTTTTCAAACATCATAACATATGAATTCAGTGCTATCAGGCAGCTGGGTGGAGAAGCTTTGTTGTCAGACCTTCACTTCAGGATGTGAATGCACCAACAGGGAAGATTCACAGATATCTCTGCCATTTTAACTGTATTAAATCTCTAAAATTAAGTCATTTTAACAGAAATGTGTTTCATTACAGTGAATTAGCTATGTTGAGTAAGTTTCAAGTCTCCGTGAGATGATTGTGATAGCATAGTAAAATGAACTTAAACTCATTTAAAAATGACAGTGACATTTGCATTAATTGGGAAATGGCTGCCTGTAATTTAAGTTGTAGGCACATAGGATTTACTGGACTGATTGTGTAAAACCACTGCAATGCTACTTTAAACACATGAACACTCCAAGGGTCTTGATGCCATCCATACGTTCTCTTTGTGTAGCAATATGGTGCACCCGTTAAAGTCTTCCCTGGGGAACAAGCTCTTGCTGATAATAGTCTGCTTTTCAGACTCAGGTAATGGAACCTCTTCAGGCTGCACAATACCACCCACCCCTGAACAATCACACACATATACACACACATTCACACACACATATTGTGAGTCCCAGACTGAAAACCATCATTATGGTCTGAGACTGTACTCATAATGGCTCCCTGGCCAATACCGTTAAGGTACATTAGGAGGCTATAAACAGACTAAACAGTGTGTCGCCACTATTGGCAACATGAAAACATGATTGAACAGGGTTTTTGGTGTGTTGCTGGAGGTCTAAACACAAAGGTAATTCCTCAGTAACACAGGCCAGGTAGAGTAATTTTAAGGATAAAGACAAATAAAAACTGTGTACAAATTGGCTGTACATGGCCTGTATTTTAAACAACCCCCAATCTGCGTACAAATAACACAGCTTTACACTTTCAAATTGCATGCAGTGCATTTGCCAAAGTCCACTTTCTTCATATGATCTCCAAACTTATGTGGAGAGCATATGCATCCCCAGATTCACATCAAAATGTGTAAAACAATAGAAAACCTGCAAAAATCTGGGATTATGAAAATAAGATGCACATTTCTCGCTAGATATGTTATCAAAATGCATTTTAATGCTGAAACTATCTTAAAATATTGCGTTTTCCACTGAGAATAAGAGGAACGGGCAGGGTAGGGATGTAGGAAAATATTGACAGACGGACGAACACATTTAATGGGATATGTTGAAAAAGAAGAAAAGACTAATACAAGCCTCATCCTAAAGTACTTTTATAAGACCGAAATATACTTGTAGCATTTACTTGTGCTTAAACATGAAATTGTCATACTCCTACAAGTAATGCACCTCCTCTGGACCAAGTATATACTACCAAGGAAAAATACAACATATCATCATTTCATGGTTCAAAAGTGGACCTTTTCTCAGTGTACAGTCTCATGTCTTGCTCTGAGGCAGGAGTATTTCACTTTGTTCTGGTCAAACTTTCAGTGTGATTTCTAGAACTGCCCAAGGCCCACTTATAGACGTTCGCACATTTTGAGAGCTTGAACAACAAATGAAAACTGCAAAGTTGAAAATGAAAACTGAAAATTGCACTCAAGCTTAACTGTTGCTATGGCTACAACTGTAGTACTAATTTAGACGGATAAAGGATGGGTAAAGTTACCACTAAATAATGCTAGACTGTCATCATCATATATCTTTGTTATATTAAGACAAAAACTGTTGCCATGGCTACCACTATACTTATAAGCAATATAGGGCAGATGCAATAGACTGTTGTATTGTAGTATATATATTGTTAACTGCAGCAAGTGCTGATCTGAGACCACTAACACATCACAGTGGCAGTTTGTATTTTGGCCTTCTTTGTGAAATGCCTGTCTATTTTGAGTCCTTGGCATAAAGACGTTTCAGAAGTCGTGTTAATGCTGCAGCCATAAAGTGCCTTTGGATGAAAGTATTTTTTGATAAAAAGGCATGCTGTGCCTGTGAAGTAGGCTAGTTAGCAGTTAGCCAGCATACTGGCTCAGTGTGTTCCCAGTTACCATAACCTGCTAGCTCAGTATGTCTCCTTCAGCACCTTGACTCTGTGCTAATTGGGACAAACCCCCCATAGTGTGACCCTCAAGGGGGAGCCATACTGGTGTGTGCATTTGCATGTGTGTGTTTATGTGAGAGTCATGCACCATGAGCTGCAAGGAAGGAACACAGAGAGATGGTATTAGCATCCATAATCCTCACATCTAATGTTTCCTTCTTTTTTCCTCTTGTGTCATTGCTTTCCCCCACAACCAAAGGCTAATTGTGTGATTATTAGTCTTAATATTAGTCTAGGTGTGGAACATGCTAGGATTTGGCCAAGCAAACCAAAGGTTACTTGACCCACATAAAATTTCCATACTGTAGTCGCTGTGTGAGGGTTGCCAAGGAAGGGTTCCTGCTGTTTTCAACCTCTATGCCAAGCAATGCCATGGTTTTTATGTGAGCATGTGTCTGTGTGTGCGGCATAATTTATTAATGTTGTTGCTTCCTTGAACCAGTTTCTTCACAGACGCAGAAGTCATGCTGGGTATCGCACCAATACACCCTCCCATGTCCTTGGCGATGGTAGTTCAATACTTCTCTCTTCTTTACACTTCTCTCTGTTGGTCTCCTCTTTGCTTTTAGTTTAGTTTAAGGTTGTTTATCATTTACTCTTAGAACCAGTATTGTCATGAGGGGACACAAACTGTTAAACTGTGTTAAAGTGTGCTCATGTTGGAATAAAGTCAAAGAGGCACTTTTATAATTTAATAGTGATAGACACTTCAGTCTCTGAAAGTTTTCTAAAGGTTTGAAAGTTGGTACTGTTAGAAGAAATGCCATTGAATTTCATCAGAGGATGACTTTTCCTCTAGTGTCATCAGCAGGTTCCCATTTTTGGTTCAAGCGTGAATTGTCAACACTTGGATGTATGATCATACAATTTGGTACAGACATTCTAATATCCCTCAAAATTAGTTGTCATCACTTTGGTGACCCCTTCACATTTAATCTAGTGCCATCATCAGGTCAAAAATTTAATTTGTCCAATACTTTGGTTTATGACTAAATACCTGCAAAATTAATAATATCCCAATCAGCTTCAGCTGTAGTTCATGTTGTAAGTTGGTTACTTAACTGTCATCTAAATGTGCAACCTGGTTTCCATACTTGGGGTAGACGATTAGAGAAACTTGATTTCCTTGGGTAGATTTCTCCTGGACAATGCTGAATTCTATGTGTAACTAATCATGTTTTTCAAGTATGCACCTGCAGCACAAAAGACTGCAGACAGAGAAAGCACAGCGCAGCCCCATTTTCACAGGTAATTTGTTAGTCTATCCCTCCTGCCACAGGAAATAATGAATTAATCCTGAAAAGCTATTGGTGTAGCACTTTTCTCCTTATGAAAGTAACACAGAGATTATTCGACCAATGAGAATTTAGTTGGACAACAGCGTATGAACCAACCAATCGACCAGTCGACCAGGAGACTACAGCCCCAGTTAAAATGAGTAAGCCACTCTTCCAAAATAAGATCAGAAGTAGGGGAGAAATCTGGTTACTGATCTGATGCATGTATGCACACATTTACAGTAACCAGGTTCCTACAGTGCAAACAAACCTGTTCCCCAATTACCCACATAATCTACGTAGTTGGCGAATTAGCAAGTGAATTAGCAACCATAATTCACTGAAATGAAACAAAGCAGTTGGGCTGCATCTTGACATATGCATGGTTACTATTAGTGGTAATATTATGACTATAATAAACCCAGTCATGGTAGACTAAGAGGTAGTTTGTGTAATTTAGTGTTACCTATGCTTCTGCTAAATCAAACTATCTCTAACATTAGTTTACTTTGTAGTAGTCACCATCCTAACATTAGGATATGTAATGTTTCTGTTGTGTAGTTATGTACCAGGCGAAGAACAACTTACTGGACAGCAACATGGTTTATTAACCAAGATGCTTGTCTATACATGTGCAATCTAGCTGACTGCCTGTATACCTGTATCTCCACCAGGTGGCGTAGTTTTACTGTTAACACATTACATTCTTGTGAACATTACAGTATCACAGCGAAACAAACAGTGATAACAGAAAAATGTAATCCAAATGGCACTGCCACGTCAGCACAACCAACAGACAAAAGAATGTTAGCAGAGATGTTAGAAGTTGACTTATAGGTGAAGTAAAGCAGACGCCATCTCAGTCTGTTCAGAAATCCAGCTGTTGCTTTGCTTCTCTCCATCATGTAATGAACCTTTGTTTACACCCCTGTAGTTTAGAAACACAGATATGACTGTACCTTTGGCTGGCACACCTTAAAAGCGGTATCTGGTCATACATGACCACTTATGAAAAATAGGCCAAAATGGAAGTTAGGGTGGGTGTGGTACGTTATCTTTATAGCTTGGAGGCCTACACAAATACTATGTGTGTGGACACTGGCAACAAAATAGTTTAATGAAAATTACATACATTTCTGATATTTCAAGTATGATCAGGCAATAACGTTATTGTCAATGAGTTTCAGGAGCTCTTAATTATTTAATCTTGTTACTGGATGATATTCACTGATTCACATTTTCTTAAGATTAGTTTATAGAAATTCTCCATGCATCTTACACAGCACTTGGAGGTGGAAACTATCACTGTAGCTGAAAGTCTTTAACCTGCAGGGTGGAAAGATCAGAGTGTGAAGAGTAACCCAGGCTGCAGCTTTGGTGGTCAAATTGCTGAACAGACAGACAGCTAAACCAACAGCAGGAGAACTGAAGGCAAGGTAAGAAATATAAAATCACAACAAGAACTAAAAAGGATGTCAAAACAATAAAGCATAACCTAAAAGCAGTCTGAGCTCCTCACTTTGCTTGAACCAAAGACGAGAGACATTGGTTCTTTTCTGTGTGAGTGACTGTAGAAAGGGTAGGTTGTGGTTTTCACAAGTTTTATATTTTTTGCTACATTGTAGCAAAAACACTAACGATCTTTAAAGTAACTCTGAAATTGAGTCATACCTCCAGCCAGTGCACACTGAGGTCTGAACAATGCCCATTTCCTGTCTGTTATCTTCCTCCATAAGAATATTACTTGAAGACCAGCATATGCTTGAATTTCAACAAGATCAAGTGGTCTTAAAAATATGTAGAAAACTGGATCTTACTTATTGGACCAGCTTTGCCAGTCTGTAGTGAGCACAGGGGTGGACAGTGAATAAATACAAAAAAGACATTGGACATTGCTAAAAAGGTGCGTTATATCAAGTTGCATGTCAAAGAAATATTTATTAGCATGTACCTGGTGGTTAGTTTCATCCCAAAACATCCTCATAATTAAATGACCACATAGGTTGATTGTACCTGCACTCCAGAAGGACCCATAGGATCGTTTCAGAACAATCCATATGAGCGTAATATGCTGCTTTCCAAAACAGGAGCGTAATACACTTCTTTTCAAAACCATTACCAATGTCTGATAAAAAGTAATGATGTTTTATGGTGTGACAATGCTGTGATTAAGGTCTGGTTAGGTTTAGGTTGATCCACAGACCGCAGAAAAACATGGACATCAACAGATTTCTGAAGGGGTATTCTGAAGCTTGGATTTGCTTTTGGATTTTGAAACCTGTCAAGGACAAAGAGAGCCAGATAGGATGTACCAAGATGGCTCCCTATTCATTTCAATGGAAGTTACTCACATGCATATACACAGAGAAAGTGCTTCTGCATTTTTGAGTCCATAGAGTCCTTCTCTGACTGATCTGCTGATGCCCCACACAAATGAATGGCATGAAAAATATATACTGATAGGGCTCTTTGAGCCTTTTAAATGTTTATTTCACCGAATGGCTCAAACTGTGATAGTATAAATAGTAATAGTAATAGTTGTGTTTGTGGTATCTGTGTAAGGGGAGAAGTCCTTTTGGGCCCACATGACCTATATTTGACACTGAGGCCCAGCATTTGTCATGGGGACTTGGTCCAGGGAGTACCCTGCCTTTCACTCCCTGCACAGGCACCAGATGCACTGTATTTAGTGTTTCTTAGTCAAACACTAATTTACAACACCTGTCCACAGGAGGATTTAAAAAAAAAAAAGAAGTTAAAATAGAAAAATGAATAGAAAAGAAAGAAAGATAAGATAGACAAAAATACTCGTGCATCTATACAGGGGTATCAGGTGTGAGAGCAGTGTTGTTTCTCTTTTAGCCATGATTTAACACCTCTATTAAAAACAGTAAAACTGTGCTGCATTTTCAACTCAGTAGGTAGATAGTTCCATAGTTTTACTCTTTTAACAGAAAAGACTCATTGGTTGAATGGATTGATTTGATTTTACCACACACTGCTTCTTTCAGTTTTTGAAGGGGAGAGATGTATACTGCAGTCATAACAGTAGGTGTAAACTCTCTGGGAAGATGGAAAAGTCTACACTTAACTATGAGATACTCTAAGTTAGCAGAGCAGTGCCTCTCAATAATGCATTGTCAATGCACCAAGCTTTGATTACATAAATGCACAGTCCCCTACGACCCACCTCTAGTCTTACTGGAGTTATAAGCTGCTGTATCCACCCTGAGGATGTAGCACACTGGTAGCACAATGGCGTTATTGGGAACGCCATTTTAAAGTTATGTTTCTGTAAAAATCATGAAGTTGCAGTCCATAATCCTTTTATGAGCAGTGATCCACAGTCGCAGTTCATCCATGTTGTTCACCAGGGACCGTACAATGCTGGGTAGTGATAGCCAATGAGTAAATGGTGAATGGACTGTATTTGTATAGCGCCTTCCTAGTCTTCCAATTACTCAAAGCACTTTTTACATGATGAATCACATTCACACATTCACACACATTCATACGCTGAATGGGTACAGGGGCTACCATTCAAGGTCCCAACGTGCCCATCAGAGGAAATCTAATCATTCACACACATTCACACACTGATGGCACAGCCATCAGGAGCAATTTGAGGTTCAGTATCTTGCCCAAAGACACATCGACATGTGGACTGGAGGAGCCGGGAATCGACCCCCCGATCTTCCGATTAGTGGACGACCCGCTCTACCTCCTGAGCCACAGCCGAGTAGTTAGCCTTAACTTAGCCATTAGCCCTCCTCTCTTCCCCTGTTTGTTTACGAACTCCAGTTCAGCCGCCAGTGCCGCCATGGTATTAGCTGTTACTGATGAATGGGTCCATTTTCGGTAAATGGTAGCACTCAGTGAGTTATTTCAAACCCAGCTGAAGTATCCGTTGATGGGTAGAGTCGCTGTTAAAGCTCTAGTCCATCCACAGGATATATTCATGTCCTGCTGCTGGTGTGGCACTACTGCGAGAGCCACGCCTGTGTGGCTGCCTGCACTCTGTGCATTCTCACCCTTGCAGTCTTGGGCTGTGTTGCGGACTCTACAGTCACAACAGACATACTCCTGTGACTGCTACATTCAGCCCCTCACCAGCGCTTTTCAGCAGAGAAGTGAGTGACATGCCCCCGATTTTGAAACCTAATTTTATAATTTTTAACCATTCAAATTTGGCTGGGTGGTTAATAACACATTTTTCTGTGGTGTGACAAACTCAGAGCACATATTAATTATTACTTTAGGGACTTTAACTATAGCTTAGTTGCCAAGTGCATTTATTTTAGAGAGAAATTATTTTTCAAAATCTTTGCATCAGATGTAAAAGCATGTCAGTGAACATAAACCAGGGTTTTGCAGAATCCTTGTTCTTTGGCAATGGGTTGGACAGTGAAAGCCTAAGACACCCCTTGATCAAGGAAGCATGCTGCCACATGAATACTTATCTTCATAGCCTGTATGTGTAGCATTTGAATTTTGGACAAAAAGATGTTGTGGCAGACAGTAATGCATGCCAGTACCTCCATAGCCCACATACTGTAGATCTGACAGTTTCAATGAATGAGCTGAAACACATTGACTGTGCCAATGGTCTCCTTTTTCTACAAACAAAAACTTTATGACATCAGAATTGTTTGATTTCAATGATCATTGAAACACACTCTACATAAATTCTACTTTCAGGGGCCTGAAATCTTCATATTGTTACTAAAAAGAAGTGAATTAAGCAACTGAGACCATAACATTTTATGGAAAACATGTATTGACCCCTTTAGACAATTTAGGAGTTCTCTTAGTTTAATACATTTTGAATTTCTAAGTTATAGATGAGACCTCACTTCCACTTTGTAGATGCAGTTTGTCAAACCTTCGAAATGCTGTCTTTATTTTCCAAATGTTCTCCTTCACATTTTTAAATCAGAGTGACCAATGTACCAATTGGAGCACAGATAAGTTGGCCCCTCCGGAGCACTTAGTCACCCAGTGGCTTTGAAACCTCACACATAAAACTGCTGATTGCCAGACCTCTTCTACTGCTGACAAAGGCCGTTAATTGTCATTCAACCTAATATAATCCACCATTGTAGTAGAGCTTGTGATTGAGTTATTCAAAGTCCTCTTTCCATGAGGCATTCATTTTGTCCACCCCTTGTAAAGTTTCAGAAAAATCCTTTAAAACTTTGTCCAGCGCTCTTAGGGAACAATAAGAAAAAGTTATCTTTCTCTTCATAGAGGCCTGGATTTGAATAGTACCATTGTTCATTCTCATTCACGCTTCTCTCACCAAACAAAAGGTTGCTCTTTCACTTTTACTCCCTCCAGCAATAACGACCAGCGAGAGAGTTATTAAGAAGCAGTGTAACTTTCCTAAGTGGTCGGATTGTGGATGGGAGTGTTTGATGGGTAAATTGGGAGCTGTGGGGGCTGGAGACTCCACAGCCTTGAGTCTCAGCGCCATGCCAACGCCGAACAATCTGTAATTGGCACCAAATAGAGACACCCGACTGTCGCCCATAAGGAGAGTCAGGGAAGGAGAGGAACAGAGGAGTCTGAATTTCAAGATGGCAAGATCAGTGAGGGATCTGCTTCTGTGACGATTATAAACTGAATCTCTCTCCTCTCTGTTGTTTCTCTCCTTTTCTCTATTGGCTTTCCATCTGTCTCTTTCTTCCAACCAAATCTCACTATTATTTTCCATTTTTATATCATTATTTTCCAATATAATTCTCTTATTTCTTCCAGCTCTCTCCTCCTATGTCCTTCATTTGTTGTCTCCAAACTCTTTCTCATTTCACCATGCATACTCTTAATCTTTCCCCAACTATATATGTATGTTTTTTAATCTTTTTTTTCTTTCTTCTGTTCTCTTTTTTTTCATTTTTTTTTTCTTTCTTTCTTTTACAATCCTACTTTCTATGCCAATTGATTGGGGGAAGAAAATAAGTGAATATTGAATTTCTCCAACTGTTATTCGATCATTTTCTGCTCACATCTGTAGATAGATACATTGCATGTTTTAATTTGTTCTCATTGGGTGCATCTGTTGTTTGATATGTTGTTGAACAGAACCATGACAGAAAGCCTGATGGCAGTGGAACCATGGGGTGTTATACAGGAACAGTTTGATTTGTAGATGTATAATGTGTAGTTAGAACAGCTTGTCTTGGCGATGTTTTGGTATATTTTGTGCTGATATTAACAATGTAGTGTCATAACAGTAGATATGTTGCTGCCACATGTACTAAATTGATTGAGACAGCTCCTATGTCTTCGCAGCTACAGTTTACACAGCCATGTGATGTGAATTTCAAGGTGTATCCTCTTTACAAAGACTCAGTTTTGATATGTTACCTTTGTTTGGATCCGTCCTCTAAATGCATCATGCACAGTTTACTGTCTTAAAGAATAAAGCCATGGTCAAATAACAAAGAGACATTTGTACATCCACTTGAAATAGGTGGGGCTGGAAGCTTGGTGATGTAGTGACTACTGGCAGGGCTAGTTAGTGAACTGGAGTAGCGGGCAAACTAACGGCTAACTCGTTCAGTCAGTCCCTATAGCTCCTGGAGCTTCTCTCTATTTTCTCTCTAAAGTTCTTGTTACTTCCCTCTGACATTTTATTCACCATTACACACCATTTTGGTTAATTAAATGTTATATAACCCTCTGATGCACAGCACATTCAAAACCTTTTAAGGCACAACAAGGGTCAAAAATGACCTGCGTTAATTTTCAATACTATTTGATTCATAGCTTAATGTTTCATTTTAATATCTTTGAAGCAAAATTATGTCATGACAAAGGATTTTGAGAAATAATTAATGCATTTGTTTTTTTTTATTATTGTAAGTAATTATATTCATTCAGAATTATATTCTGTCTTGCTATGTAGAGAAAAAACATTGTTTACACATCTAACTGAAATTTGCAGACATGGGTCAAAAAAGACCCACCAGGATAAAAGCCAACAGTGTGACTTTTTTCTAAAAAGAGACAAAAATGTATTTATTTATACTTCAAATGTATTCATTTGGAACTTTTATAATATACACAGTGCTATATCACCTCATAACTGATTATAGTGTTATTGATCTGGATAGCAATTTTCATTACCATTAAGATTTTAGTGAACGTATCAAATAACCACGGTGTGTTTGTCGCAGTGATGCTCACACATGGGGCTGTTGCACTGAGAGCACCGACTGCTGACTTTTCAAACACTGTAGTGAACTATGCTGAAAGTCATCATGTGAAGCTGATCCCTCAGGCACACTCACCACATTTGGATCCTGTGGAGCATAGTCAGGATCATCATCTTCAGAGGGCCCTATTTTTGTAAACCCAGCGGCGCATATCACAGTCAAGTGTGCCCTGCTCAGAGCTGGGGGTGTGCCCAGCACACTTTTGTTATTTTCGTAGCCTTGGGTATTGGGTGGGATCAGAAAGAATACATTATCACACATTATAGGTGGGCGTGTTGAAGGCTGTAACAGTCATGGCCTATCATATTCGCTATTTACATCCCCTTTAAATACAGGGCTTTCCCCATCATGACGCAGTGACAGGTTGGAAATCCTTTGGAGAGTTTTCCTCAGAGGAAACCTATTATTGGCTGTGATGTAAAAAGTTTCAAATATGAATACAGCAACTCAAATATGCTGCTAAGAGCAGATGACCTCCATAGCCCATATTATCTCCTCCATCTCCCTCATTGAAAAAATCCAGAATCTATGAATATGCAAACAAGATGTCTTCTACTTCACTGTAAAGTTCATTTTCAGCGGTTGTGCACTGGAGGCTTCAAGTTTCCACATCGCACTTGTTTAAATTGTTTACTGGACTGGAATTGTCTTCAAACTAGTTGTGATGTCATAAACTATGCTCATAGGTGAAGCCTTAAGGCCTTTACACACTGGGGGAATAATGAATAAACAACACGAAAATGTGAAATAATCGCCTATGAATAATTTGCATCAAAACTATTCACACCAGCAGCGATAAAAATTTGCGACAGAGCACGACTTTGCGAAAGAATTTGCGACAGCTCATTCTGCTTACAGTCAACCTGGTGAAGGCAGTTTGACGGCTGCTTCTGTGGACAGAGACACTGAAAGCAGGTCGGAGTCAGTATGGATTGAACAGATAGAACGCTCTCCTCTTCTTTTGTCAAGTGAGGAGGAGGACTAGATCATCATCACAGGATGACATTGACATCATCCTCCAGTGATGATGATGATCTCCGACCTGCGTTCAGTGTCTCTGTCCACAGAAGCAGCCGTCTGTCAGCTGCAGCTCCTGGAGAGCTGAGAGGACAGCTGCCAGACAAACTGCCTTCACCAGGCTGACTGACTGAAGAAATCCACAGTGTTTGTATTTATAAATACATGGTGATGATGCATATGATGATAACATGAATCAATATATTGATTCATTGGCTTTATTTCCCCACCCACTGTAGTGAGTATACCTGCCTGACTGCAGTGAAACAGACAAGCTCACAGACAGAGTGGGAGCTGATCAATCAATGTAGATACGGTAAATAACTTCAAAACACATACAGCGGGATATTCAACACCCCATGTGGGCCTTCGCAATTAACAGCTGTCTGTACAGGTTACGCTTTGTGATTGGTTGATGCTTTTATTCGCTGTGTGAAAACTCAGAAAAATTGACCTTGCTCCGCAAAAAAAAAAAAAAAATCACGTTGCTTTTTCGCCTTGTAATATCCACATTCTGTGTGAAAGTACTCATGACAAAAACAACAGTTCGAAAAATGTGTAAATGCCTTCAAACTCAGATTTAAGGTGAACACAGAAACCTTTCTCCTTCAGCAGATGAATTTGAAAACAAACTGCAAATACATCATTCTGCACACTGAAGCTCAAACATCCAAGTGAAGTGAAACCATTTTGACTGGTGGTGGACTTAATTTTTCATTAAAAAAAGGCTTATTCATTTCCTAAAACATCAGTCATGTAGTTCTTAGTGAATGTTAGTCAAACGGGAGTAAATTGTGTATTTGGTCAGAACTATTTTCAGACACAGCTTTTGTGCTCTAGTCAGTAATCCTGGCAGCAGGAAAGTGTGTGTGGGATTGAGTCACAGTACACTACAATGTTTGTGTGTTCATGGTAATGAAGGGACATGTCACCCAGTGCAACAGTGTGGCTCATTGATGTGTTTTTTATAGTTTGGAGAAATAAGAGGAGTAAAATATATCAGGCTTTTGACACACACACAATACTTGGATACGTGGATAAATTAATTGTTGGTTTTGGTTCACAGGGTTTGTTCACAATTAAAGCCCCATTTGCACTTGTCATTACAGGCATCTCATATCCTGATAAAACCTAGGTAATATTTAAGACTTTTTCATTAACACTCATACGCCACATACATATGCATGCCTCCCTATTGGCTAGATCACAAAGCTAATTGCAATCTGTCTTGGTGTTCATAGGCTACATGCAAATCAGGGATGACCCTACTCTTGTCCAGAGGGTGAATACACTTGAAGCTGTTTGGTTACTGTCAAAAACACCAGAAGAAGAATAACTTCTGTGCTTAAGCATTTTAGTGACTATAATTAGAGTTTAGTCAGAGATAGCTAGCTAACAGCTATACAAAAACTAACACAAACACATGGATGAATCAAATTTATAAACTACTGTACCAGCAAGAAAAATGTTTTATTGTCTTCACAGGTTTTTATTCATGCTGCTCCCTCACCTATACAGATCAATGCTACCCACATATACAGTGTCATTCAGTGGTTGAACTGATCAGGGGTCAGATAAATACTGCAACTAATTCTGTATAGTCGTATGTCTTGAAGCACTGGAGCTGCTTTTTTTCATGTCGTTGTAATGAGACAGAGCGAAAGGGGGCTAATTTGAGTGTAACTTTAGCTGCCACTATAAAAGGTATGGATCATGTGAGTGGTTAGGGAGGAGTAAAGCTTAAGTATACATCTTGCATATATGCATTTGCACCTTTTCAACATGTGGCTACAATGAGTTGCAGATTTAAGTCTGTCTTGAATTCTTCTTGGATATATTTACACTGATTTTTTGTAAGACTGGATAGCCATCTGATCAGCAAGATGCATAAAGTGACCAACTGTATTTGGGGTCAAAGTGCACACTTTCTGTCTTCTGTTTCCATTCCTAATATTTGTTAAAAGTGACCATTGCATCAGACTCATGTGCCACACATTAAAACCAGTCAGGTTCCTGGATGGCAACCTGCTTCGGGTAACCCATTCATGCTGAAGTCAACCCACATCAGACCCACTTTCAACCCAGATCGGGATGAGATGTGAACAATGTGAATGAGAGTGAGCTGATGCATGTTGACCCATTCAGACCCATGTGACTGCATTGGTCTGAATGAGGTATTACTGAGCTATCGCATACTTATACAGCTGCAATTTGGTTGTCAGAGACAGCAAAAATAAAGCTCTCTTTAACTCCGTTAAACTTGGGTTCCAGGGGAAGTTGGGTTGCTGAGTGTCTGTTTAGATATTCTCACATTTCCAGTGTACGCTGCTGCTCTGCTGGGTGTATTGTTGCATCATGTGCTGTTGCTCTAGTACTGCTCCCTGCTGCTGTTGTACTGATATTGTGGTTATGTTGACGAAGTCTGGGGCTGACAGCTGGAGTGATGGGCTGTGAACAATTGTGTGTATGTGTATATTGGCATGGGGTATGTGAGGGACAGGTCCCGCAACACTACTTCTTGGTGTCTTTCTTGGATATTTGTTGTTGTTGGCATTTAAAAAAATATTTTTTGGCCTGGTGGAGGTTCTTTTTGGCCTGGTGGCCCACTAGGCCTGTACTATTATACGGGAAACACTGGACTCATTTGTTTTACATATAAATGCCTAGTATTAAAAATAGTTTGGCCATTTTGTTGGCAGGTTGTTGTGTATTTTTAGAAGAAAAAAACATTCTGAGGTTCATTATCTGGTTGAAGAGTAACAGAGCAAGAGCCAGAGGAGGAAACATCACTATTTTAGACTAAAAGTTATTTCACGATGAACAAAAGAAGTGCATTATGTTCAGTACCACCATACATTAACATTGATTTCACCTGCCACCATCTGTCTTTGGACAATATGTCTGTATTAAATACCAAATAAGGTTCATTGCACAGAAGAAATACATTCAACATCCAGTGGTGGCATAGTATTTTTTACTCTGTAATGTGCAATTAGATTCATAAATGCATATTTTAAAATAACATGTTTACTTCACTAAATTCCCTGAAGATCTATTTTTCTAAAATGTAACACAGTTAACCCTGAACTTTGGTTGGGGGTTGGGATCACCTCTTGCTCTTTCTCATTTTCATATACTCAGATATTAATTTTCATTTTTTAACTGTACATTTTGAATAAAGTTTCACCATATTAAAAATGAACACATGCAAAAATTGCATTAACTACATTATGCTTACATTTCTAGAGATGGAACATCAAAGTCACCATATTAAAAATGTTAAATATGCTGTTAGACCACAGCTGACATTTGGTAAAGTCTTTGAACTTCAGACTTTGGGTTTTTAACTTTGACACAACCAATCAGCATGTCGTTTAGATTTGGGAGATGTGGGTGTCTGCTCCTCTGCAAGCCTCTGCGACCTCTGCATGGCTGCGTGGGTCTGTGTGACATAAATTTCGTCACCTGCCCATGTCCGCGAAGCAACCCAAATGCCAACTGTACATGCACTACAAAAGAAAACAGGACATTGTCTTGTCTTGTGTACTGTATGTATGTACTGTATTCCTATTCTCATTAAATTGTCGCACACCATTTTTTTAATGCTATGATGGCAATGAGGAGGAAAGTATAGTAATAAGAATGTGCATCTGTCTGCTTTTGGCAGATCCTGACAACATTTCTAAGATTTGCAACATTGCCAAGCAGGTAAACCCAGCCGATGCATGGGCGCATTTCACGTAAGGTGGAATACAACATTTTTGATTTGGAATTTTTTACTTATTTATTAAAACAATGTGATGATATGAATCCACTCAGTCCATATTGTTTGACTGCACTGTGAGTAGCTGCACAAGGCATTTTTAAAATAGCAGAGTAAGCAGAGCAGAATATATGATAAAAAAAAAAATACAATATTGGAGAAAACAATATTATAGTATATTATGGTATACTATATAAACTATACCATGCAGACACTGAAATAAGAAAATATTAAAGAGGTAAAGAAATAAAAAAAAACTGAAATGATGCTCGAGGGTTGTCATGGTCTTTCAAGTCTAGGTTTCAGTGGATCCAGATACTGAAAAAGGCTTTAAATACATTAAAGTTTGGCCATAGGCTTGAAAATTTGCTGATATGAATATGGTACTTTCCAAAAAAATGAAAAGGTGGACACTGTAGCAGCAAGGTGTGTTTGCGTCCGCCACTGGTGTTGGTGATACACGTCATTTAAAATGAAACTTTGATTCTGATGTTGTATGAAAATAAATGGAAACCAATGGATGCCTGGAAAGTGATGTGAACACATGAGTTGTAGTATATGGGCTAAACACGAAAACCTGCATCCTTGAAACACACAATATGTAATTTCTGCCACAAGGGGTCTCTCAATCACAACAATAACAAAAGACGGACTTTGATGTCACTGTCATTGCAGTCAGCTTCTCCCAGTTGGGATTCCTTCAGTGTTCTTTGTTCAGGAGGTTGTTATCGGGACCAAATTATCTGCAGAGGTCTCCTCCTCTCCAAAACAAACAGACCCAGTGATTAAAACCGGTAAAAACACTAAATAAAGCAGTTTCATGTTAAAAATCTGTGTTTCTTTGACACTGTTCAGCAGACAAAGGATGTACGCAGGGGCTGCTAGCCAAGCTGCTGCTAACGTTTGCTCAGCTTGTTTTTCTGATAACTTAAGATCTGTAAGATACAGTAAAAAACAACCAAGATCTAGATTCTGGCATACAACCACACCAACGCATGCGCACAAGATGATCATCATCTTGTGCACGTATACTCTTTGGTAGAGGGGTATGACGCCATTGACAGGCGACCAAATAAAACAAACGTTACCTTGATTAAAATTACAAATTTCTCTGGGTTTGAAAATTGATGGAAACAATTGGGATAATTTAACTCAACAAAATATATAACATTGGTTTAGTTGTTTTTAGTCATTTTACTGTGGAAAAATTAAATAAACAGCCAACATGTCGAAAGAAACATTTATTTAAAAATGTATATTGACTGTACCAGGAAAACAGAGTCTTGAAGTGTATCAGTACCCCTCACTGCTGAAGCTGTAGGGTTTTTTTAGACAGACTACACCTTAAAACTTAAACTAGTTGTATTAGAGAGTGTGTTTTCGAAGTCATTCCTGAGCATTCTGCTCTGATAAAACCTCACAGCGCACCAGGGTAAAGGCAGGGCTGCTCAACATGCAGCCCAAGCACTGTGTGTGTGAGCAGTCAGTAGCTCAAGCCCCCCCACAGTGTTTCACCGTAGGTGTGCAGATGAAAGCACTGCTGGTGAGTGTGAATATACACATATACACACACAAACATGTACACACACACACACACACACACACACACATACACACTCATACAGAAAGAGAATGTTTGAAGTGGCGCCCAGCAGCTGAGCTGAGTTGTGGCCGTAACTTCAGTTTGACATCTGGCTAAAATCCCCCCGAGAACACACACACACACACACACACACACACACACAGACACACACACACTTGCTCGTTCACTCTCGGTAGCTCAACATGTATGAACTCCATCATGCTTACACAACCAGAGGCATAATATGATTGGCTAGCATCTATTGTGACGTCACCAAATTGAGTTGTAACTGAGTAAAACACTGCCTCCATTTCTGCTTGTGTGTGTGTGTGTGTGAGAGAGAGAAAGAGAGAAAGAGATATGGTTGTCCCCCCATCGTTTTCCCCACCTGCTGTTGTAACGCCCAACATAGAGCCAACAACAAAACACATAATTGCTCCAAAAATGTGCATAACAAAGGGAATTTGGGAGGGGGGAGAGGGGGGGACCTGAAATTAATATATTTAAATGTGGATAGTATATTTTCTTCATTGCCTGTTGTGTTTAATATGGAAAATAAAACATAATGGCAACCAAACATGCCATTTTCCATAATTTGCTGTTAGAGAAAATGATCTGATTTCATACAATCACCCATTGTCCACTGTATGCTCAGGAATAAACGCCTCATGGGTTCTCATCTGCCCTGAGTCAGAACTCTCAGCACTGAACTCAGACCCCACCTCTTTCTCTGGGTGTGATGGGCCTGAAGTCCAACCAGGACCCACCTCTAACATAAAATCCAACATTTGATTGGTGGAAATCAAGTTCAAAATGCAGGATGACAGGAGGCTCTGCTCTCTACAATTGGTTACAAATTCTCAAATCTCCACGCACAGTCGCTGCAACAGCATTCTGCAGACTAAACTTGGGATAACGCCCTTGCTTTGGCACAAAATACACTCAATGAATACATCTTTCAAAATCCATGATTTTTTTTTTTTCTTTCAAACTCAACCAGAAAAAGGTAACGCAAAGCTAATACTAACAGCAGTTTGTTACTGGGTTGACTAGATTTTCTGTATTATCTATAACCATTAATTGCAAAAGAGTAAAGCACAGTGTTTTTGATGCAGGTCAAATTTCAACAGTTCATATTAATTATTATTATTAATTCAGGCATTGTATCCATTACTATCAAATCAATGGTCTATGTGTTAATAATATAATACATGGAATGATCACAACATTATTGTTCTTGATCACTGCAATGGAAGATATGATGTCTAGTGTTTGTCACTAATTTGTCATAAATGTATGCAAAAATGCAGGAAATACAAAATAGTTTCTCATTCAAAATCATTTAAAATGACATCTTTCTTATCTGTTTCACTGACATAAATTGTAAACCCACCAACATGAGCAGCATGTTCATTTTACTCTTTGAAGATCAAAGCATTGCAATTTAGATCCAATTAAAAGATGTAATTCCAGTTTTGATCAAATGAAGTATTAACCTCTTTCATGTGGACCTAATTAATGCGTGTCCAATTTATATATAGATTTTTATTTATTATTATTATTTTTTATTTATCATTGAAATGAATCAAAATACCATTCATTTCAATGATAAATGCATGTCCTAAGTGAAGGAAACTTCTTCCCCGTCTCCCATAAACCTTAACAAGATGGCACTGGAGAGCATTTCACAACAGACAATATGGTATATTTATTTTCAGATGTAAAAACGAGCCACTGCAGATGTTCATCTGTTGTGATCAATTATGAATTAGTCTGTTGGATAGTTGCCAAAATGGCAGTGCTGCTAATTTCACCAGGCGGAGCAGTAGTGCCATGGGCTGGAGCTAACTCCTGGGTGTGCTCCAGATAGTTCTAAGGTGTCCTCTCCTGAGCTGTGAGTGTGAATGTGCCGTAGCTGTGATCTGTTACATCCCTCTGTGTCGTTCTATCAGTTTAGGTTTTACAGGAGGAATTCCAGGTGACGATTTGTAGTTATATGTAGTATAGGGCAAAGCTCTGCTGCTCTGACTGAGCTTTAAATGTCTTTTTTTTAGGAAGCATGGAGTCACATTTCATCTGTTTTTTAAAGCCTCTCTCCTGGTCTCGCTCTGGGGGAAGTGTCTAAATTAATCAAAAGAAAACATTCAGTTTCATTTTATTTAATTAAATTCACTTCAGTTCACTCTGATTATGAGATGATTTCATTTTAATTTTCATGTTCTGAATTTTGCCAAGACTCCTTTCTTTTTTTTTCCTTTTTTTTTTTTTACCCACTCCAGTGTGCTTATGTGTGTGTGTGTGTGTGTGTGTGAATGTGTATATCCCCCAGGCTAGATACTGAACCCAAAGGAGTTCTTTTGAAATTCACCAAAAATAAGTCATTACTTCTGGGATGTCCTGCTGGGTGTGTGTGTGTTTGCTTTTGCTTACATGTATGATATGTACTGTGTGTGTGTGTGTGTGTGTGTGTGTGTGTGTGTGTGTGTGTGTGTGTGTGTGTGTGTGTGTGTGTGTGTGTGTGTAGAGTGCAGGCCTACCTGTGATACCTCCAGCAGAGTTGGTAATGAGCTCCATTGATTGAGGCTGTTAATTAAGGCCAGTTTTTAATTAATCATGTTCCCTAAATCTGCTTGTTATAAATTATTCCTGACAGATAGACACTTGTTTTCAACACGGCAGATGTCGTAAAGTTTTCTAGCCTTGTTTTCAGTGAAGCCTAAAAATAAAGAGATGGCATTTTGAGATGGCAGTACTGTGCCTCACATTGAAACACCCAAAAATGTTTTATTATTCAATTCACTGGATTGAGATTTTTTTAATGTATACTATTGCTTTGCAACGGTGGGAAAAGAGGAATATCTGGAAAGTTGTAAAATGTTGATACTGAACATATCAGTAGAATGTTCACTGACAACATATTTCAATTGTTTTCCTACAGTATCCACTCTTGCTATGCAATATCCACTTGTAGCAACTAATTCATGATGAAACTTTCTATGATTCTGTTTATGCACTCACAGCACTTGGTTAAGGTTGGATAAAGGTCGTGGCCTCATGGAGTATTGTCCTTTACTGCCTTATCTTTGTCTAATGTCTTTTAAGAAGAATATTGACTGTATATCAACATATAGATACATTTTTTTTAGCCTAACAGCAGTGTGAGTAATGTCTCCAGATTCTCCTTTCAAGCTGCATGCATCATCAACCTTTGCCCATAAGGCAGCCTAAGAGACGAAACATAGGGCAAAAGGTCCACCAAGCACTTTCTGTTGCTCATAAACTTATTGTCATGAATGCATGGTTATATGTAAAGGTGATGTAAATTAGCGCAGCATTGTTATTACATCACAGCTTTTGTGGTTTGGATTATGGTTGCTGGACAGTAAGAGGATTCTGTTTAGAGATATTTTAATTCAACGCAAAATCTAAACACACTGGGTTATATTATAGTCATGTTATGTAACTTTTCTGTAAATTGGGTACACTGGACTTGTGTTCACAAAACAGTATAGAAGTATAGATACATACTGTATATTGGATTTGGAATGTGTGTAAAATCATGGTTTCATTATTACACTTTTTGATATAACCATACCAATAATACTAACACTAATAATATTACTACTACCACTAATAATAATAATACAGTAATAATCAAAATAAGGTTAAAAAATAATAAAAAGTAGATAACTAAAAAGTATCAAAATGAGATTATCCAGTGTTAGCCATGCAGTTATTTTATTCCACTGTGTGCTTTCTCTTCTTGCCATGTGTAAGTATTTGACCTTTTACAAGTATTTAATTTTTTTGACCTTTACAAGTATTTAATTTTTTCCAGAGTCGCCATTATTGTGCGTCATTCTGGATAATTGACAAAACAGCAGTTACACTTGAAAGGAAAAATGTCTTTTGTTCAGGCGAGTCAGGGAGGATAGTTAGGATGTTAGAAAGGATAAACAAACATACAGATCTATAGTTGTGGTGAAATCCCCTGACACAAAAGAGTCATTTTGTCATGAGATGCACAAACAAAAGATGTTTGGACGTATAAAGGACTTCATTACTTTGTATTTAAAGAAAGCATTTCCTGTGGTTTCTCTGGCAGGCATGGAGATGGAAAGCATTTGAAAAGTACAAAAATAATTATTCTTATTTATCTGAGGTTAAATAAAGCTGGTTTGTTCTGTCCCTGGGTTACATTGACATGTTTACAATAAAAGCTTTCATGTAGCTTTTTTTGTTTTCTTCTTTTTTTTAACTGGCTGTGTGTTCTCAGTCCAAATTAGGTTTTACTGGTGAATCAGGACACAGCACAGTCAGGGGGTATTTACCAAAAGAAGGGAATGTCCTCCGTCACCCATACATCCCCTCCCCTTTTATCTCCTCTGCTCTCTTCTCTTCTTCCCTTCCTTCCTTTCCTCTGACCTTACCTCCTCTCCTTTTCTTCTGTCTCCACACATTTTCCCTCTTTTTCCACTTAGCTTGCCTCCCCTGCTTTTCTTTCCTTTCATCTCTGCTATCTTTTTACTTTCCCCCCCTAAGCAAGGACTATACAACAATACACTCTGTAGCAGCCAGTAAATAGTTGTTTAGACTCAAGTGTCAGCAGATCTCTTTTGTGCTGTGAAGAAGTGTTTCAACAAGGTTCTCTACAGCGCAAAATTTACTGTGATGCTGTAATGGTTACAGAATGCATTTATGGAGGACCATTGTTATGCAGACATAAAAGTCTTAAACAATTCACCCACAAAAGAGAGAACAAATATGTCTAAGAGTGTATAGCGCCGCCAAGACTATACAATCTTCCAAAGTAATATGATATTAAGAAAAAATCTATTTTTGCATCTGAATCCAGATCTGTATCAACACAGACACATAAAATCACAGATTCAAACATTTATTCATCATATTGCTCTCATGCCACCTGTGCATATCACATTTTGAAAGATCACACACAAAGTTGATATGTGCACATCATCCAAATTTGGTTGCAATTGTGCAATGTGTTAATAAATGATGGTCATTTACAGTGGTGCTATCTGCACCAAGGCATAGCATTTATAAGAAGTATATAATCATTTAATCAGGGGTTTATAACACACTATAATGTAGTTTTAAACAGATATAAGGGTATTTCCCATTGTTTATTAATGTACAGTATTTTTGACAGTTTTTGACAGATACATTCATAAACACTTATATCTGCAACAACAGCTACATTATAGTGGTCATAAAAAATTCATTATTGATATTAACATTATTACTTTTTTAATTATTGTATACTACTTATAAATGCTTAACAGGCAAACTTAAACTACTCATCTTATATTTCGCAAATGACTGAACTGTTCACCAGATTTGATTGAAGTTATTGAGTCTTTGGTGGAGGTGAAAAAAAAAAGACCCAAAAGAAAAACCGTGAAGAGCAGACATGGCAAAAGACTTTTAAATGCTGTCTTGACCTTTTCACGGAAGAGAGCTCTGAAGGGTTGTGTTGCATGTTTTCTGAAGGACCGTCATATAACTGAGTTAATCATTTCACCATTATGCCAAATGGTGTCAGTTTTAGCTGTTTTAGGGGGCATGGATTGGGAAAGAATATATTTTATTTATTTACCTTTATTTATTTAACTTTCTTAGTGTAGTCTGCAGTAGTACTATAGGATTAAATGAGATTAAATGACCATTGGGTTTCCCCCGAATCTGTTACATGTATCCATTTTTGAATGATTTATTGTAGGCCTTGATTGTCCTTCATTGCAATTTCTCCTCCAAAATGTTTGTGTATAAACAAAATTTTGCATTAAATAAATACATTTTGCAGGAAATGTATTTGCAGCCTGGATTACATTTTTTTTTACAATGCATTTACAAAATGTTAATAATCTGCAAAATACATCTACTTATAGCAGCTGTTTTTTATGTTTATGTTTGGTCTTCAGTGTTGAAATCATCTCTCAGTTCAAAGCATATTAAATCATAAATAAATCATCAAAGTTACCATTGTGAAAATTAGAAAGAGAAAAATTGAAGTGGACTGATAAGAAGTAAGTCTCATTCAGTCTGTGTGTAAGACCTGCACAAAACATCTTGTCCTGTGCTCTGTGCTCAACCAGTACAGAAGCTTAGCGACTTCATGTTCCACAAACAGCCTTAGAGTGCGTGTGTGTGTGTGTGTGTGTGTGTGTGTGTGTGTGTGTGTGTGTGTTTGTGTGTGTGTGTTTGTGTCAGGCAGCCGGCCACAGTGCTAACAGGATTAGCATGGTAGTGGCATGTGTGTCAGAGAGCACACGACCAGCAGACTCAATGCTGCAGCGATACACTCCGAGTGAGACAGCGGTGAGATGCTACTGATGCAGACATTTGGCTGGAGTACATTTTTCACACTGGTTAATGAGGTTAATTCTGATATGACCTCTACATCTCACACAGTTTTACTTCTTGTCAGGGTTGTTAAGCAGATCCTATTTAGAGACTTCACCCATAATAACAGTATTAATGACAGGCAGTTATTCTACTGACCTACTTCAGGTTTTCATGTTTTGCTGAGTGACTGTAGAGGAAAATGTGCTAACTTGTGGAAAAGCATTAATTCAAGGAGCATTTTAATGTGCTGATCTGAGAATCTCTGTGTCACGTATGTGAGTACTCTTTCCAAAGGCAGGCACGGCTCAAACTGCTTTGAAGCTAGAATCTGAATCATAGTGCAGAGGGATGTTCCAGAAGGACCGAGACCCATCGATGAAAGCCTCACTTCATTAAACATGATTTCGTAATCTGGCTTAGATAGGCTTCACTAAACAAATGTGTGACAGGTGTGCACGCTTTTGCACAGCAGTCTGCCAGTGGGCCAGTCATTACAAACTAATGCTGTGCAGCCAAATGTTGTTGAAATCCACATAACTTTATTTGACATTCTAGTGAAGATCTCAAAGTTTCCAGACATACCAAATATGTCTTTGTACATTGTAAGTTAAATTGGTCGAAGGTACATAAAATATCAAAATGAGTATATATATTATGGTCACTCAGCAGATAAGTCACTTAATAATATAATAGCAGATAAAAAACAATTACTAGATGATAATGTTTTTTTCAGTGCTATTTAATGAATTCAAACACGGGTCAAATTTGACCTGTGAACACTAAAGGTGTGAACCCTTTTTAAACACATTAGAAAGATTAAGCATGGCAACCGTTGGTTTAGAATGCAGTAAGATGCAGTAAAAAAAAAAGGTGGTCAGGTCAACAGGTAAAAATGTGAAATTTCTCTACAATTAAGTATGCAGTTAAACATACTGTATATGAAGAATAAAGTTTCATATAATAAATTAACAATGACTGAATACTTACTTTGGTTTAAGGGAGCAGTTTGTTCTAGGAGAAACTTATTTTCCCTATAACTTGTACTGAATTACATTGTTCTTTCCAGGAAGCTTCCCAGGACATCTAACCATAAAGCAAGGAATTCCTGTATGTCTATCTGTCTGTATGTATGTCCTTCGCATATCTCGAGAACCATACATCCAAACTACTTCACACTTGGCGGCTGTATTGCTGGGGACCCAAGGAAGTGCAAGTGTCAGATTTAGTACAATTTGGACACACAACACATTTAATTTTAATAAACTTTGAATAAGCAAGCAAACAGCAAGCATGAGAGAGATTTAAAGACAGGTTATCATTTGATGTATTTCTTGTATATATTATATATTTTACAAATTATTATATATTTTCTGAAACTAAGAGGTTTATCTGTCATTCAACACCTGTTTTACATACCTTCATGCTGTGTCTATTTTAAACAGCTCCTTGCTGTGTAAAATGAGATAGTTGACTGTATATAAGTTATTTAGCCTCTGTTTAACAGTTGGTTTATATTGTACTTTTGTCTGAGCCGGTGGTAAGACAAATCATACTTGTGTAGATTTCGATGTCTCTTCAATGTGTAGATCTGACAAGCCTTTAGAGGACAGTGTTGTTTGTTCTTCAATTCAATGTGATAACAAAGTCACTTTGTCATGCTTTGGTCTATACCTGTGTGCTGTCATTCTGGCATACATGGCTTGGAAGAAATCTTACTCCTAGACTATTTGAACTCTTGACCCTTGTTTCTATTCTATCTCTAGAGGTGTACTTAAGAACTGGCTGAGTGCCAAATCACCAGAGGGAGAAAAGGTAATTCTAGGTGGTATGCTCTCACTCTATGCATATACTGCATTGTACTTCTGATTGTATTATTTGATTACATTATTTTAAAACCTGACGATGCTCTCTTTGTGTGTTTATTGAGTGATCAAGCAATACTCCACTACACGAGCTGCTCAGCTCTGCAGCAGCGGGGCAGGGTTTCATTGCTCTGCGACTGCATGTCATGAGCACAGACGGGAGCTGTACAGCAAGTCAGAGAAAAGTATTTTCACATGGCATGCTCGGACACACGACATGTTCAATATTAATAAACTTTGAATAAACAAGTGAAGCAGGCCGCTCAGCTCTGTGTCTGAGCGCGGGGTATGCTGTCCAGGAGCAGGGAAAGAGAAGGGTGGTGAGGTGATGACCGTCCCCCACTGCTGGAGTGGAGCATTTCTCTGAATCCGGAAATGAATTTGGATTAGTGTGAGTGGATATTCTTGCACAGGATAAAATTTGACAATTCTGAAATTGCATTGGGCCTAACTGGAAATTGCTAAATGACGTGCGTAATAGTCAAATAATGAAAAAACTAATGAAAATATTGAGTGTGAGAGTTCATTAAACCCTTAAGTCCCTGCATGAGTTGTTTTCACCATAAAATATTAATGTGTCTGATTTTTTTTTGTACTCCACAATAATAAAACCATAACCATGAGCACAGCCCATGATCAGAGCTGTACAGCGAGTCAGAGGAAATTTTTTTTCACATGGCATGCTATAAAAAGAGAAAAGTAGACAGCAAAAACAGAGCTTTTAATCAAGAATGGACAGACTCTTAGGCTACTTTTCACTGGCAGTATGTCTCATATAAGCACAAATCTTTTGAGCAAATATAGCCACTCAAATGATCTGAACTGAAGGCACAGAAAATAAATGATCTAAGAGCCCAATATGATGGATCCACTTTATTTTAGTATACACATCTCAAAAACTCTTAGGTACTTAGGTATTTTATTTAAAAAAAAAAAAAATTATACTTGAAATGAAAAAGAGATTCACTTACAGTACTTAACATCTGTGTATAATAGAATGTTAGTTTCTTTCATGTTGTTGGTGTATATACTCATTCACACCTCTCATCAACAGTATTAATCTTTTTTTGCGTTGAAGCAGCAACAGCAGAGGCCAAGCAATCTGCCCATTCCAAACAGGCACTGCACTAGTCATTAGTAACTAATGGACATGTTAAGTGAGGATTAACATTTTTCCAAACGAAACTAATTAAAGGAAAACTACATTTCATTACAATTTGGAAATGAATAATTGCACTATACATTATATTCATGTTTGTTGGATAATGAGAAGATAATGCTGATGATAGTTAAATATGTTAAGCATATCCATTACATTTTTCTTCCTCTTTCAAGAAAAAACAAAAGTAGCACAGTTTCTGCTGAGGCTGGAATGATTACTGGACATGAAGATGGTGTGAATGTGTAAATAAAAATGCTTATCACTGTGAGTTCATTAAGTTGTTACTGGTCACCACACTGAAGCTGTAAAAAAGATATTCTTTTGGCAGAATGAGTCTGTGGTGATGGAATACGGGAATAATCTATTGCACAAATAACTCATGAATCCTGCAATATAATATCAGCATATTTAATATCCAGAATACTTCAACCATTATTAATAACCACAGTCAAATGATATAAGCAATGTGCTATTTAAAAGAAGCACGCTTTGTAGCAAGTATGGGCAAATGCCCTGGAAATGCTACAAATATTTATTATATCTCTGACACAATAAATCATCAAGGAAAATAAAGTGTTTCTTCTGGTCTCTGAACACACTTATCCTGTAAACAGACCTTGTTGTGATATTCCATAGCGTCACTATATATATATATATATATATATATATATATATATATGTGTGTGTGTGTGTGTGTGTGTATATATATATAATTTGCCTTTGTCACCTTTGTTTTTCATTCATATTGGATTTTAGGGGTGGAATTGTTGCAATAAAAACACTATATAAAATAAAAATTATTTTGTCCAGTAACCTGAACATATCTTGCATTGAAGTAGGTTAACCTTGCAGTTTAGGTTACCATGGTGATCTCCTCTGAAAACTCCTGAAAAGCAAGGGTTAACTTTAGCTCACCAACCCACTAATCTCACTCTCTGAGATGGGGCCCCTGGAGATACCATTGGATTTTTGATGGCATTGATTTCTTCTATCATCCATGTTCTCTGCTGGGAGAGATGAAATAACCCTCAAACAAAATAACAAACAAATTGTGGTCATGACATGATTTAAATACACAAAGGAATCCAAGCACTCAAGGGTTTTATGACATTCAAATAAGAGAAAAACAACATAAGAAGTCTTAAATGCATGACAGAAACGGGGCAAGACATTGCCTTTAATTCATATTAGTGATCAACTCGCCTGAGATAAATACAAATACATATGCAAATAAATGCATATCTCATAAATAACATGAGGACAAATATATTCAGGATGTGATGAATGAGGACCAATTACTCAAATGTTACTCAGTGAGTTCATTGGAATCTAGTTGTTGAGCACTCCAACTTAAAACAGGAAACAGTAGGAAGCAATATAAGTAAACATCAAAACTGGTATTGAAGCAACTCATCAGGATATACTTTCATTTTCTTTCCAAGCTTTTGGAGATGACATATAGACCAAACAAAGCAGGAACTGGACAAACAGGAACATATGCAACCCTATCACCTGAAAGAACAATGATTCTGCAAAACAACCTCTTTTTTTTTACATTTTTTGGGCATTTTTATTAGAGAGATGACTGGAAATCAGGGGAGAGATCAGCAAAGGTCCCAAGCTGGATTCAAACTGGGGATGTTGCAGTTATGGTTGGTCCCTGAATACTTAAGCCACCAGGACACAGCAGGCCACATTTTCTCAAGTCCATTGCCAACATTTTTCTTTCTACAATATCTGTGTATGGCAAATAATGTATGGCAGTGGTAGGCAAATGGTGGCAACACTTTACATAAAACCATGGTAGCAGCATGCTAATAGAACAGTGTATGCTGCTGAAATTACGTCTAATTAACTTTCCAGAATTTACATTGTGTGAATTCTAACGCTGTTGGACCAGAACAGCTTTGTTCTTCACAAACACAAATAGGTGGCAGTTGAACAGAAATGGTGTGTTGATGCCATTTTTTTCTAAGGCAACAACAATGGAACTTTCAGTTGTGTTTATCATGTGTGGATAACCAATAAAGTACGTCTTGAAGTGCAACACAGAACCTTTGTTCTCATATGACTCATTTTTAGCTAAATGAGTATTAAAATAAGCTGTAACTCTGTTAGCCCTCACTTACTAATGGAAAGAAATGCCTTCAGATACAATGCTAAACAGTTGTACTCGTAAATAAATTAAAAGAAATAAACTAAACAAACTTGCAGCTCAACTGTGATGATCAGTGTCCTCCCAATGAAGAATCCTGAAAAACTGGCCCATGGTTGAACTCAATTGCCATATGGTTAAGAGTTGGAGCCCAAAATACTGGACTGATGTGGCCTTTTTGTCAGGATCAATTACTATATCACATTTATCCTCTGTGATTCACTCTGGGGGACTTTGAATACAATGCAGTAGAAACTGCAGAGTACAACTGTCGCTCTTTGGCCACTGATGGATAATTCAAGCGAAATCCATCGCCTTAGTTTCATAGAATCCTAGTCGCAGTGTATATACTCTGGCCTGAGGTTGGGGATTCATTTGATACTCTGCTGCTGTGCGAGAATTGTCCTTTTCATTGTGGATCACACTGTTGAGCTGTGGACTCAGTGTTGAGCTGTTTTTGGAGACAAAAGTGCAAGGCTTTGGGGGCATGTTTTTGGCAAAATATGAATGTTGAGCGGTTTCCATTGGGGTCTGCACAAGGAACGATATATTCTCCACTTCACACAATTTCATGCACGCACACACACACACACACACACACACACACACACACACACCTCCTGCTGGCAGCAGAGACAGGATTAGCCCACTCACCCCCATTTTTCTTTCTTTCTCCAATCATTCTCCTTCTCTCTCTCTCTCTGTTTTTCTCTCATCCAATCACTTTATCTCTCCTGTCAGCACAATTCAAGCTACATTCCAGTTTTTTTCCCGATTCTATTCCTGCTTCCACAGTTCCACATACACACACACACACAGCCTCTCCTGCACCCCCAACGCTCTCCCCAGGGTGCCCTAGTAACTCAGAGGGAGGGGAGCGTCACCCCTGCCTTACTCCTCTTTGCAACCACACCCCCATCCTCTTCCTGCTTCCCCTCCAATCACGTCCTGCCCGCCTGACTCATCCAATACCGGCATCCCCTACACCTGCAGGTCACCCCCAGCTCTCGACCAATAGGAGTCGCCAGTTTCTACGTCACAGCAGGGGGTGTAAAGCTGCTCAGCAACAATGAGGGGAAAAAAGAGAGATCGTAGTAAAAATGGTGACCTAGTTTTTTCTTTTCTTTTTTCTTTTCCCTTCAACACCCGCACCCTTAAGTTCTCTCTCCTCTGTAAGCGGAAAAAGACTCTTTAGAAAACACCAGAGTGCTACTCAAATCCTCTCCAGGCTAGGCTGGAGAGGAAGGTATGATTCGAGGAGGTTTTAATAATGTGAAGCACACTCCATGACACAACTCGATCAAACACCAACTGATTCTTCTTTTTTTTTAACTTTGAAAGCAGCTTTTTTTTTTTTTTTTTTTTGCACATTTTTCTTTACCAAGTCCTATAGTATGACAACCTTTATTTGTCAGATAATAAACATGTTCCAAACATCACGTCTCACCATTCTCTTAACACACTTACACACGCATACATTTTGGGCCATGTGTTAAATTAGTTAATATGTTTTTTTGCTTTTAACCCCGGAGTAAAATTAACTCACTGGGGGCCCCACATAATACAAATGCTTATCATAGACATCATAGGTTGTGACCCATTTCATAGGCTGATGTAAGGTTACTACACGTAATAGCTTTGGTTTCAACATCATTTGCCTTCACATCCAAAATTTGTGCTGATATAAATGTTCAGTTATGCCCAGCTTTACTGGTAATCAGGCAGTGGAACATTAAATATGTCTTTTTATTTATATGGACTTTTTTGTATTTTGTGTGCAGCTCAGGTGTTAGCACAAGGTCCTTTTTTGAATAAATTCAGATCAGTATACATAGGGTCACATCTTTTTATGCGAGCAGTTACATATATCCCTTTATTATATCTAATGAATATAAAACTAATATTTCATCTTGTTTTGACTTTTCTGACATTAGTGTCTTTAATCTGAATTCAATATGACATTCATGTTATCTTGGATGACCAGCATTTAATAAAGATTTATAGAAGAAAGGACCCTTTATAGTCAAGGTTACAATCACAGGCTTTCATGTTAAGAGAAAGCTAGCATAAGAGAAGGTAAACAGGCAATAGGTGGAGTTGAGACTTGTATTGTAGAATATATCACTGCGGTATGTGTGTGCTTGTGTGCACAAATTACATCTATGTCTGGAGCTCTCTGACAACCATTGTTAATTGTCAATTTACATTCAATGGCTGCTGTCATTGTTAGTATACACCTAATTTAACTACCTAATACTGTAGACACATTGAAAATGAAATGAAGGGTGATGGAAGCAGATGTTAAGAAAAATAACACTGAAACCTAATACCACTTTTTTGTTGTATTTCCAGCATTTGGACTGTGTTGCTGAACATGCACTTAGTTATATTTTGTATTTTGTGTGCATATATATGTGTGCATATATAATTCAGTGTTATATGTGTGTATATACACACACACACACACATATATATATATATATTTATATATGTATATGTGTGTGTTTATATATGTTTCAGTGTTTTTTTATTTTTATTTTTTATTTGCATGTGAGCCACAGATCAAGCAGGCTGTATTTTCTTCCTCAAGTGAAAGTAATTTGTTCCCATAAGCCAGTGGCTCCCACACTTTTTCATTTTCCCCTTTTGGGGATGATGATATTTTTAAAAATAATTTAAAAACAATATGTACACATTAAAAAAATAACAATAATTATGTGTAGATATGTACCATACTAACTTTGCTTTATATGCTTTAAAACAGCATGAAGTTTAGTCACAGGTGTGTAACTTATTCAGGACTTGACTCAGGGCTCGTTGGTCTTGGGAGTTCATCTCCAAGACATGACACTTACCTGGGACTTGTAAAACAATGACTTAGCCCCACGTCTGCCTGTGAGTATAAGCATACATGGCTTATTTTAAAGCACAGGATCACACAGGGCTCATATCTGTTGGTATACTGATGTTTGTGAACTGAAACTGATCAGATATGTCACAACTGGTGAAAAGATTCCACCAATAGAGAGACCCTTTATCCTTGTATCACAGTACTGGAATAAGAATAGAATTCAAAGCAATAGTGTATGACTTCCTTGGACAAAATTAATGCTTTTAATGCCATTTAAGTCAGGCCTGTGGGGCCATGTGTAAGTCAGCCAATTCTTGCTTAATGTGAATTCTTAGTACAACCCACACAACAGTGCTGCTTTCCCTTGAAACAAGCTTCCTACTGCCACTATTGGATAACTACAAACACAGTGAGTCCACTGTCTCCCTCCTGATCTCAATTAGTCTCACAGGCGTAAAATGAGTAAACTTTGTTCTTTGGTGAGGCACAATATTTAATCATGGTAGAGACTCCCCATGCTTAGTAATTATAATATAAACGGGTGACAAATTAAAGAAAAAACCGACATGAAGTGTCTAAGTAAGGTGTTGGGCCACCACGTGCAGCCAGAACAGCTTCAATGCACCTTGGCATTGATTCTACAATCTCTGATCTCTTCTGGAGGGATGAACACCATTCTTCAAAAAGATATTCCCTCATTTGGTGTTTTGATGGTGGTGGAGAGCGGTGTCAAACATATCAGTCTAAAATCTCCCATAGGTGTTCTGCTGGGTTGAGATCTAGTGACTGCGAAGGCCATAGCATATGATTCACATCATTTTCATACTCATCAAACCGTTCAGTGACCCCTCATGTCCTGTGAATTGAGACATTGTCATCCTGGAAGAGACCACTCCCATCAGGATAGAAATGTTTCATCACAGAATAACAGGGATCACTCAGAGCAACTTTGTATTGATTTTCTGTCACCCTTCCCTCTAAGGGGACAAGTGGACCCAAACCATGCCAGCAAAATGCCCCCAAAGCATAACAGAACCACAAGATCCCCTCACTGTAGGGGTCAAGCATTCAGGCCTGTGCCATTGTCTTGGTGTACGCCATACATGCACAGAATATGGTGAAGGATGACTCATCTGACCATATCACTTTTTTCCACATCGCTGTAGACCAGTGCCTATCGTTTTTGTACCACTGAACTCTCAAATGTGCATTCATCTTTGTAATGAGGGGTTTATGCACTGCAACCCTACTATAATATCCCTCTCTATGTAACTGTCGACAGAGTCTGATAACGTCCTGCATTGACATTCTCAGTCACCTGAGGAAGAGATGCTCTTCTGTTTTTCCTTCCATATCGCACTATGTACGAGCATCACGGTCAAGTCTATAATGGATGCTCATTTGTCCTTAGGGTGTGCACAAAGTGAATGTTCCTGAGACAGTGGTCAATCACAAACACTGTACCTGTACAATCACATGCCTGGATGGACATAAGTGTTGATGCTTGTTCCTTCTGTACTAATCATGTCCAATAAATATTCCATGATTCCATGAAGAAGAGAGGACACTGTAACCTGTGTTCAACTCCATGACACAAAGTGGCTGAGAGCATACATTTGCTAAAGTATAGAGGAACTGTGGCTGTGGAAAGTTTTGTACTTGTTTTCCCTCACACACACACGCACACACACACACACACACACACACACACACACACACACACACACACACACACACACAAAGATTTAAGGAGTTCTCATTGGCTTGTTTTCTTTTGATTAGCTTCCAAAAATCAGTGGTTGTTATCTAGCCATCCAGCATCTATTAGAATATTATTTGCTCCAAGGCTATGGCTGTGTTAAAACATGGCACAGGAAAATACAAAAACAGGGAAAAAATATTTTGGAGCACTAAATGGAAGTGAGAGAAGAGGGGTGATTAATAAACAAAGGAATAAAAAAAGTAAGTGAGGGAGAGGAGTAAAAACATGTCACTACCACTGACGTTTTCATAATTTTATGAAAAGTTCTACCTTCTATGAATTGGAGTATTTCATGTCCAAAATTTTCTGCACATATCAAAACAACCCCCCCCCCCCCCCCCCCCCCGCCCCGCCCCCACCACCCACGCACACACACAAAGAAAAAAGACCCTGCAAGTGGCTTCTTGTTCATTTTGGGTGCTTGTTGGAGTCGAGCAGCTTTGATTTCAGTGGGGAGAATGTAACCGTGCAATACTGCTCACATAATGGCTACCCAGGCACCGGTTTGCTTTTGATGGGCAATGCCAAACACTGAGCTGTTTTTGATCTGGTTCAAATGTCTACTCTGTGGTGAAATGTGTTGATAAATGTCTTCATTCAGGCCATAACTAATTTAAAACTCACCACAGTGACATGTTTCTTTTTTTGGTGGCTTTGATGTGAATCAGAAATGAGAAGCCTGTGTGATATGGCACACGATGCCCAGAGAGGTGCCTGTGAGATTGGCAGAGATCATGCCCCTGGTACTCTGTATCTGCTATTAGTAATTACACACAGTCTCAACATGGCACTGAGCCACACAACCAAGAAAGTTGTCATTAAAACTCCTTGGTTTTTTGAGAAGAAGAAGGGGGCTGCTTTGATGTAGGTTACAAAAAGCAGACTTTTTCTGATATATAGACATACAATGCTGTCCTGAAGTGCCAGCTTGGCAACACACAGATGATTGAAAACACAGATATGGTTTTGATGTGGCTCAAATGGTAGGCCATTGTTAAAACGACCCCTGCTTTCTTTGACAATATTTCCTGCCAACATTTCCACAGAAAACCCAGTACCATTCCATATGGCACATGGAGAAGCAGTTCTCTTTGAAACGGCTTGATTTTTAGAGAAGGAGATTGCACTGTTTGATGCTGATTCAAAGCCAAGCTTATGATCCATAGACACAATGGGCCACTGAGGAGCCAAGATATAGAGTGCAGTTAAAGGGTGGCTGTGAACCACACAGATGCAAAACGCAATTAAGCCTTTGACAAAGCATTATTTGGACAAGATTTGACTTTGATATCAGTTGAAAATGGTAATGTACACCCAACCACACTCAACTGAAAGTGACCCAGAGATAGATATATTATGACTGTTAAACATATTATGACTGTTTGTAGAAAATAGCAAGAAAGCTGGTTTGCTTGAGATGAATGGGTTTTGGGAGACTGTACTTTCTTATATAAAACCAGGATAAGTTAAAAAGAAGTGCTTTGATGAGGATACAAATGTCTAACTTTGCAAGAAACTTCCATTTTTCTTTCATAGTGTGTGTGTATGTGTGTGTAACAGCCTGTCTAGGCTGCTAACAAAGTATGCCTGGCTACCATTAATTCTATTCTGAATCAGCTCTTTTCTTGGTCCAGTTGATTTGATATATTTGTAAGTGACTGCCGACATGATACTTCCAAACTTTCTTGGTTGATGAGGACTGTCTTCCAAATTCAGGCAAAAGAAGGTCATGTTTGGAGGGGCCTTTGAAATGACACTACCTTGTCAAACCATTCTGACATGTTCGGCCTTGAAATGCAGAGTTCAAAGGCAGGCAGCCTATGAACAGGGGGACAGCTATGGAGTGTCCACAATAAGAAGGTTTCATCCTGCTGGAAACATGGATGTTGCTCGGTAAATGTCTTGGCAATCTGCACATTATATTTTGATATATATTTCGTGGACAGTGATGTGATGTTGGCACTGGAGGAAGATTAGGAGGTTGCCAACAGTATTCAGAATCATTCTTTGGCAACCATTAATCTCTCCACCAAATTTCATGACCAGTAGGTGTCAAGATACTGAATCTTGCTCTGGAACAAAGTGTCTAAAAAGAGACATGTTTATTTTAAAGAAAACCAAAATGTTAGATAGATAAACCAAAGTATTAGAGCTGATGATGGCCCTAGTTGAAGGGTCAGGGATGACAAAGAATAGTTAAAAAAGACCATAAATGTCTGTACCAAAGTTGTCGAGTCATTTTACTCCAAACCAGCTAGTGGCATTAGGATCACCAAAGTCATTAGTATTCATCTGGGGAGCACAAATGTCTGTACCAAATGTTCCATCTGATCAATGTAGCAATATTTCAGTGAAAATGTTGACCTCCTGGTGGTGCTAGATGATAAGTCAGGTGGCCAATCACAATAACAAGGACACCTCTAGAAACCATTAATGTCATGCCAATCCTTCCATACTTCTTTCTGGACCAAAGTGGTGGATTGACCAACTCACTGACCAACTGACCACTCCGCAAGCCTGGATACCTGGATGCAAACAAAACAGTTTAAGTTTTACATCCCTATAATATCAGTATGGAGGTACTTAGAAACTTTGCGCAAGTGTGTCCTTCCAAGAAAAATGACAGCATTAGTCATTTAAGTAAAGGCCCCAAAACGATATATGTTCATGTTAAAGTGACACAGCCTTCTAGCAGCTGCTGTAATCATGACTCATCTGTCCAGAGCAAAGGAGGAAGTAGTGGGACATTATTATAGAGTTACAAAGTCCGCACAGGGTGGAGGTTGAGGTGGATGGATGCATTAGCAAAATGTTGGACTTTAACTCTGGAGACTGCTGTTCCTTTCCCATTTCCTACAGTCAAAGTTGGTTTCTTTTAACTATGATGGTTGTTCCCTAACCCTAACCACGTTGTTATTATTGTAACCATGACAATGAAAGTTTCCTAACCTTTAAGTACTGATATGAATGCAAACCATGATGATGATATTTGTGCCTAAACATAACCAAACCTTAACCACAGTCGCGTCAGATCAGAGAATGCTCCATTGCATTGTTCTGGACCAACATTGTATTTTGATGTTTCATTTGGAGGACTTGGTTTGAGCGCACATTGGAATGAAACTGTTGGAAAAAGTAAGGATGCTATATCTACCCTCATTGCTATCAGGGAATGTGTTCAATTTGTTTGTAGAGTGACGGAGGATAGCAGGAATGTGGTTAAAGAGGAAACTTCCGCTATTTTAATGTGAAAATTAAATAAATTAAATGCAGCTGTTATAAGTCACCTTTTAATCAAAACTAAATAACACACACTTGGGTGTCACCAGTTGACTCTAATTATTATTCTCATGGTGTGCTAATGGCAGTTTTTCATTATGAAAAGACATGAATCCAATTTCTTTAATGTTTGTCTCAATTAAAGCCATTATAAGAGGGAAAGAAAAATAATGATGTTGATATCTCTTGGCTTTTAAAGGTTGTAAGTAGAACAACACCTGCTTCTGAAATTCTTCACTGCCTGACTTAATAGGAACAATGACAATAAGTCACCTTAAGTGCACGTAATGGATGGGGTTTCTGTTTTTAACCTGTGTGTGTGACAGACATGAAGAGAGAAGACAAGACAAGACAAGTCAAGAGAAAGACATGTATTTGGATGGAAGTAAGATCCGCTTTATACATGATATTCCAATGTGACCTGTATCTGGAAGTCTCCTCTGGATAAGAAATTACACTTTTTAATGTAAAGTGTAAATAAGAAATTACTCTTTTTAATGTAAGGTGTAAATACATACATGGCCTGCAATCAGAATGTGATTGGATTTGCCAGGCCACTACAGCAGGTGACATGGCTCACATTGTGATTGGATCTCAGTCACAGTCGGCCAGCTGTAAATTATGTCATACAGTACATCTTTCTCAAATTAGTGAGAGAGTGGCAGGAGATCATCTGTCTTTGACTGTGGTGACCTGCCGTGGGTATATTCTAATCATTCAATGAATTAGCTCTGAGAGCATTCAGCATTTCCAGTGTGATGTTTGACGTAAGGTTTTTAACCACTAGGGATAGCATTGGTAATTGGTCAGTTGCTTCACTACTTCTGGTCTAGACTGAAACATGTAGAAAAATCAGATAGATTACCATGAAATTTTGTACAGACATTAATGGTCCCCAGAGGATGAAACCTCATGACTTTGGTGACCTCCTGATTTTTCTCCTCTGGTGCCATCTGCGCTTCATATTTTTCACTTTTCCAGTGAAGTACCTCCTGATCTACTTGATGGACTGGCACAAAATTTGATACAGACATCCATGGTTCCAAATGACCTTGGTGAATTTTTCTCTAGCCCCATAAGCAAAATGACAGAACAGCTAAGGATTGCTATGGCATTTGGTACATACATTCATGTTCTACAGCACAGCATGAATTTTAATAAATTTGGTGACCCCCAAATTTTCGTCTACACCATAATTAGGTCAAAATTTCAATTCATCAATACTTTGGTTTATAAATATCTACAGTACAAAGCTAATGGCATTCCCATTAGCTTCAGTTGTGATTGCCAACATGCTAAACTAAGTAAGGTTGGTAAGATGGTAAGCTTTACTTGCTAAAAATCAGCATGTTAACATTTTCATAACTTGTTACTATTTAGCATGAAGTACTGGCTCACTGAGCTGCTAGCATGGCTGTCGACTCATAAGCCCTTTTTCAACCAAAGAGAGGAACGACTATCAGGAACTAGGTGTTTGATGGTTATTTATTTCTGCTTTAGAACATAATCACTCATGCTCTTACATTCTCTCTCTTTTTAAATGAGTCGGGAAGCTGACATCAAAGCCTCACTTTGTTGTTAGAGTTAGGACCCTTGCCCTAAAATCTATACTAGATGGTGTGAACAATCATCCAATCCAATCAATCCCATACTTTTGGAGAGTATCACCCCCAGAGTAGAGACTTGTTTAGCACCTGTAACTATCCTAAAGGAAATAAACTTAGCCCCTGCTTCCTCCGGTTGAATGCAGGTTTAGTTCCTGAGTTCCTCAAAAGTTTCTCAGTCCCTTTTTACTATTGTTTTCAAGCTCTTCCTCTACAGTTTGGTCCAGCTTTTGTCCAAAGCTATGCCTCATAAGCATAAAATAGCTTTTAAAATGCCTTTGAGTGCTTGAGACATGTGTTCAAGACCTCAGGCAGCATATTTAGCAATGGGACATCCTTTTTGGAAGGATTGTCTTCATCCAAATGGGAGATGGTGACCGATGTTTTTTTTTTTACAGTGACAGCCTTTGTTGCCTGATAATACATGTTAAACTTGTATGACACTGCAGACTGCAGACACTTTATGGATGTTATAGGTGCATCCTGCTGACGTTGCAGAATACCATGGATTCCTCTCTTAATGTATACACCTTTTAAATTGATTTCAACATTTTCTTTTAACTGAAGGACCAGTTCAACCCATGCAAATAGTTTTGGCTTTATGCACAGTCAAAGATTTTGATTTGTTCTCTTAAGAGCATTGAAAAAACATGGTAGATGATACAGAATTGCTGTAGAATTTTTCAGTTGGTATTTTTCAATCCTTTGAACATCAAAAATTGAATTCCATCCACCTCTAGTATATTAGGTTGCCAACAGAATTTTCAGAGACAGATTTCTTAAAAATGTAGTTCATAAAATCTAGATCTGTACAGCTAGATACCAACATATAACACTACAGAAAAAATGCCTTTTTTTTAACCCCACAAGATAACCTCTATTACATGTTAGTCAAACCAAATCAAATATTGTTTTACTCAATAGCGCAAAAATTAATTTTTTTGATACAATGTACAAATGTACAATGTATTCTGTTTGAAATGCTGAATCTAACGCAGCAACTGCATGCTTAGAATCTCTTGGCATGACAGCTTTATCTCGATTAGTATGCAGCAGGTTGAAAAGCACAGAGTAATGTGTAGCCTTGTATGCCCACATAACTCTGAGACTACATCATTCTTCTAAATTTATGTTGTCATCCAGTTCAGCATGAACAGATGCAGGTTTTTTTTTTCTCCTCTGAACTCCACAGGATGGCAACATAGCACTACAATATTAGTGTAACCTTGATGTGGCTCCTCATAAATGTTTTGGAACGGGAAATTCTTTTCCAATGCCAGTTTGGTCTGAGCTGGAGCGGTGAGATAATGATTCTATTGCATGTTAATTAATGGACTGGAGTGAGTGTGTTCCATTTCCAGGTGTTGGCATAGAAAGAGAGATATTGCTTGCTGAAAGCTTTTATTATTAATGCCTAAAAATATTAATAAACACAAGCAAAATATGAAAGAAGACAAGAGTGAGTGGTCATGGTGTGAGTAGGATAATTCTCCATTCATTTGAAATTTAAATTTTGTATAAACTCAGTTGATAAAGACACTTGTGTCATACATTCACATAGTGTTGTCAAAAGACTGTTCTTCAATCAAAGTTTGAATATGAGCAGTCACAGTGCAAACAGTGAGTGTGACCTGGTTTAACCCTCCATTCATCTGCAGTTCAGTTTGTATGAGAGACTGAGGGTGTTTGTTTTTTTTATTATTGCGTGTCTTCCTGTTCTACTGTCACTTGTGTGGCTGCAGAGGTGATAAGGCCAAGAAAGTCTCATGCTTGCGTTTAAAATATTTAAATTATAAAGAATGGAATTTAATCTTCATGAAACTGAATGAGAGAAAATGGAAGTCTGGGATTTTCTCACATGATGTATTTGACATTTATTTTGTAATCATAATAAGTGTAATTACATTGCGGATGGTCAAGAATATTTATTCAGTACATATATAAATTTATGCAACTCTATAGTTTGATTTTTAGAGGATTTTAAAAGCACACATTTACTTTCAGTTTGAACTGTTGATTGATGCGCTACATTTAACTAATACAAATATTCTGTCACTTTCCTGGATTTGTATAGTTCTAAATCGTAGAAATTGCATTCATATTTTTAAAAAACTGAGAAAGAATTCAAATGTATTTTTCCTCATGACTTTACAACATGCTTGACTATTTACTTTTTACAGTAAGAAAAGAAACTGATAAGTAAAAACAAAAACTGATTGAAAATGGAATACATTTAATCAAAATTATATGATTAATTATCTTTGGAATGTAATAAGAATAAATGGGAACATGTGAAAGGAAGCATTGAAAGGCGACTGGGCAGAGATTTATATGGTGTTGTGATTTTGCCACTTTGGAATAATCTGTTTGTGACAAAGGCAGATGCAGAGAGAGAGAGGGGCGCAGAAGTGAAACAGAGGGTGTGAAGAATTCATATAGAAAGATGGTGAGAGTGCGAGAGAGAGGGCTGGAGAAAAAACAGCAAGAGAATAACTAATAGAGAGTGAAATGGTGAGAGAAGCAGCTAGATAGAGGGAAGAAAGAAGTGATGAAGAAAGAGACAGAGGGGCAGGAAGGAAAATAAAGATATGCTGTGTGTGTGTGTGTGTGTGTGTGTGTGTGTGTGTGTGTGAGAGAGAGAGAGAGAGAGAGAGAGAGAGAGTGAGAAAGAGAGACAGAGGGAGAGTTAGCAAGGCATTTAAAATCATTACTTTCATTATTCCCATATTGTTAGTAGTTTATGAGGAAGTCTCTCCCTTTCTCAGCTGCCTGATCAATCCATTTCCCTGCTTTCCACCTTTCCCACAAATTCTTTTTCTATTCCATAGCAACAGACGACTCTCATTTTCCATTCATATAACCTCAGACCAGACCACTAAATTAGAAATATGCACTTTATTTACAAAATATCAGTTTTCAGTATTTCAGCATTTCAAACACCTACAGCAGTCCACATGCTGTTTACAGAGGCTGTTCATGACCAGAAGAAAATTTAGGGTCTGCAAAAAAAAGAATCCTTAAGATACTGGCCATTAACAGCTTAAGAAAAACAAAAACAAACAAACAAACAAACAAACAAACAATAAAAACAAGACGAAATATATATCTATGGCGACAATGACTCATATCTGTTTAAGCCTCATTTTTCAGACAGTAAACATTCCCCACATGCTTTTTAGAGGACAATGGCCATTGTTCATTAGAGCAGAATAATTACAAAATTAGCAGTGTGAGGTTTGTGCAGGCCACTGAAGGCCATGAGAACTGCACATGCAGGTCTTCAGATCTGTGTGACTGTGCTCTGTTTGGCATTTGAAACCATTGTAATAGCGCGTGTTAATCCTCTCTCTGCATCATTATGCCTTTCTGTCGGTATACTTGCAGCCGTCTTGGATAGGTTTTGGACAAATACAAACAAGACTTTTGCATGATTGGTATTTCATGGTTTGGCACGTAATGAATATCTCATCAACACAGCTGATCCATGCACGCTCAGGTGCACACTCATACACAAACACACACACACACACATGTGCATGCACGCATACAGCAGGGCATCCCTTCAAAGGAGAGCTGATAAAGAGAAGCTGGAATTTTGAGGAAACTACTCAAAAACACACAAGCACATATGGGCATGCTTAGAAATTCAAAACACTTATCTTTTTCCTCTTCTTTATGAAGATTTATTGTTGTAATTTGGCTGTGTACTTATGGTTTGATCAGTTTCATCTTTTATACTATTGCTGTAATACTTATGTAATACTGAATATTTAAATACTTAATTAAGATTTTCCCATAGTGTCATAGATTTTCCCAAAGTGTAAGTTTTCCACTAGGTAGCTCTGTGTATTTTGGCTGTGAGCATACACCGAACAGTGTAGCAAACAACCAGCTGCTGGTGGCTAGCAGTTTCTAAAAGTTTAAAAAAAGTATGGTTTGGTGGCCACTAAGCAATTGCTTTCACTTTACAATTATCACCACAGTACCACAACAATCCATGTACGTTTTGCCTGCCTTCAGGGGGTAAATGTTATCTAATAAGGAAGCGGCAGTTGGGTGCAAAATCACCCAATCTGTCAACATTTCTTGGACATAAAATTTTTAGCCCCAGGTCCAGTTATTTTCAGCATGTGGTGTCAAGATATCAGGGGCCACCAGGAAAAGCCAAACATATTACACACATACCACCATTGGGTGGAGAAATGTACACCCTTTGGCACACAGACAAAGATTGTAGGCAGCTCTTTTTTTATTAGTCATGTTTCTGTAATTATGTATGAGTTATGTGGGAGTAAAGACTGAAACTTATACACACAACACAACAATAACAAAAACGATTTTTCATTAAAATATGTATTTCACAATTGGAATTGCAGGAAGGGTGGCGCCCCAGCGCCCTTTATGGACCACAAGTCTACTCAAGAATCATTCCAAGGGCATCACCCTAAAAGCTCTCTTAAACATTACAAAAAAGAATGTAAGAAGTAATAACAGATGTACCATCAGAATTTACAATAAAACATATTGGTGGATTATTAAGGTTGTAGAATAAGAAACAATAATAATAACAACAACAAAAGCTATATTTAAAGGCTATTTGACTAATTTTAAAATGTGGTCAAAATTGAACTTCCCAAGACACTGGATCTTACATTTCCCATAATACACCTTAACAAAACAGTATTTGCCAACCTGGGTGCTATGACTCTTCAAGGGTTTCCAGGATAAATCTGATGGGTCACAAGAAAGAAAGAAAAATCTCTAGCATTCTCTAGTATTCTAGTATGGACTGACTACACTGACTATAAAGTCTAAACAGGCCTGTCAAAATCCTTCAAATGAAACACTCTTACTCTCTCACTCAGTCTCACTCTACTCCACATAACCTGGTGATGTCACTTGAACAATTTTCTCAGACTCCAAAGAGCTCCCCTGGAGCCACAGAAGATATTATACAACTGTTTTCACAGGCTGAGTAGTACCTGTCATGCTGCATGAATAGACATTGATGTGTAACATCAGTAGAGTGTCTCTTTAATGATAAATGAACTAATAAAGGCAGTAATGATTAAAGACAGGAAAATGCAGAATCATGTTTTAAACTGACAGGTCTACATTATAGACATTCGGCTCTGGTTGGACTTAAAAGCTGTTTTATGTAGGTGACAGTGGTGACTGCCAGTGTCAATGGTGCTCCATATTCAAAGGAAAGGCTCTGACTATGTTAAACACACAAACAGACACACACACATGCACACACAGAGGGAGAATGCATCAAATTAACAGTGACTTTTTGACATCACCTCTCAATGGACAAGATGAGCGACAGACTCACAGGAAACAATTATTGTTGATTGCCCACACTCACACTCACACACTCACTCACACTCACACACACACACACACACACACACACACACACACACACATACTCACACTCACACTCGCACACTCATGCGCCCGCACACACACACATACACACACAGGGATGTGGAAGCAACAGCCAATCAGAATAGATGAGACTGCTCTCCTGATGTTATTTACATACTGATAAAATCCGGATGACACCAATATTTTCTGTTCTGGGGAAAATTTGCAGCAGCTTTTGGAAGTGGTCATGACAGAAATGAGTAAATTAAAATGTGGTTTGACACAAACGAATGATCATTAAATTTTAACAAAACTAAACTTATGTTGTTTGGAAATCATAAAATAAACACTCACGTACAAGTGATGATAGACAATGTTAATATAGAAAGAGTAAATGAAAATAATTTTCCAGGTGTGATATTAGACCACAAAATCTTCTGGAAACCTCATATATAAGATATGTGTGAGCAATGAGGAGCGTTGCAGTTCTGGGAAAATCATAAAGCATTATACACTCTCTATTGTTCACTTGTATTACCGTGTCTGAATTACTGTGTGGAGGTATTTGGTAACATATAAAAGCAACTTACACTCATTGTCCATACAACAAAAAAAGAGCAATAAGGATAGTTAACAATGTAGGACATTGTGAACGCACTAACATTCTGTTTTTAACACTTTACTTCCTGGCAACATACAAAAAATGTTCCTAGACAGAGTGGGGATTTATAATTTAAGGGAAAAATCTGAAACAACGTTGTGTCAGTTTCATTTGTGGGGTGACTTCGTGGAATGGTCTGGATGAAGAAATCAAATGGAGTAAAAATATCACACAGTTAAAAAAGATGCACAAAAACAAAAAACAATTTTTGCAAGGTACAGAAATGAGAAAGGGGAATGTAAGGCTCGCTAATGGCGACATTGTTGTTACTGGCTTTCTTTTTTTCTTTTTTTTTACGCATTCTTGATGTAGTAGTGTTTGATTATTTATGAAGAGGATGAACATAGAAGTTTACTTGTGTATGATGGACACTGGGGTGGATAATTGGACCATGTACATGACATACATGAGGGAGGCAAAATATTAGGAACATTTTTCAATATAATGCACCACCACCACCCACTACAACCTCAATAATAAACATAAAGTAGAATTATCACCTTTCTCACAATGTCAACAAAAACTGGAAATGTATAAACTTCTTAAATGTAGAATTTATGGCAGAGCTGTTGTATTGGATTGCATTAGATTGGTTTGGCTGATGAAGTGGCTGGTGAGTGTATGTGAGCTGCACCCTCCAAAAAAAGATGGCACTGTACACACACACACACACACACACACACACACTCAAGTCAGGTGAAACTGACAGTGACAGTGGGGCATCCTTTTTTTTCTTTTTTAATATGTGTGGGGTGTATATGTGTGTGTGTGTGTATGTGTTTGTGAGCATTCCCTGGATTACTGGAGTGTTACAGTGGCCAGTGAGAATACGCTCTACTGAACCTTGTCACCAAGAGAGAGACAGAGAGGAGAGAGGAAAACCGAGAGGGGCGGTGAGGGACGTAAGAGAGGGAGAGAACAAGAATGACCAATGGAAAACTCTACAGGGAACAAATGAAAGACGTGGAAGAAAGTCGAGAGCTGGGAGAGAGAGAATAAGTACAGAGACAGCGCCACAGTAAGCCCGTATCTGCATTCACACCGCAACTCTTAGATGATGTTGGGAGTCGAGTGTGTGTGTGTAAGGGATTTTTTCTTATATTCTACTTATCAAGGGGTAGTGAGCTGAGATCCATGCTCAGTTGTAGAACTGCCCCGCTTCACATTATCACACTTCCATGCCCTCACACTGGGAGCTGCCCAGTACAACCACAGTGTTTGGCTGGTTCTACGGGCCACTGAGCAGACCTCTGCCCTCAGAGGCAGACTGAGAGAATGTTGGCACAGTTGTTGAGAGATGGAGGAAGTAGTTCTTGATCATATCGCAGCCCAGTGACCGCTCCTTTAATTCATGGCTGAAGATTGTATTTGTTTCCAGGGTTGCTTGGGTTGGTTTCCAGGGCTCCGAAAGGTTGAAGGTAATAAAATAGTGAAGCAGATGGGAGGTGTTTTTATTTAGGTGACTGAAATTTCCGTGCTATTTGACGTGCATGAATCAGTCATTGCTTTATCAAAATCAAAATGATCAATTGCATCAGAAACTCCTTAGTCAATATAAATGAAGTCAACTCATAAAACAAACTCATCAAAAATAGATCAAAGATCTGCAATAAGAAACATTTTTTTTAACTTAAATCCTGATTTCTGACAACCTTGAGAAAAATGACATGAATTTGTTGCTTTATATCAAGAATAGATTTCAAATCAAGTAATTGTTTACCATGAGACAGCCACAACTTTAAATTAATATGTACATCATGTGGCTGCATTGCTTTCTGGTATATTGATGCTACAGCAATGGAGAAAGACTCTTCAAAAAGATTTTTTTTGTTGTATGATGTTCAATATTGGCAGAAAATGTCAGGTTTAGAAAGAAGACACCACTCTTTGAGTATGAGTATCTAAAACTAGAAGCAGTAATAGGATAAATAAACCATCAGTCAACAAAATGAAAAAAAAAAAAACTGCCGTTTTGAAAGTACTCATGAGTCTTGAAGGAGATTTGTCCTTTAAGCAGTTATAAAAAGTCAAATGAAGATGGTAGGTAGAAACTGACATTTCCTCTGACATTTTTCCTCTAAATCTCTAGTCAACAGTTGGATTCTTTGTGATATAAAATCAGATCTAAACCTTTCATTTCTGTCAATATGTATTTTACAAAGTGGATGCATGTAATATACACAGTATGATCATTTTTATCTATCCACTATCCACCAACCTACAATTCCCTGTTGTTTTTGCACCAGTCTAGTCTCATTAAGTTTTAATGTAGAAGAAATAAAAAAAAAAAATCAATCAATCAAGTTGTTTTTCTTTAAGCCTCTGCCCCGCACCCCTGTAGTCCCACTGAAACATGGCTAACATTTGCTTTGTTATTTTTATTTTTTCAATTGTTAATACTCTGTATTAACAAAAATCCCCCAACAGCAATAAAATAAACATCAGCGTCAATAAAGAATGTTCTCAGCCAAAAAACAATAGTTTGATCACGAACACATGGTCATGGTATAAGCGAGATAATCCACGCTGATACAGCAGTTATGAAAAATACACAACCACTCCGTGTTTAGCCTTTGTGTTGTGTTTTATTTGATGTAGATTATCCCTTATGTATACCTCATATATTGGATAACAATTAATTTAATACATCAATATCCCAACAATAGGAGTGTCAACATAAATACATTCGTTTTAAGTTTTACAGCTGATTAATGATCAAAAAGTTAAAGCATTAGTCTGGCTTTTTATCTTTGTTATTGTCAAAAAATCCCATGAAAAGACCAAAACCAACAATTGAACCTACTAACATTTGTGTATGTATCCAAAGCATTTTTTTTCAAGTGAAACTATACATTTGTGAGCTTTTTTAAAAAAAAATTAATTTTTTTTTTAAAGGGTTTACAACTTCAATAAGGGCTGTGGGCTGAAGGCTATCTACAGCTTGAGAGTCAGACTATGGAATAACACCAGCTATACTTTATCACCATAATTCTGTTAGGTAATCTATTCTAACTCTGAAACTACCCAATGTTGCTTCTGTTGGCAACACTTAATTATTAACTATATTAATGAGTGACAAACAAGAAAAAATATCCAATTTATGATATTGTCAAGTAATGCAATTCATGACAGAGAGACTTAAGAGTTGGGGACTGGGTAGCATTTTGCTTTTATCCTTCATTTATACTTATAATTTGTTTATATCTAAATGTCATTCAGTAGCAGAATGGTAGCAGTCCGAATACTGTGGGGAATCAGAGAGCTAAACTAGAGAATAACATACTTACATGCATGTTTATTCCTTGAATAAATATAAACTCTACATACAATGTTTGTTACTATAGTTTTGAATAAAGTACGGTTTTCTTTTTAACACATAACATTTTGCTAAAATTAGCATCAGCAGCCTGTTAAGTGGTGAAAGTGACATATGTTTTAACAGTCTTTTAAGGGTGGTGAGTTGGAAGAGAACAGATTTGATGCTAAATGAGTGTGAGAACTCCTTTAGTGACTTTTTCTTCTGGCAGCCATAAGTCATTTTACACAGTACTCAGCTGGGATTCCAGAATATTTTAACCTGGGCAAAAAAACCGTGGGCTACTAAATTATTCAACCTCATACACCTACTGAAAACAAAATGAAAATAAATATAATCCCACTATATTACAAAGACGTTAGGCCATTCATTTTTATGTGGTAAGTTGTATTATTAAGGCCATTTTTTATATCATTATGTCTGGCTCTGCATTGTGTTCAGCAACAATATACCTTCATGAATTAATATAGTTTTTTAATATATAAAAGTATTCTAATTTTGTGCACTATCAAAACATCTCTCATTCTTAGACAAGCTGTTTACAGCAAAAAACATTTGTTGAATATATATATATTCTCTGTTTTTTCTTTTACTTTATTTTTTTCTTCATGCAAGTCACATTTTTAAAAAGAAAACTGAATGAAATTGAAGGTGACCTTGGAAGCTTGGAAGAATCACTTCCAAAACTTTTCATCATCTCTTAAATTTGTCCACACAATGTAATTAAACAAATCACACAAAACAGGTTGAAAAACTCATTCATTATGCATGCACTTCTAATTACTGGTTTGGCTCTCAGATCTGATGCACATGTTGCGACTTAACACTGGAGGCAGGCTATTGTTATTATCAGTTTGGAATTCTGGAATGTTGAAATAACTTTCTGACAAGTTTCTTTGGATAGACCCGCTCTCTGAACCCACTAAAGTTAAAGATCAGACAAACAAAATTAAATCTGTAATGTCATCCACCTCAATTTTGCCACCATAGCTCATTTTATGCTGGAGACAATAAACTTCAGCTATATTGAACATTAATCATTTCATCAAGTTTAGATTGTCTAGATAATGTAGCTTTGTATCTCTGCTTAACTATTTAGCTGCCTGTAATAGTGTGTGTGTGTGTGTGTGTGTGTGTGTGTGTGTGTGTGTGCGTGAGTGTGTGTTTCAGTATATGTGTATGTTTGTATTGTGGGGTCATTCATCCTTACTCTCATTTTGGCTGACACCTAACTTCTAGACTCTGTCAAATCATTCTTTATCACTAATGTTGGCTTACACACACACACACACACACACACACACAATGTCAATGTCAGTACTTAACACAGAGACAAAAAATCTCTCAAATGTTCCAACTTACACAAAATAAGAGAAAGACTATTGGACTGTGTGTGTGTGTGTGTGTGTGTGTGTGTGTGTGTGTGTGTGTGTGTGTGCGTGCGTGTATGTGTGTGTGTGTGTGTGTGTGTGTGTGTGTGTGTGTGTGTAAGAGGGATATATTAAGAGAAAGATGGTCATGGAAACACAGAGTCTAAGTCTCCCTGTGCTGCACTCTCTATCCTTTCATCATTTAAATCCAGTATTTAAGGCTGTGTGTTTGACTAGCCTGTAGGCACAGCGCATTAGCATGGATTTTTTATGAGGTACTCTGTCACTTTAGAATACTATCTTTCAGTATTTATACATCTTTTACAAACTTGAGTATTAGAATGGAAGATACGTTCTTAGATTTTTGTGATGACAATGTGTCAAGAGGCCACCATGTTGCAATTATGGATTAGGTTTTTGAGGAAAAAAGTACAGAGGTCAGTGAGAACATGATCAGTACCCCAGGAATATCCATGTATCCATTTTTGTCACTACTGCTGATGTGGCATCAATCAGCTTGTCGATCTAACACTCAATATTTCCTTCGCTCATGAACTAGACCACAAGATACATTAACTCCTTCACTTGGGGTAGAAGTACATTGCCAACCTGAAGGGAATAGTCCAGTGTTTCCCTCATCCCTGCAGCTTCACACTTGGCTGCAACTGCCTAAGTGGACACTGGGGGTGACAGTGTAATGGTGCCTGCAGAACCACATCATCCACAAAAAGCAGACATGCAATCCTGAGGCCACCATATTGCCACTCATCTTGACTACAAGGCTAAACTGGTCCGGTGTTTTATGTTTCAATCTGCATCACCAAATCCAAGGTTCGACAGTCAGCTGGAGCCTCCTCCTTTCCAGCACCCTGGCATAAGCTTTCCCAGGGAGGCTGAGCACTGTGATACCCTGATTATTGGAGCACACCCTTTGGTCCCCTTTTACAAAAAAGAACCACCACTTTAGTCTGCCAGTCCACAGGTACTGTGCCCAATCTCCATGTGACAAGAGGCATTTCATCCTATTTCATCAATCCCCGATGTCCTGTCACTGCTGAGTTTTTTGACTACCTCAGAGACCTCCACTAGAGAAATGGACAAAGCTTTCCTCAAGACTTCCAGCTCTGCCTCCTCTCTGGAGGATGTGTCAGTCGGGTTGAGGAGTTCCTCAAAGTGTTGCTTTCACTGTCTGACAATATCCTCAGTCCGGGTCAGTAGTTCTGCTCCCCAGCTTAGAGCAGCCCGGTCTGAGCCTTGATTTCTCATCCTGAGTCGTCAGACAATTTGATAGAGATTCTTTGAGGCCAAATGAAGATCTTTCTCCATGGCCTGCCTGAACTCCCTACAAGTCTAATTTTTTCATACATGTGTAGCAGTTTCTAGCAATTTAAAACTATTCTTTGATTTTGATACTCCCCTAAGAATAACATATTGGGTTAAAGCTTTACAAAGACTGGATATTTTACCTCAGTTTAATTTCTACTATAAATAAGATCAAACTTCTTTTAGAATATTAGAATGACACATCTGGGATAATCAAAAACAAAATACATACCACACAGCAGCTACTTTGACATCCAGATGAAATAGACCTGCCTATTAAAGTAGTTATTTTCAAAATAAAATCAAAGGACAAGTGTCTAAAGTTGGGTCATCAGCTTGTCAAATTCAGTTAATAACACAACTATCACTTACACACCCATGTAGTTATTATTTCTCATGACTCACTTGTATTCAATTTGTGAACTGAATATCTCCAGCTAGAACACAGCTGTGTCTGTCACACTGAGCCTTTAACTACCTGCTTACCCAGACAAAAATGCATTAAGCAACAATGTTTTGTGTATAATTAAGAACATGAAACAAACATGGTAGAAACAAAAAGTACCCCATTAACACCAAATAATACAGAGAAAAACATTCACAGTAGATGGAGGTGTTATGTACTTTTCAGTCCCTGTCTGTAAGGTATTATGAAGGGCTTTTCAAGATCATCCAGCCTAACAAAAATCTCATCATGGAACCCCTCAGTACAACTGCTGTTACAGAGAAAATACCCCAATGAAAGTCTGAGAATTACACATACCATTTATTCTGGAGCCAGAAAGGCTGCAGGCAAACAGTCCTCTACTGACTATCAGCCATGCTGACACATTTACATTTACAGATTTAATGTCAAGCAGTTTCCCTCCAGATGCAAAAGTACTTCAAATATGTGCAGAGCTGCCTTAGTTCTTGTGTATTTGTTGAGGCAGGATCATGAAGCTTGAGGGGAAAAAACTGAAAGAAGCACTCAGCATCTTGACTAAGAGGAAATTATATAAAATGGGGTATCCTTTATGGTGTGGATATAAAGTAGTTATACAACAGAAAGTAAATCACAATTTGCTAACTTTGTCACATCAAATATATATATACTAGGGATGCACGATATTATCAGCATGTCATCGGTATCGGCCGATATAAGCTCTAAAATTAAATATCGGCATCGGCTGAATTGAACATTTTCTGCCGATTATGAGAGGCCAATTTGTTGCCTTCTCCTTCGCTGCATAACTGTGCTTCCCTCAACGGACTGTTTCACCCTTACGGTCCCGATGCTTCCTCCACAGGCTCCACTTCACTAAGATCCCTGTCAGACCAGCTTGGATCCGGTTGTATCCAAACGGAGAGCCGGGGCTAACGTTACCTAGGAGGCTAGCTGGCTGTGCTTCCCTCCGGCCGTACTGCTGCTAATGCTCTGCTAGCCTCTCAGCTAACGTTAGCCCCGGCTCTTTGTGTGGATCTAACCGGAGCACCGAGCCTGCGGAGGAAGCCCCAGGACCATCAGGGTAAAATAGTCTGCAGAGGAGCTGCTATGTTCGGCTGCACAGATAGGAAACACCTTGGCTGACAGGATGTACCACTCTGTTTGGGGGAAAAAAAATCTTCTTCTTTTTGGTTTATAATGGCGGTTGGCAACCAGCATAGTAGGTGCATTACTGCCACCTTCTGCTCCGGAGTGTGGACCAAAGATTAATCCTACACATTAATCCTGTCTGTCTAATAAACTCAAAGAAAACTCTACTGCTCGACCCACTTGGCAAGGTCATTTAAGTTTTAACGCTGAGCTCCTGACCTCCAGTCTGCCTAAGTTCTTCCTTCATATATTGTCTTTCTTGATCATACTTAGTACAACCTATGATTGCATGTGTAATAGTCTCTTCAGCCAGCTGGAAAAAAATATGTGTATATATCGGTATCGGCATCGGCAATTGGCCACAATGAGTTGGAAATATCGGCATATCAGATATCCAAAAAATCCAATATCGCACATCCCTAATATATACCAAACAAGTCATTGCACTGGACAACTGCAAAAACATGTCATGTCACCCTCAGTCACCCTCCCTCTTTGAATCTTACACTTGGGTTTACACCACCATCATTGTCAGCTAGTCTAGCCTGGCAATCCAAATTTGGTTGTTAGAAAAGGAAACTAAGTTGAGGCAAGCAAGAAGTAACTGCCAGTAACAACTGACTAACTGAGACATCTGTCAAAATCAATGAATACACGTCCCGAAACGGACTTCTATTTAACCCATAAAGTCCCATTAATGGAACAATGATTGTCAATTTGTTACTTTAGAATTCTGTTGAAATTGTAGATTGTATTGAGAAAGAAGTTATTATTTTCAGAGTGGAGTTTTGTGCAGTAGGAGTATTTCTTATGGCCATGAGAGAAACTCATGGTGCTAAAAGCATTTCTGCATTGGCTTCAGAATTTAGCCATGGTGACGGCCACTTGGTTGAAACCCTTGGCAACAAACAGGCATTCTCCCCGGGTTCATTTATTTCACATTTTTCAAAGAATGGTTTGAAATATGATGCAAACTGTTACCATCCAAAAACTGATGTAAAATTCAGTCCATGTTGCCCAGCACTATACCCAGTCACTGCGTAACTGCCTCTGAGGGAACTGTCCATGGTACCACTTGGGACAGTGCCCATATCTGTGTGCGAGTGCTGTGACCTAAATGTCCCTGCTCTAGGAGAGTGAGAGCTTCTGAGTGAAGGGCAAAGGTACTTTAAGCACCTCTGTCAAAAGAACAGTATCAGGTACAGTGAACACTAGGGCTCCAGTTTGGTGTAATGCACAGTTTTGTGAGGAGTACTGCCACCAAGGGAGCTGCTGAACTGATAAGTCACCACCTTTTCTACACTACACAAATCTCTTCCTTTGTGGTGCCAACTTTAGCTGGCCTTCTGTTGGGTCATTTAACTATTACAACAATCCAGAGACATACATTGGCCAAAGAACCACTTCCACACTAATGACAAGGCTTCATGTTCAGGTACTGAGACATGAGAGGCTATCAGGCCACTGTAGCACTAATGGCAAGCTGAGCAAGGTGACAAACTGAGGATACAATGTCTTTCCATTCCAAGACTACAGTGTTTTTCAACAGTGTCCTCCCAAAACCTCAATCTAAAATACAGTAAAGTGAGACTATGACAAGATGCCTTGTCTCTAGACATGATCTCCAATCCAACGTATAATCCATATGTTGTTATAGGTGAAGGCATTATAGTGTGTGTACAGGAGAGTAAGGAGGAGAAGAGAAAAGAAAGAAAGAGGAAATAATAATATATAACGAAATAATGTAATACAACATAATACAAATAAAATGTAATTTAATTTTACAAAAGGCAACAACTTGTCAAGAAAAAAGGTGTCTCAATGCATCAAAGTCATTGCTCTGTAATAACCTGTTTTAATAATTAGGTCATAAGTTATAACTAAGTTAAGTTTTACATTTTTAATAGTCTTTTGTTTTCACATCCTTCTTATTTACTTGTTTTGTCTTCTAGATTTTTGGTCTATGCAAGGCTGTGTACAGCCAATTCTCTTAGCTCAAATTTCTATAACCAGCAGAAAATCCTGCACAAGTCGATGACAGACTTCAAATGAGTCTGCACTTCAGATTGCATGCACAGCAATTGTATTATTTGGTATTTGACAAAAAATTGAACAGATTACTGAAACATGCTGACCCTGAAATTGGTAATACTGTACATGAAACCAAGCAAATTCAGTTATATGTTGTTGGAAAAAACATTTGTATCTTGCAACAATAATACCCTTTACCCAATTTGGTATTTAGATGAGATCCATATCTAGGCAGTTCATCTGGGTTATAACAATGGAAGGATATGGAGAGTTATATATTTATATTTTATATATTTTACAGGACTACTGTGTTTTCATTTATGTAACAAGTTAAGCACATGGTGTTTGAAAAGCCAAAGAGTCAGCGTGTTTAACTATACCTCAAAATGTAAAATGTTAGTCAAAATGTCAGTACTGTGCATCAGGCTACAATCCATTACCTTAACAGATGTCAAAAAGTAAGAGTAATTTTCTTTTCTGCTTCAGTTCTAATATCCTCCCCAAATTCTTCATCATCACATTTCAACAGTGTAAGCAGTCAAACTTTTCATATAGTTGCTGTTTTGCTGTTCCTTTGTAGGTGATAATTCCCTCAGGACAACCTGGAAATCAATTTCCTAATTATTTGCTTCCTCCCACTTTTTATTTGATTTTCCCATCTTTCACTCCTGCTTTAGTTTTCAATGGGCAAATGGTGCCTTTTCACTTTCCTCGTCTCCTGACCTCTTTATTCCATTTTCTTTCACTTTTCCCCATCCACTACCCCCGTCTGCTCCTCACTACCCTTTGTAGCTTTCCATTCTTCTCTTTCTCCATCCCCTAACCTCTTCTGCTCTCTTGTCGTCCTCTTTTTTCTCTCTCTTTGTTCCACATGCTTTTGCCATTATTTTCTCCCTTTATCGTGCCATTATTTTCTTCCCTTGTTCAATTTTCTTTCATTCTCTCACTCTTTACTTCCCTTGACCTTTCTCCTAACTTATCTTACCTTATCTCCCCTGCATTTGTGTATCCTCAGCCTTGCTGCAAAATAATGTTCATTTTTGGGCCATTAAGCTCATATAGAATGTTATCTTATTCCTTTTAAAAGTGTGAAATTAGTGAACTGAGATCCTTTAAATGATTTATACAACTAAGGGGACCTCAGTCAATTCAGATGGTAAATATGCACAGCTTTATTAGGAAAAAAATTAAACATAGGCTGTAATTCACTGTTAGAGCTTTTCTACGCACTACCCCCAGAAAAGTGAAATATGAAGCCACAAAAGAAACAACAAAGGCAACAAAACAATAAGACCCCAACTTCCCTATCACAATCATCCATGGCTAGACAAATACTTTTGTGCATTTTAAACAAAACAAACAAATCATATGACCACAAAGTAATTGCTACACCTTGGGCCTCTAGTGCCTCTGAGGGTCATTTCTTTTTGTTCTCTCTTAAAAATAATGTATTTTGTCATTATGGACATGCTTTTCAGTTGAGTACGATTCACTAACCCACACTACAATTCATTAGTCCACATCTGTTATCTTATACATTCAATCCAAATGCCAAACATAACTGACTTAACTAAACAGATTGATTAAATTAAATTTGTTCTCTTTATGGAACATAAATTTATTCCTTATTACTTTATAATTTTCTTTTCTTGCTTCTTTTTAATAGCATTATCTCATATGATATTGTTTTAATTAAAAAAAACTAACCAGTGTTTAAATTATGGCAGATTTGGACTTTTCTTCTTGACATAAGAACCAGCCTAATTATTAATATAAGATCTATACATAATATATTTCCTATATTTGATTCAATCAAGGTACAAATACACATTTATAAAAAAAATACTAATAAAACTTAGATTGTTAACCTTAAACTATAATTATAATCAATCAATCAAACAATCAATCAATTTTTATTTATATAGCGCCATATCACAACAAAAGTCATCTCAAAGCACTTTTCACATAGAGCAGGTCAAGACCGTACTCTTTAATTTACAGAGACCCAACAATTCCCCCATGAGCAAGCACTTGGTGACAGCGGTAAGGAAAAACTCCCCTTAAACAGGTAGAAACCTCAAGCAGAACCCGACTCTTGGTGGGCGGCCATCTGCTTTGACCGGTTAAATATCATAAGCTACTGCAGGTTAAAGTTCTAACTAAAAAGAAACATGGTTTAGCATCTACAGGACAGGACAGAAAGCTGATTGGGGAACAACAGGAAAGTAATCATCAGTAATTTTATTTACTAAATATAAACTAGTTATGGCCCCTTCCGCCACCATTCAGTGAAATATACCATGTGTCTCCAGCAGCACTCAGGACCAGACTCACTATCACACTACTCCAGCAGTCATAGCTCTTCTTGACCAATGAAAAAGTTATTTAGGAGGTTGAAGTTAGTGACACTTTTTTTCCCAACAAGTAAAGACTTCTGGAGATAATGTCTTTCTGTGCCTACTCCAGTCTATCATGATGTTGAGATTATGTATATTTTATCTGGCAACAGGCATTGACTTAGAAATCCTTTTTTGCTTTGCTATAGCAATGGGACCTAAGTATGGCATTGGTCCATTTTAGTATGGTAGACTGGGGTGTGTAGAAAGAGGAGGGTCAGCACCGGAGTCACACTTTGCAAGAGGACAATGTGTTGCATAGGTGAGTCCAGGCCGACAGTTACCTACCCAGCTCAGACCAGGGAAAACAGAACACACTCAAGAGGGACAAACAGCAGCATCCTCACATCATAATTGCACCATGCAGGGCCAGACTCGTTAGGTGCAAGATAGGATTACATTTCCTAATGTTTTGCTGTGTAGTAATTGCTCACTTGTCCATGCTATTACTGGCCAGATTACTATGAAATTTGTTTTTTTGCCACCATCAACTGAATCTTTTCGACTTTTCAAACTTGTTCAGCACATTTTTTGTCATTACAGAGTATCTCAAAAATTGCTGTCCAAAGTTCAATGAAAGGTGTCCAATGGTCTCCAGGGGATGCATTCTAATGTTTCTGGTGAAATCCAAACCATTCCTCTAGTGCCACCATTTGGGCAAGCTTAAAATTTTTAGCAAAGGCTGTAAAGATTGGCAAAATCTTCCATATATTGTTGTGTGGTCCAACACTTACACCACAGTATTCTGGGCTGTAATGAATGTTGCAGCCTCTCTGGGTGACTAGAGGGACTTTACAATTCTAATACTCTTACCTAAATCATGTTTTACTGTAGAGTTTATCCCAATTTAATGGTACCTACTGATACATTTGCAAGCATGTGGCTGACAGATGACTGTGATACAGTATGCCTCACAGGTCATCTGCCTCCCTCTGCACTGTTCTAGTGTCCAGGGAGGCAAGAGCAGAGAGCACTGGGACATGTGGAGGGATGGGCTGGGGCCTCTTTGCTCTCCTGCCCATTCGTGGCTCTAGGCTGTTGCAGAGATTCAGGAGAATTGCCCTCACAAGTACAAAGAGCATCACGAGCCATCTGCAGTCCCTGAAGACACGCTCTGTCCTCAAGGCTGCTCTGATAACAGCACATTCACTGTTGTTGCTTACAGCTGCGTGCCCATGAGGAGCCATTATATCATAGTTTAACCATTCTGATCCATCAGCTAAATGCGTTTCCATGTGAGTTGCCTTTGAATTTGTTGTGTCCACGTGGTTAACATTAGGCATTTATGCATTGAAACACATCTTCCTCTTAATAAACCCATTTTTATGAATGTTGACATGTTTGTGGAAACATCCATGAGTACACTTTAAAATCAAATGTGACTACTTGTTTTGTGAATGAGGCTGAACAATTATTTAACTACCACTTTCCTCTTTCTCACTCTGAAGTATCATCATGTGTATATCTGATGAGTGAGTGTTATTTTCATTATCTTAGTTTATGCTGTCTCTTTCACTCTGTGTGAGGCATCAGTTTATTGGTGTTTTTTTTATTTCCCTCTGTCTTTCCTTGTCTCTCTCAGTCTTTGTGTGAAATATCATTTGCTGTTTGAGTGCCTCTATGTACTTTTTCAAAGCTGATCTTGGAGAAAATTATTATTATCTTCCTGAAAATAAAGGACTGTTATTTTCAGAAGATACAGATACACAGTGACGAAGACAGAGACCAAGAAAAATACGCAGAGCTCTTTCTAAGAGGCTTGCTTAGTGTTGGAGGGACTGTGGGTACAGTTTCAGTCCTGATCAACATACCAGCCATTGGCCTCTGATTTGTGAGCACGACTTCTTTTAAACATAGCTATTCTAGCAGACCAGGTGCAGACTGAGTTTTCACAAATTTGAAAGGGCTTTAGTTACATTGACATATCATGAATTGGAAACGTTAAGTGCTTTCTGCAGCACTCTTCCTGCTTCAAGGCCAGGGATCAGCAACATCGGGCCATAAGAGGCAGAGTCTCTGCAGCTTTTCATTCCAACCAAACACTACGCTACAGACCTCATTTAGAAGGGTTGTGTGTGTGTGTGTGTGTGTGCCTGTGTGTCAATGAAAGTGACTAAAACATTTCTGCAATTATGAACTGCCACTAATATTTAACTAGCCTTTTCACTTTTTTATATCCTGGTTCTGTCCAGTACCTTCAGAGAAGAACTCTAGTGAAGGTACAACTTATTTTTTGCGTGATCATTTTTTGGTATGATAATGTACACACAAATATTGAGTAAAGTCTCTCTCTCTCTCTCTCTCTCTCTCTCTCTCTCTCTCTCTCTCTCTCTCTCTCTCTCTCTCTATATATATATATATATATATATATATATATATATATATATGTGTGTGTGTATGTATGTATGTGTGTGTATATATACACACATATATATATATATATATATATATATATATATATATACACACAGAGAGAGAGAGAGAGAGAGAGAGAGAGAGGGTAATCACCAAGGAGGGAACAAATCAGGAATGACTTGAGTACTTGCTGAATAACTGTATTGTGAAATAAATAATAGATAATGTTAATGTTATGTTAACATTAAATGAATGTTAAATGTTAAAATCTCAACATATCCAAATTTTTCTTAAGGCTTGGTTGAGATGGAAAAGTTGGTATCGATAAAAGCAAAGTGCAATGCAAAAAGTCTCAGCCAACAAATCATGACTTACATGAAGCATGTGACTTTAACGTCTACTGAAGCTTCTGCTCCACTGAGGAAATGAAAAACAGCAACAGATGAAAACGTCAGACATGAGCGGAGAATTGAGGAGACTGTAATGCTCCTCATATTAATAGATGCAACAGAAGATTAAAAATTTTGATCAGATGCTTCTTATTGACACAATGATAGAAAAATGCAGGCAAAAAAATCAAATAATTGAATTCTAAAACATTGTGTAGAATAACCAATCATGCCAACATTTTCATAGCAACATGTTTAAATACAAAATGTTAGTGTCATTTTTTTCTATTTGTCTGTGATTTCATTCAATTTCTTTTACATTAAAAAAATCCAAGTTATTTCAAATACCACTGGAGAACAATATTTTTGCGTTAAGGAAACAAATATATAGTATAGTGCTGGTACTTTTGCATCCATTGGCATGGGCACATTAGGGGTTATGGCTGGCACACAGCTTATGGCTACAGTCTAACAGATAATAGGGCCACTTCATGAACTATGCATGAAGTTTACATTGAATACTATAAACCATTTTATTCATAACTTGAGGGACTTTCCTAATGGGCACTGGAGAGATTTCCACAACACTGACCTTTGTAATTTTGGTAATTATTTTACTTTACCTGATCATGCCCTCACTGTAATACAGCCAGGACTTTGAAACATGAAGTTCCCATTAGTAGACCTATAAGACAAGAGCTAAAGCTGAACATGTTCCAAGTTGATTCCTAAAGGTTCTCGCTGTTCAAGTCATTGGCTGACTGTTATTTGGGCTTGTTGATGGTGAGTGAAATTGTGGCACTTTTGTCTTGACAAGAGCAAATAATTTCCACAAACTATACAGCTTTGTGTTTATAATGACAATGTCTCTTCTGCATGCTCTCAGAAGACTGCTACTGTGGCAGTAGAAAGCATCTTGGTTCCTTTGTGTTGCAACAACAAAAGCTTACAAAGCAAATGGCTGTAATGATTTCAAACCATACATTCAGCAACCCAGTAGATCCTAAAGAAGTTAATTACCTTCAGAGGAAATTGATTGTGTTCTGAGAGAGCCCATTTGCTTCATGTTGTGTCTCATCTTTGACTGTATAATAGTCAAGGGCAACATGTGGCAATGCAACACATGCACAAATTACATTTTATGTTTCATTACAATACTAGAATAGAAATTGAGGCTTTTTATAACATCAGTATTATGTTCTCTTGAGTTACGTTGGGTTCTTGAGTAACTTTGTGTCGTTTCAGAAATTTTGACTTTAATCTCGTGACTTTTTTTTTTTTTTACTTGATTTTTTGATTTTGATTACTTGATTTTTTTAGAACTGAAGAAGAAAATACACATTTGGGTAGAGACTTGATAATCAAGTAATGTCGGGAAACAACCCCTTGATCAACAAGATGCCAACTGTGTGTCTTTCCTGCCTTTGACCCCTGCTGATTTGACCTTTTTGATCCTGTCTGAATGCAGCAACCCCTCCTGTCCCTGCCCCTTGATTTCATCTATCTGGGAGTCCCTTCCTTTCCCCCGCCCCCTTACTATGTTGACCCTTGATCTTGTCTGTGTCACACTGTAAGGTCTGAGTGCAAATGCCCTCCCTTCCTACCTTTCGTTTACCATTTGTCGATCACTGCCTTGATTTTACTGTACTGTCTTTCCATTTCTTCTGCTCTGGGTCAGTCTACTGCCTCAGACCCACTCTGTCAGTAAGCTCACCGCATTCCCGAATGCTATTAAACCACTTCCACCACATCAACTTTGAACAAGGACTTATGTGATTTTCTTCAACAGAACTAATGATGATAAGAGGCAGACTCTGACTTTTTCAATTACAATAAATGACACTAAAAAATGTTATTTATTCAGACCCGTATAACCAAAAAAACAAGTGTCTAAAAAAATGAAATGAACACAATAAAATCAAACTTGCCTTAACTCAAGAAAACACAACTCACCCATCAAACGTAGGTATAAAGCGCTTTCTTTTCTGCTCTCTCCAAAACCAACAATTTCTCCTTCGGCCCTCCAATCTAGGCAGAGCAATATTTCTTGCAGGTAAACAACAATGTCACTTGTATCAGTACACATTGTCCATATGAAATCAAATCAATCAATCAAATCACCCAAATACTTGACCAAACATTTACTAAATACAGTACCCCCCCCCCCCAACACCTCATTACTCTAATTTAGGTCTAAATGCTCCTCACCAGACATATGAACAAGCATTACATTAATTATACCTAACAGATCATCCAGTCGGAGTACCACAAGAAATATGTTAACTGGTAGCTGAAATACATTTACAAAACCACAAATAGCCCTCCAGGATGTTTTTGTTGACATTGTATGTTCTTAATATTTTGTCCCCCTCATGTATGTTAATGGGGTGGACAAAATATTAGGAACACTTTTCAATATAATGCAGTCCAGTACACCACCACTACTACCACTCAATACCACCTCAATAATAAACAAAGTGAAATATCACCTTTCTGTCAATGTCAACAAAAACTGAATATGTATAGGCTTTGTAAAAGTAGTATGTATGGCAGAACTGCTGTGTTGGATTGCATTAGATTACACAGGTGTTCCTAATTTAAGTGCTTGGTGGGTGTGTATACAGTGCAGCATCAATTTGGGCTTGTACATTATTCTCTGTGCATACATTGGTGAGGCCTTTCATCTCTTCCATTCGGACTGCCAGTGCGAAACTAGTCTTAATTGATGCATTTGTTGAGCTGTTCTTTTGCACTGTTGTGTTTCTCAGACATGTTCAATACATGCCATACACATCCTAGCATCACTTCTTAATTAGCAACAGTGTGTTCAAATTAATTAATCCATGGTTGTGCTCACTGACATCATCAATAAAAACCCTGCTAATCTGGAAAAGCACAGTGACACTAAGTTTTGTAGTCATGGCCGTAATTTGCAGTATTTTCTCAATCAATGTATGAAAGTGCAATCAGTTCCTGCACATAATAATAAAGTTTATTTATACAGCACTTATCAAAACCAGCAATTACAAAGTGCTTTACAAGGGAGGCATAAAATTAATATAGAAAACGTAAATATATAAAGTTCCCCAAACAGCAGGAACAGATTATCTGGAGGAGACACCACTACAAACATGGAGCAGTCTGACAATGATGTGATGTAGTTCAGTGGAAAGTAATTTACACAGGACCTATTTTACATCTACTAAACTGTGATCATTGCAGAGGTTATCAGTGATATTAATACCTTGCAAAACTTCAATTTTTTTTTTTCATTTTATATGTATGTGTGTGTGTGTGTGTGTGTGTGTGTGTGTGTGTGATGAAGGGGAGGGGTGGGTGCTTCTCTCTCAGCAGTGATGAAGGTTACTGTATACGTCATCTATGTATGTAGACGTGCAGACACACACACTCTTCCATTTTCTTGCTCTCTTACACTGAAGTGTAGACACACACACAAATTCACACTCACAGTTTGATGAGTGCCTGATGTGTACGACCTGCCAGTGACCCAGAAGAGTGAAGTGAAGCACTCTGACAGAGTCTGTGTGTGTGTGTGTGTGTGTGTGTGTGTGTGTTTGTATGTCTGTGTGTGTGTGTGTGTTTGTGGTGGTGGTGGTGGTGGTAGTGTTGGGGGGGTGTCCCAAACAAGATTTCACCCTGCTCTCTGTCGTCTCTCTGACACCACACACACAGACTTTTTTAAACATACACACTCATTTACATGCATGCATCCTAAAATGTGCAGTTCAAAGCTATGAACACGGACACACACACACACACACACACTCACACACACACACATACACGCACACACAGGTGACATCTGGAGTGTTTCTGCCTCACTGCTATTGTTACTCTCCCGGTTGGACTGGCAGCTCTCTCTCTCTCTGTGAGTTTCACTTTCCTCCCTTTTTAAAGCCCGGTGTGTTCAGCTGTTGGTATGTGTGGTAATTTATTATAATGCCCTAGACAAGTGATCTCTTTAATTTATGTGTGCATGTCTGCCATTAGCTACTACTGATTAAGGAGATGTAAAAGGTTGTTGATGTGCCAGTCGCCCGTATTTGTGTCACCTTCAATTACATACTTAGACCACTGAGCCGTGTGTGTCTGTGTGTGTTTCTGCACATACTCAAGGAAGGACAAACAGGAACTTTACCCATACTTGAGAGTAATGCAACTTGCCCTTTGACCACTAAAACCTTATCCAAAATCAGATAAAGTGACATAGTCAAAATTAATTCATCTCAAAAATCATAAGGCCAATGTGCATGTTTCTGGACACTACCCCTGGAGAGTGTTTATACAGATTTGAATGGAAACCTGCCCAGTTCAAAAGGGGTTTCAGTCCAACTGCATAAATTTCAGTTTATAGTTCTATTATTCTGCATATCTGCAATCATTAGCTTATGTATATTTCATTTATTGTATTGTCCATGATTGTGCAATGCAGAAAATTAAAAAAAAGAGAAAAAAAATCAATTTGCATGGTTTCACCAAGTATTTGTAAAATACGTTTTGTAAGAACAACGGTGGAACAAACAGTTAAGGTTGTTTGGTGCCCTTGCAGCATATGGTGTGAGACGCAGACCATGAACCGCAACATCCCCAGCTTGAGTCTAACCTTTATTACATCTCTTTAGTTGTCATCTCTCTACTGTCTGTACTAAAGCAGGTGCCTTGGGGGATGGGGGTTCATGCTCCTCCCAAAATATGAAATATGGAAATTTGGTTCGATTCCTCCTGCAGCTTTCTGAGCTTCTTAAGATGTTCTTAGCCTCTGGCACTTGTTAATCTACGATCATTTCTAAGAGCGTCTTCAGTTACAGTGCTTTTCTTTTAAACTTGGATGGATTTTACCATCATCTTTGCCCTAAAATACTTTTGGGAAATGGGGCTCAGACATGTGTTCAGATACGTCCAAAACCTGAGAGAAAGTTAATTAGTCACCCACAATATTCAATTTTAACCCAACTGCAAAATGCGCTGGATGCGTAGTGTTCACTGAACTCCTCCTGCTTCAAGTTGGGTTAAATTTTAACAAGCAACTGTAAACACAACAGTGCAGCTTACGAGTCGTCTGTTTAAATTGCAGCCTCATAGATGTACATGTTAAATATAAACCAGTGCATTACTGCTCTTGTTGATTACATCTGGACTGGCTGGAGGATGATCTGAGTTTCACTCAGTCACTTGTCTTTTGAAAACTCGATCTGTAGTTGATTTGTCAAACTGTCTTGCTGTTAAATGACCTGGTGTTGTGTAGTTGGTCAAAACAAAACAAGCTTGTACAGGAACTTTGTACTAGGCGTGTGTGTGCATTTGGATACAAACACGAGCCTGGCTGACTGTTGAGGCTGTCAGCCAGGGTCCTCTGTTGACAGGGCTTTAATGTCAGTGCTTGTAGTTTCACACAGAGTTTCTCTCTCTAAGCTTCTGTAGCAATGACCAAGATTTTAGTTTTGTCCTGGTTGAGCTGTAAAAAATTCTCTGCCATCCATAATTTGATCAGGAATACAGTTAAAAAGGGCATCAATTGGCCCTAGGTCATTAGGAGACACCACAATGTAAGGTTGTGTGTCATCAGCATACCTATGGAAATTGATGCCGTGCCTCCTGATGATGTTTCCAAGTAGCAGCATCTAAAGATTAAAAAGAGTAGGACCTAAAATTGAACCTTGTGGAACACCACAGTTCATTTTATAGCTTTTAGATGAACATTCATGAATGTTTACAAAAACATTCTCTATCGGTAAGATAAGATTTAAACCAGTTAAAAATATATTTGACTGGTATTCATGCATATTTTTACACACACACACACCCTGGTCCATGCTTCGGACACCAGCCATCCACCCCAGCTTCAACCCTGTGACCTCTGTGTGGTATAACACTTAAAAGATTGGAAAAAACTTTGCAGCAATTACATTTCCTCTAAAATGTATTTTGCAACAATAGTAGTACATGAATGCAATATTAGAAGGCAGGGTAGATAGCAAATTTGACTTGATGGACTGCCACCTAACAGCTATCTAGAGAAGAAAAATTATCAAAACATGTTAAACATTCATTAATTATATATTATGAAATATAAAATGTTTTTTTTTCTTACTTTATGTCTCTAATTCATGCCAGCATTTATTAAAAAAATTGTTGGCTGCTCTCTAATTGGTTGCTTCAGATTTTCAATAGGATGCACCTCTCTGTGCCCCGCACACTCCCATTTTTATTGGTAGCCTATAGACACACAAGTATCATCAAGTCATCATCAACATTATGAATGTTACAAACGTCTGACCTGTACAGCAGTCAAACAACAGCAATTATATGCTAACGTTACTTTATTATTTTCATGCTAATGTTACTTGTGCACAGGGAGGTTCTGTACTTTTAACCCATGCTGCTGGTTGATGATTTGGGAAACATTCAGCTACTTTTTCACTACCTGTAGAACTAACTTTGTTTAGTCTGTGTTAGTGTTATCACTGCTACCAGCTGTCTTTTCTTACTAGAATATGTGTCATATCCCAGATATCATACGGAAGTGGGCCACTTCAGGCAATGATGCGGCACAGCTGGCCTTCTTCTGGCCTGGACAAAATGGATGTGAGTCTGAAATGGCCTACATGTAAAATAGCATATATAGCCCTAGGGCTGGGCGATATGACCAAAATCCCATATCCTGATATAGGTAATTTTATATCCTGATAATGATACCTATCCCGATATAGCACATTTTAATTCAATGAATAAACAGTTGGTCCATGCCCCACCCCGCGTAATCCACACAAAAGATGGAGAGACTCTAAATGACAAAAAATATTGCCGCAAAGAGTGTGATTTGCATCACAATGATATACACGATAGATCATAATATGAAACAACATTTTTCTCTCCTCACACAATACATATCATCATATCATACGGCCCTATATGGCCCAAAGATCCCAAATCAAATGTGGGCCTTTTTTGGTAAAGATGCAGTGCTCTCAGGTTTGTGTATTCTGGATGCGGGCAAGTTCTGGTTTATCTGGTTTATTGTTGGTTGACATACGGCTTGCTTTTGGCCCAGATCTGGTAACCATATTAATTGTATGAGTTACACATTATTATGGATTTTTTATTAGTATTCTAAATAACACCTGGGGCCCTAAGCCCCAAAGAAATGCATGCAAATGTGTTTAAGCATACACATTGTACAGTCCTCTGGTACCTGTATGTAAAGTGTGCAGCATCAATTGTATGTAGGTTTTTACAGCACTGGAATAATCAGTGTAACCACATCATTCACTAATGTATTGTCAAGTACAACAGATCCACTCCACTATAAACATTTCATGGAAAATGAAATGTTTCTCTGTCTGTGAAGTGTTTTCTCTGCTGGCAACAGCAGTGTGGAAGAAATGTGATTCTTGATCCAAAACTCCAAGAAGCCTCTTTTATCACCTGCAGTTCAACAAATTTATTCCAGAATGCAGAACACATGCATACCAAAATGAGTAAAACATGCTTTTGTTGTTGTTGACTGTCTTCCTTTATTTCCTTCTGTTTCTTTGAATTGCAAATAAGATAAAGTGTGCAAACGTTTTGTTGTAACAGCTGGAAAGCATGAAATTAAACCTAGAAGATACCGATTGACAAATACGCACAGTAGAGGGGAGTATTGCTAGTCTGGAATTAAGTTATTTTTAGGGCAAGGCCACTTGCCCTAAATGTAGGGCATCAAGGCCAAAACCAATGGTGCAATAACAGTAAGTCATAATTTCATTGTATGAAGACAAAACAGTATACAATCAACAATTAGGAGTCAGTGTATTGAAAAACGGTACTGAGTTTATTAAAACTGTACACTGAATGTTTGACTTTTCCACAAAATGCTGTCTGATTGATTTGTTAAAAATATGTGAACAGTTCATTATATTTATTATTGTTATTATTATTATTATTATTATTATTATTATTATTATTATTATTATTATTGTTATATTTTAATGATAAAATAAAGTCTATAAATGGGCTAAGGGTGATAATAATACAATCTGAACAAGTCTCAACAGCCATGCAACTATTAGCATTTGAGTCTGAGATCATAGGAGCAGTCAAAAAAATGACTTAAAACACTTTTTTACACGTTAAACATTCAACACACCAATGAGAAACTTCTCATGGATAGACGAGGATGATATCTGTGATGATCTGTCTTAACTGAGAAGTGTCTGTCTGCTTACAGAGAAATGGATGTATGTGTGTGTGTGTGTGTGTGTGTGTGTGTGTGTGTGTGTGTGTGTTAATGTCGCATTGCACTGAAAAAGTAGCTACCCATCAGATCTCACAGCAAGTTATAAACTCTATGTACATTCATAGTTAGCTAACACTATGCAGCAATATCCTGGTTAGGGATGTCAACAGTTAACCACTGAGAATATTTTTGACCGGTCACACATGTCGGTCTATAGGTTAATTTGCACACACACTCCACTAATGGCTAGACTATTTTATGTTTGCAACATCAGATGTGTAAAACTGACTCACTCACACTTATAGTGAGTGTGTTAGAGTCAGTCAGCCCTAAAAGTGTTTCGTTAGGCCAGTTTAACCTTCGGGAGTTTCTGGAGGCTTGTGTAACGTGATTTTCTGCCACGGAGGAAATAAATTCATGACGAGTGAAAACGAATCCAAAGCATCTTCCAACGTCTCTACTGCAGAAATGGAATATATCAAGCTGCCACATACCCCTGTCACAGACAGGTGACACAGGCAGTCTTATAAATACTAACTGCCAGAGAAAATAATTTTTGACCGTTTCCAAGAGCCTGGCAGGAGAACGTGGGACTAGTAAACTTTAAAACACAACTTGTATTAATAGTTACACTGTACAGTGTTTAGCTGCTTGTGCTTATCATATAACGTTAGCTAGTGGGTTAGCTGTTAATGTTTATGTTGACATTACGCATATATTTGCGGGAGTTGGAGAATCTCACGCTACTGTCGCTGTCCAGCATGATGATGGAGACACTGGGAAACGCTGAGTTTGTTTATTTGAAGCGTTGCATGTAGTTTTAAATGAGGAAATCCGCAACTTTCTTTTAAGGGCACAAAACAGGGAAAGCCAAACTGGCCATGTGGGTAGTTAATTTTAGAAGGGGCATTACAGACACACCCCAGGGCATCCACGGCACTGGCTGTTTGGCTGTGGTATAATTCCTGCCCTGGCATTGTGATTATTACAGCGGTTCAATTTTGGGCAAACAACCACTGCACTTATGGGTGATTTAATGTTGCAACATAATGAAAATGACAATGTCAAGCACACACTTTCACCTAATCAATTATGAATTTTGGCATTTTAACAATGTGTTAATAATAGAACATCATCAAGAAACTTGAGGTAACAATTAAAGCTTTTCTTATTTAACATTATAATAACATTATAATGCAAATATAAATAAATATATATTTCTCTTTTGGTGTTCCATTCATGAAAACAGAGTAAGGCAATGGGCAAGTTAGGCTAAATAGCCTTTGAACAATAAACGGTAACATGGCAGAACAAAAATGAATGAATCTATTATAGGTAGAGTTAGTCATTTTGGAAAAAGATTGTTGATATTTGCAGAGGAGTAAGGGGCCCAAGCCAACCCTGATAATATACCACTGAACTGGGTGAGGCCATGGCCTAACCTCACAGGGTCTACTGTCAAACAAGAGACCCTCTGCACACTTCATTCCCTTGGTCATCAAGGAGCACAGGAAAAATGCAGGTGTATCATGCCCAGAAAGGGGTCAGGTGAAACACAGCTGACACACACACCCACTCTTTTCAAGAATCTTGGGTCGATCCAGTGAGCAAAGACTGTGAAACAGAGCCAAGAGAACCACATGAACGAACAGGGCACAGACCGTGATGCTGCCGTGCATATGTCCTCAACACTCATTCCACTGAACAAGGCCACCGGAAGAGGAGGGTCTCTTCCCGCCTGCTTAAGGGCTTGTGAGATAAACTCACAAAGCCACCAAACATGGCGTTTCTTGGATAGAGCTTTTCTAGCCACGCCATCTAGCTGTCGTCTCAGTGAGGATGACTGGGAGTGATAGCAGTGTGTTGTCGACGAGAGCAGGGGACTCGGTGTCATCAATCAGAAACTCCAACTCACTCTCCTTGTGGCGGAGCATCACATCCAAATGCAGAAAGTGATCCCACAACCGCTGGCGTATAATGTTGGGCAGCTGTCTGCACAGGATGGTGGCTGCTGAACACCTCTCTCCACAATGACTTGTCCAAGGCACTCAAAGCACCTCATGACAGTGTGTGCCGGCTATGAAACTGGGACATGATGAGTGATGAGCATTTTAAAGCAGCGACTCCATCTGTGGAGAAAACTGATCAGTGGGAAAACTCACCATTGGCTGAAGAAAAAAGAATGTTGGACAGCAGGCACACTACCTTATATACTGTGGGCTTCACACGTATTCAGGTAGGCATGTCCTGATTGGCCAGCTACGTTTATGCAAAGTTCAGTGGGCGAATACGTGTGCAATTGGAGGAGAGTATTACTCACAGAGTCCAGTGGAGGGCGGAGCCTGCGTGAAATAGAACTGCCTACCAAGCAAGATAGGCTAGCCATTGTAGCTTAGCCTCAGAAGATACAAGGAATACGGCCTGATTAGCAGCAGAGTATCTGCTCATTGCTTGGGCAAGGTTTGGATTCAAGGACAGGTCAAAGGTGCATTAAATCTGAGAAGTTTCCGATATAACGAGTATATTGAATATGAACAGTGTGAATATTTGTAAGACTAAGCAGATATAATGTAGATATAAGGCTAAGTCAAGGCACTGCGTATCTGCTTTTACAACATCTATGGAGAAAGTGTACCATGAACAGCACATTGAGCAGCGAGTGCTCCATCTGTGTGTCTGCATGGGAGGTATTCAGGTAGTGTTCATCCATGTTTTGGAAGAACTCAGAACCAATACACAATGACTGTAGTTAAGCACATAAAATGGAGAAACTCAGACTTGGAGCCTAAAAATATGCTTCAGGTCAGGGGATATACACGTGACCAGGCCAGTATGTAAATAGTCATGAAATTTAATCTATAGATTTGTATACATTGACACAAATTTTCCATCTTTTTCATGACACTTAGCACAACTTTCAAAGAACCTGTCAAGTGGTGTAGGTCAGATGACGTCTATAAAAGGTGACAGATTTCCATATTCTTAGGTGGTGGGTTGGGTGGCTTGTTAGATCCTGACTTGAAAAAAGTGAACTTAGTGGACTTTGTTGCAGGAGACTACTGTGCCCTTCCCACTTCCAACTTAAAAAAAAACATAACTACAATTGCTGTGGTGTTTATTGTTGCCATGATGATGAAGGTTGCCTAACTTTTAAGGAAGTAGTAACTTTTACACACACAATGTTTCAAGCGATCATTTTAACACAAACCATGATCTTTCTCTAACCCTAACCAAGTGGTATTTGTGCCTAAATCTAAAAAAATGTGGTGCAGACTTGAAAGATACTTCTAATTGAAATAGACTAGTTTGAAAGTTGTGCTGAGTGTCACGAAAAAAATGGGAAATTGGTGTCCATGTACACGAATCTATAGATTAAATTTTGTGACTATTTCAAAAACTGCCATGATACTGGGTTGGCATATCACATGAGCCGTTATGCAGGCTGTTTAGACAGCTGTATTGATTAACATAGAAGCGTTCTGTTCTGTCAGATGGATGAAAAACGCAGCTTAAATGCATTTGGTGTAGATATGGTGTTAGGGTGAGAGGATTAACAGGCAGCTTAAAGATGTTTCATGGCGTATTTCATTGTGTGTATTCATAACTGCTAATTGTGACTCGTGAATGATTGTGTGTATAATAACAGTTAATAGTTGGGATAAATGTTTCCTTCTCTATTGGCCTTGAGGGCTGATTGGCCTCATTCCTTACTGTTTAAAAAAAAAAAAAAGAACAAAATATTGTGAGACTGAAAAGCATGCTGACTAACTCAAGATGTGCATTTTGTTTTTGGAAAATCAGTCACCATTGTCCCTTGTGCTGCTTTGCTGAATTCATCAGCAACTGGACTCATGATACAGTCCTCAGCCAGAATAATTCCTGACCAATCACAGAGGCAGAGATCCTTTAGATCCTAAAGACACATAGCTGCATGTAAATACAGGCTAATGATGCCTGGGTTCTGCAACAGCCTCCTTGAAAGAGGAGAACCACACTGATGTAAATGCAGCATTTAAATTGCTATGTATGTTTGGAAAGCAAATTCGAGCACGAATGAAAAGGTAAAACAAGTGTAAGGTGTTGCATTTCAAGCAGACAATAAGACAAGTAGAAGCACACAAACATATTACAAGGCAAGTAATAAAAATTGCTAGCTTGATACCACATCATTTACTTTTTTTATTCTTTTTTTTGCCATAAACAACCAGCAATTAATGCACATGGTGTTTATTTCATGTAAACTGTGATTATAATAATTATGCTCTCACACTGTGCTGGTAATGCACCTTTGATACATTGTAATGCCTTATAATCTTACTTAATACCACATAAATAGCTTTTTTTTTTTTTTAAACAGCATTAAATGCACAATACAACATCAACAACATACACATAATGGTGGGTAGTGTGGTGACATTTCAGATGCAAAGGCTAATAAACTGATACCGATAGATACATACCAAAACACAAATGACAGACCAGTGTTGTTATCCTAGTATTTTTTTTTGTGTGTGTATACTGTGCCTCTTGAATTTATTTGTCGAATTTATGGTGTCACCCAAATGTTTCTGTTGATTTGCCCACTTGGCGCTTCTGCCACTGGCACCCCTATCTTTTTATCGTGTTCCCTGTCTATTTCTGCTGAGAACCGTGCGTGTCACGTGGAGAAAATAGGTGAGACCTCAAATCTCTAGATGACGCGACGCAGTAGCCTCTCATGAGACGCGCGTCTCACGCTGGCTGTGTGGCTGCTCTAACCTGTTAACATGGGTGCCGAAATTAAAAGCACACACGTGCTGCTCACGCATCCAATGTGTCCCAGGCGTTAGCCACATATTCCTGGAAATATAAAATTAAATGAGCAACTTAACTTTTTACAGTCACAGACTATAAAATGCCTTTTTAAAACAGAGATAGTGATGTTTAGATTCGGGTTGGTGAAATGGAATGAAGCCCACTGACGGCAGACAACCTAAAACAGTAATCAAATGCACCACATCTGCCCACAACAAAATGCTCTTCCCTAGCCTTCTGCTATCAAAAACTGACCAAAAAGTTATATGAAGTTATTTCTCAGAACTGAAGGTGAAATAATTAAAATGGATCATATTCTCGAGTTATCAAGGACTCCTTTGTGCTTTTGTTGTGAGAAATGTTAACGATATCTTAAGATATGTTAAGAAAACTTAAACACAGTGACAGTCAGTGACTATATTGACAAAATTAAAATAATGACATAAAAACATGGATAAACTCTCATTATTAAATGTTGAGTAATGTAGCGGTTATAGTTCAAAAAATTAATAACAAATGAGAAAAAGCAATACAGCTTCTGTGCTCCGGAGTCCCAACTGACAGAAAAAAAGGGTTGCAAGCACAAAAACATACTTCCAACTGAAATACATTAGTTTGAAAGTCGTGTTGAGTGTCACAAAAAAAATGGAAAATTTGTGTCCATATACACAAATCTGTGGATTAAATTTTAAAGACTACTTCACGAACTGCTGTGATACTAGGTTGTGGAAGAACCATAACTCAGTTTATAAGGGCCATCTTTGAGTTGGTACCCAGTTTGATATCATTTAGTGGAGTTTAGTAGCAATATGTCAAGCTGAGATCTGTTTTTGTTTTGCTTTACAGATTCCCCACATCAAAGTTGGAGTGCTGCTCCCCACTGGCATGAAATACATGAAATAGGACACTTGGCATTGGGCAACTCCACTGGAATTCATAGAGAGACACAAACACAGAGGTATGCATGCACATACACAAACATGCACACATACAGTGGTTGTGACGGCTGGCAAAAACTGCATTTTGAAACAAAAGCTCAATGCTGACCATTAGAGACCATGAGTCTCAATTCGTGAGTGGACAGTAGAACGAATTTCAGTGTAAAACCTCAACTTTCATGTTATGTAAATGTTAGTCTCTCCTGCTACACAGAAAACAGCAGTTATATGTCACCCCACACCAAGCACAAGACTCCTCCGCCATTTATTCATTTGAACAAGCTTGTTGTTCAGCTGCTAAAAAAAGGCGTGAAGGAAAGACATCTATATCAAAAACAAACATTCTGTTCAGGAAAACTTTATAGAACAATTCTGGTAGTATTTTGTAGTAGTATTTTCTGCAATGTGGAATCAGAGTAATGTTAATAGTTTAAGGAGACACAGTTGCCTAGCAGTCAACGCTCAGTCTGTCCACCAATGAACAGTTTCAGTGCAGGTCATGATGTCACTGCCTTTGTCTGGAACAATGCCAAAGAATGACAAATCCCCAACACTGGCTCGCACCAATGCACTCATCAATTCGGGGTGGTACACTGTCGGCCTCCTGCTTAGGGATTGGAATTGATAAGATTTTATTGATACCAGTGTCATTATCAATCCTGCTTGTCGGTCCAAGTCTTTATCAATTCCAGATCAATTTTTTGTGTGCAAAAAAAGTAGGCCTACACAGGATTTCAGTGTCAGTGCAAATGTTTTATTATCTCCACTGTTTGAATACATGAAACATAACTGGAAGATAAGATAAATGGTCCACAGCCAGAAGTTAACTGCGTTAATGAATGAATTAGTTAATCTGAAAGCATCTTATAGTCTCCTGCCTCATGTTAGCCCTGGGGAAGGCCATCATTGTACAACATGGTGAGTGGCTGCAGGGTTTTTGAGGTGAAACGGTTATTTCTTCACCTCAGAGTTGGTTTAAGTTGTTTTATGTTGCAGTGTGTGATGTTCAGCCAGTCTTGTTTGTTACTGCTGATTGCTGCTCCGCTCTGCTCTGTCTCGTTGTGATGGCGTAGAAAGTTCACAATAAACTTCACATTTGTCGCAAAGGTAATTGTTTGGTCATTAAATCAAAACATGTTTGCAACCGCTGCCTTTTTGAAGATGAATTACAAGATAGCTGAAGATAACTTTAGTGTGTATGCGCTGTAGGAAGTCCAGACGCTGCACTTCCCTTGCAGTTGAGTTCCGCCTTTTTAGTTGCGTCAACATCACATGCTTGGGTATCGTTAAGAGGAATTGATACGCTTGGAGGCATATGACTCCAATGGATTGGACAATTTGGAACCGGTTCTCAACTGGAACCAGTTCTCGATTTCCATCCCTACTCCTACTGTGACATTGACCTTGGTTTGGAAGGCTGTGATGCATTTTTTGGCCCAAGTTTTGAACTAAGCCACTTTCTCAAACTTCGTACACCATTGCGTGTGAGAATGTAACTCTGGTCACCTGCTCTGCAATCTCCTACCATATGTCATGTATTTGTGAGGTCATAATGCCACTATTTCTGCCACTATATGAGTGTTGTCATAAATTTTGCGTTACTTGAGTTCTTAAGTCTGCTCACTGCCTGGAAGAAAGTGTGTTCTTCCTTGACTAATATTATATTTCTGAGGAGGCACCATTACTTGAATTCAGTATAATCAAGGTCTTAGCAATGCACATCACATTTACAAGTGTTTCCAGTTCATGCATGCCAGTCAGTATTTTGATTAATGTGACCTAATGTGACACGAGTCTCAGTCAATTTAGTTATTTATTTTCTTAATTTTGTTCTAAACCACAAACAGGAAGAGCAAAGTAAATTCATGATAAATGTTTTGGTTTATTTCATCTTGCGTGAAATATATTCTTCTTTTAGGCTATTCAACTTCAATCAAAATAGTAATTCTACCTTCATCATCCATGCACAGTAAATGTACACTTCTATTACTAATGACACTCTTATAAAAAAACAGATCATTTTGAAAGATACATGAATATGTTTAATGCTATTAATAACATCTGATGTGATCACATCTAATTAACTATAAAATCCTGATCCTCCCCTTACCATCCCTGCTAATCTTTCATTTATAGACTCAACTCCTTTCTGCTGTTCTCTCCTGCTAATTTAGATATCATCCTCTCCCACTTTCTGTAAATACCCTTATTTTATTTCTTCTCTCCTTTTGACACTGCTGAACAGGAAACCTGCTGAGAAAGAGTCTCTCAAACTGAGCCAGCCCTTTGAAAACTGACATTTTTAACGTTTGTTACATCTGAGCGCACTGCTGTGCTTTTAACTCAAACTTTATAACAAAAACGTAAGTAAAGTGAAAAAAAATATATAGTTAAGAAGTGAACAGAACAGAGGGGAAATGCCTTGTAAGGTCATGCTTGTGCATCTGCTGAATGTAAGGGGTGGGCCAATTGTGCTTGTCAGACTCATGTCCTCTTGAGCTTGCTTTCTCTCTCTACATAACTCTTTCTCTCCCTCACAGCACTTCACATGAGAAGCAAATGGGGCACCTTTCAGAACCATCATTAAAAAATCATTATCATCTCTCATCTCTCTGTGACCTTTCACTCAGTGAGCAGGGCATTCATTTGGCATCAAAAAGTTCACAGCCATCAATCAATCAGTCCATCGAACCATTTTTCTGCCTGCACTTTTTTTTATCAGAAAGTCCTTCAGAAAATGTGTTGCTTTTAAGGATCTCTATTGTACCATGTGTAAAATGGTTCTTCGGTTTGTCGACTTTTGAATACATGAGTTGCAAATCAAGAGTATCAACAGAATGTTCTATGAAATGCTCTGGTTTTTATATCCTGATTCATCTATCTATCTAGTAGGGGTGTGCCCAAATACAAATACAGTATTCGGCAAGGCACAAATAGTGGGGTTTTTTTACGAATATTTGTTTCATACAAATATTTTTAAAAATATTTATTAGTTAGAGGTCTGTCTGCAAAGAGGTGAAGAGTAAAGTTTTAGCTCAGTAGTCAGCACAGTCGTCTATGATCTGGGAGACTCCAGTTTGAGACCCAGTTTGGGGACCTCCTTTGTAAGGTAGTTTATTCATAAACACTTATTGTAACACTTTAATTTTCTAAAATTATAAGTGTAATAAAAGCAAAAACAGGATTTGTAAGCCTCTTTCTGCTTTTATTCGAATACAAATACAAATACAAATCATTTTGCTGCCTCAACAAATACAGATACAAATACAAATACTGGACTCTCTGCACATCCCTACTATCTAGCCACTTTCAAGCCTCTAGGAAAGAAAATGTCAGTCAGTGCAACACATAACAAGTGAAATATTTTGACAAAGCGGATATGAATCAAAATAACATGCAAAGGTTCACTCACTAGTTTTTCCAGAACGTTCAATCCCATCTCACCGTCACAATTATTGGGGGGAGATTGTAACCCCTGCCTTAGTTCAAAGATGGTCTTTGGCGTCAGATGTGCACGGCCTCCTTAACATTTCTTGGCTCATTCACTGACTTTGCTCGATGACTTTGACCTCTTCTCAGTAGATACTGTGGCTAGTTTTGTTCTGTCTTTAGGGTGTACCAGCTGAAATCTTAACATGTTGAATTATTCGTGGAAAGTACTGATCTCCGTTGGTTTCCGTTGAATTAGCAGTGTCCATCCTGGTCTTACTATAAAGTAAGGGTGGGATTCTCATCATCCACTTCTTTTGCCCACTGCCCATGAGTGCTCTCTGGACGTGCTGCACCTCCCACTCTTTATCCTCCTCCCTGACAAGATGTTCTGCCTTGAATAGGAGGGTCTTCCCCACTCATTTGTCATGTAATAAGTGGTGGTTAGAGCTAAAATTGTGGAAAGTGGGTTTTCTGTACACTGTGGTCTTAAATCTTCCTCAGCTATTGGATGGATTGTCATTAAATTTGGCACTGAATTCTAATGACTAGTTGGATGAAGATGAAAATGACCCCCTGCATCATCAGCAGATCAGAATTTCCAAGTATTTGTTGAAAAAACACTGACACACAAAAGAAAGAGAGATTAGAAAATCTATAATTAAAGGTTTCTTTACAGCATCATTGCTATTATGCCACAGTGCATGTCTAAATACCCTTATTTGTTATGAAAGCATCTATTGTGTTTCCTGAGACCCATTCATCTTTCATTCATTTGTGAGATTTTCCTGTCATGTTCTCATCTGGCTGCTATGTTCCTTGACATCATCCATCAGCCACTGTTGGGCAATTAAAGTAGTGCAACTATTAACCTATACAATTAGTATTGATTGATCTGTTGCCGCTCACACTGAAAAGCTCATATTTCTCATCACACTACTCTGTCGCTTGTTCTGTTTTCTAATCAAAATGATTAATCAAGCATATTGGATACTTAACCTATTCAGTTTGTATTGATTGATTCATTGAAGTGTCTCACTTTTTACATGTTGATATGATGACTATAGGCTATTTCTCAAGTTTTAAGATCGTTCCATTCTCTTTTTTTATTTCTCATTCATTCATACATACATACATTTCCTTGTTAAAATCATACAATCAATAATTGGTTAATCTCCCAATAAATTATCCTAGTATTGGCCTTTTATTGAATGGTAATATGGGTTCTGTCCACCTTAGAAACTATGAAAGAAAAAAGATGTATGTGATGCACTTTCGTTCCATTCAAGCATCATTATATCCTTGTAATCTTTGGTTTTGATGGATAGTTTAATTTTGAGATGAGATAAACTTTATTGATCCCACACAGGGGAATTGTTGAGTCAGACCAGCACCAAGGACATACAACAATAGATTCAATGTATAGATAAGTAACCTTAAATTTTTTTTAGAGTACTATATACATTATGAGCTTCCTCAATGTACATAAAAAATAAAAGGTACTATGTGCACCATAAAATGTAACTATAAAGTGTATAGAGACACAACATATTGCAAATATGTGATGAAATGAATAAATCATTAAAAAATAAATTACTATTAATATATACAGTACTAGCCTTCAGATGTGATTAAAACGTATTGTCCTAAAAATCACACCACAAATTACCACAAATTGCAATGTTTGTGGATTAATTTAGTAGTGTCTCATTTTGTGGTTATGGCAACTACGCTGTTCTTAGTTTTTGGTTTTAATATTTTTTTGTACAAGATAAAATGTTTGTGCATTCATGCATGATGCAATCTTTGCATCAAAATGTGTAGTGGTTTTGTTAGTCAAAAGAGTTCATATTCAGAGCTGTCCTCATCACAGTATGATTTTCGTACTGCTAAGTGATATAGGCTAGATAAACACTTATTAAGATACAGATATTGTTGAGAAAAATAGTTGAATTCTGATATATCCCTTAGCTTTTTTAATTGTATTCATAATAATCACTGCCTGGAACTTACACCCCTTTTATGAACATTACTATTGCCATGGTATTTTTATGTATGTAAATGCACTGTGGGGTTGTTTTCCTTCACTTACTGCTGAGTAATTTAAATGTTGTCTAATCTAAAAAAAAATGTGATCACAATCAAGGCCTGACATTTTGCATTTTCATTATCTTTTGTTGTTAACAAAAAGGTAACTTTTGACTTGGAGCTCCCCTATTTAGCATTTATAAGCAGTAAATGAATATATCTCACTATAATGTATTTAGAAGCAGATGCAAGGGCATTTTAAAGTGTTTATTAATGTACAGTATTCATCAACAATTATAACATCTCCTATAAAAACATATTTTATATTATTGCAACTGTGTTTTACTATATTGTCATTAATTACCTTTTTATACACTAGGTTGCCTACAGGAGGAGTTATAGTTGTTGAGAAATACACTTATAAACCATTGTTACGTTATTTTTTGTTAGTATGCTTCTGTGTTTTAAACCATTTATTAACTGTTTATATACCAATTATAAATGATAAATAGGGGCAGAGGGATTTAAAGTAAAGTGTTACCACAAAAACAAACAAAAAAAAGATTTACCCCACATATCCCCTCACTGAGTTCTAATGCCAACAATTTGACACTTAAATACAGTGATCCCAGCATACCCATTACTGTACTGTATTCTACAGTAACTCTTTTTAAATACTGCATTAAGCTACCTATGACTGGGAGTTGGCCTACTTCTCTTTCAGTTCAGTTCTGTGTGTCTTTATCATACATGAACAAACATGTTGTTCTCATGTCAAATGCCAAGATTTTTTTTAGTATTTTAGTGTTTTTTTGAGCAGTGTATTAAATGGTTTAAATTTCTTATTTAGGCAGGGTATTCTCATGCAGGCAAAATGAGAGTCAAATTAAATTATTACATCTTATTAAAACCACCAATCTTTCTGCATTAAAATGAAAGGCTGCAGGAGAAATGCTTAATTTATAATCATTTTTCAAACACATAAAATTGCCATTTTTTTTTACCTGTAGTGTTGTGGTGATGTGGAAAGTCCACATGAAAATATATTACAATGACACTATATTTACCCTATATTTAGTTTCTAGAGATGATCTTGAGCCCAAGGGTGAGGGATTGTATCTGCTAAAATCAGTAAACACCCACACATACACCCACCCACCCACACACACACACACACACACACAAATGTTTAACACACCCTAGGGTAGCCTGCAGTGCAAAACACTGAACTCAGTCTGACTGGAGCCACTCATTCTAAAAATGCTTCTACTGTAAGCCATGCAGGGTAAAAAGTGTGGCCTAAATGGCTGATATTTATGTTCATGTACGATAAATGGAATGATGAATGCCACTTTTATCTGCTGGCTTGGCGTGTGTTTTCCAACAAGATGATGGATGGCTGGCATTAGACAGCTTTCTTAAAAGGCCTCTCTAGGAGAACCCATTGGCTCTGATAGTGAAATCAGCACTCTAAAAAAACCGAGCCCTGCAGAGAGTGTGAGGGAAATGGTGCTTTATAGAACCATTACTGTTAGGAGAATCACTTAAATCTTGAAGGGCTTTCCTTACCATATTGAATATGAAAATGCTGTTTGTTTTTTGGGTTGTTTTTTTTTTTGTTGTTGTTGTTTTGTGACTTTATGGTTTATAAATGACAAATGTAAATCAGCAGAACAAGTAATAAATGAAGAAAAAAAATGTAGAAAACTTGAAGAATAAATAATAATTGGATACAGCTCCCTGACTCACTACATATACATTTTGTAAATATGTTTCAATTCAATACTGCTGGAAACCATAATTCTCCAGAACTAATTAACACAGAAAATTCTGTGACTTCACATTTTACAAAAAGGCCTGTTTTGTAATTTCTGTCTACTTTTAGGTTATTAAAATTAATATCTGACTATTGCATGATTTATGATAAGACTCAGTCAGTCAGTGTGTCTGATGATGCATAATCCTCCCTGACTACATTTCATTTATTGAGATAATTGTTGAATTGTGTTGGATGTTGTTGTTGTATGTATGTATGAATTGGAATTTAAAGGATAAAGCTGCTGTCCATAAATCCCATAAAGAGTCTGCCCCTGTCTGTGGCATTCAGCCCCAAGCCCATTTGTTCCCATTGAACACACATTTTTTTTAAAAATTGTTCACAAATAAATAGTTTTTGTCTTCTTTTTTTGAAGAAAAAATGCTAAGTAACTTCCTAAAACAGCTGGGCACTTGGTGCTGTTTAGAGTAATTATGACAGGACAACTGTGTATGTGGGATTGAGTTAAAATGAACTCCAGTGGCCTTTTATGGGATTTGATGACAGTAAGACAAATACAGAATATCACTGGGTCTGTCCTTTAAAAGCAGTTGAGTAGGTCCTTGACAACTGAAAAGGTGGAGAGGCAACCCTCAATATTATATCCTTACAACCCTTCATTCCAGTTCTATATGTCTTATGAAACCCGCAAAATTTTGTATTATACACTAAAAACCTGTTTTTACTTTTTTTTTTTTTTTTTTTTTTTCATCAAAATCTTTGAACTTTTGTTGGTTATTTTATTAAAAGTATTTAGGTGTTGATCAGGATTTTACTCTCTAAAGAACACGCTGGTTAAACACACACAATAGAACTTTTTTTTTTTTTTTTTGTACATATAGTCATGAACATCTGTCATTAATTTTGTAAAATAAGCACATTTCCAGTGAGATCAGACCCTAAGGAACTGACAAAGAGGTTTGAGGAGTTTTCATGATAGAACACTGCTCCAGATGCTTTCCCAGCCAGACGATAATAACAACTAAAAGAAACAAAGGTAACAATGCAAACAGGCTAAAATATAAACCAACAGAAACAGCAACATCTGCCCGAGAGAACAAAGTCAAAGGCAGCACAGGTGGCTCTCTACATGACAAAAGTACAACAGTTGAAGTTTTATTGAATCTGAGATGAATATGATTTTAAAACTGTATAGAGACTCACCTAATTGTAAGTGCACAGAGCTGTCGTGCACCTTTTCCTCTTTAGTGTATGTCATTCTCAGGTCAATTTATACGAAAAGGAATTTTACGCACTGGTCAGAAGTTACTCTTGTCGGCGCCTCTCTGTCGTGCTCCACCAAACCATGCACTTACCAAAAGCCCACTGGTAAAGAGGCATTCAGCCCCATATCTCCCCAACATCCCCCCTTAATTAGGTGATCAATTATTAACACACCAATAAACTTCCTGAATAAGTAATGGCGTTAAGGCTTATGTGGAGTTTCAAGCCCACTGCCCAGACATTTGGTCAAATATTTGTTGTTGGTGTCTGTCGAGAAAACAGTGTTGTTTATTGACTGAAACATTGAGGTAATTTTAATTTTGATCTTGTCATTTACTTTAGCCAAGGGATCAGTGTCATTAAATTAGATTTAGGGCTTGTTCGTCACCAAGGAACTGACAGAAAAAACAAGTGTTTGAAGAAGACTGAGAGTTTGGAAGTGGTGAGTGTTCTTTGTTTTGTTCTTGTCTGGCCTTTTGCTGCAACTCTTCAGGCTGCTTTTCTGCTGAACTGCTAGTTGTAAATTTTATGTTTTAAAGTGCAGGTATTCATCATTTTAAAGATTTTAACTGTCTATCGGAAAGAAAAAAAAAAGGATGTTGTGTGTGAGGCTGAACTGAACATTTGAGTTGTCACCACTGCAAAACATGAATGTGTGAGGTCATGACTGCATCAGTTCCAGGCCAATCAGGCCCAGACTGTAACCTCCAATCAAAACTGCAGTCTTGTCATTGAAGGCTAAAGTGTGCTTCTGAGGATTTCAATTTCACTTTCAGTTGAAGGACAAAATTGAATCAGCTGTACCATACTTGCAAGACGGAAGTGATATTTGTAGTCTGTGTGAAAGTGGTGCAGGAAGACATGCAGATTCCTTTGAGTTTTGATGAGAGACAATATTTCATGTTGTCGTCATTCTATGGACGGATCAGTACTGCTTATTCTACATACAATTAGAATATCAGTAATGATTAAATCTACTATTGTTACTTTGTGTCATTGGTTTGTGCATGTGTGTATCTATGTTTCTATTTGCACAAATGAATTGTGTAATTGTGTAAAAAAAGTGTAATTAACTGAGACCCTCGTGCACAAAGTTGGGTGAAGCAAAAGTCATTTCATGTTTGTAAAATTTATACACACGTCTCCTGCATACAGTACAGTAAGTAGTTTTTGGCTGTACTAACCATTTTGTTTTTAAATGGTACTGGAAATGGAACACTGGAAAAACATCAAAATGCTGTTAGAAATCATTCAGTCTTTGCTATATAATATCTACGGTCTGATTACAGGAAGTAAGTATTCCCCCCCCCCCCCCCCCCCCTCCAATGCTGTCAAACTGAAGCAAATCTGGAGGGGTTGCAGTGTCTACCTAAGACTGAAATCCTTCAGAAGCAAAAAATTTGATCGAGTAAGGAAATCGCACTATTATTATGTTATATTATTTTGATTTTTAGATCCAGGAATACGTCTAGGCACCTTTTCAAAATAAATGTTTCAAAATTTCAAAAGGACACTGGATTGCAAACTGATCACACTTTTAATATTTTTGTACCTTTTTGCACCAGTTCCATGTAAAAACTCTTCAGAAATGATCATTTTCCTACTTTTCAAAATCACCCTGAATGTTCATCCATGTAGTCTGTAATTGTAGAAATTAAATACATGCAAAGAACAAAGCAAAAATATGCCATGACCCATACTTGTGTTGTGGATAAGAGAGTAATTTATACAGTCAGAAAAAAAACTGTTATCCTGTCAGATTTTAATATTTTGAATATTTTAACCACTCTCAAAATACTACCCATATGATGGGTCTGTCTTTTGGCGGTGGAAAAACTGTTTCTAGAGGGAAGCCGCTGTTCAACTTTGAAATGTAGTCTGTGACGATACATTTGCTCATTTAATACAATCTAAAGTTACTGTATTCTTCCAAATTGCAAACCATTGTGAAACTAAATTGTTCTTTAACCTGCATTTGCTACAATCTGCATGAATCTTTTTTTCTGTTCCTCTGCTCAGATATTAGACTTTCATGTTGTGTAACAGAAGTAACAAAAATATAATTTACAGGATTACAAAACAAGTTCTTATCACTGTTTACTCTTAGTATTCTGTGTGGAGACATTCAGATTTCAGTTTGTTTTGTGCACAGTCGGCTGCTTCTCTCTTTCACACTCCACCGAAAACTGTTTCACTGGCAAGAAAAGGAGGGACAAACTCCTCATCACATAATAAATAACCATAATTTTTGCTCAAAAACAAAATAAATTAGTTAGATCGTGCTGTGTGAAAACAAGCTGCTTACAGTGAGTAGCTTTGAAGCCAAGCTGTACAAATGTCTCAAGGTGAGACTTTGTTTTCACCTCTGCACCCTCTCTCTTTTCTTCTCTTAAAACTCTCACTCTTCATGTCTTTCTGTTGTTTCAATGTTCTGTATCCTCTTGGGCATGTTGGCACCTTCCAAAAAGTCTGTAGTCCATTCAATGGAATGTAGAGGAACAAAAATAAAGAGTAATGTTCCTGTATAAAATCTAACAACCATAAATGCCAATATCAATGTTTATGCTGCATGTCAAGCATATAACATTGGTTCTAAAAACTGAGAACAGTCAACATTGATTTCTGTTTATCACGGAAAGCCAGACTTTCCTTTACCTTGACCATGATCATGACCCCAATCCCAACTTTCCACCCAACCAAGTTTCATTTGCCTAAATGTAACCAGACCTTAACCACAGAGGTGGCAGATCAGACAAATGCTCCTATGAGTTGGAAGAGTCATATGTGCCTTTTTTTTTTTCTTTTAGAGGACTTGTTGAGAATTTGTTTGACAGGGTACTGTGCTTAAGAGGAATTTATAAGTTCAGCCACAGTGCAATTTGCACAATGGTAGTCTGCGACGAGATTCTGTTTCACTCTGCATTCCTCATCAGGTTGACTTGTTCATTTGGGAAAGGAGCTCCATCTGCCTCAGCCATCACAGCTCTTTCATCTGTCTCACGCTGAGCCGTAATAACTTCCTCTTTTGTTCACCTCCTCTGTTTCTCTCTGGATGTCTCCCCTCTGCCTTCACAAGTTTCCTGCTCTTTCCTCTCTCCAACGATTTCTTTCCCATCTCCAGTTCTCTCTTATTGTTTCTCCCTGACTCTGTTTTGTTTCTTTTTTTCTTTCTCTTGCTTTTTCACGCTAATATCCCCCCTTGTTTTTCTTTTTTACCTCCTTATCCTCTTCTACTTTTTGTGTTACTCTTTAACAATTAACTCTTTCAGACATTGAACAGCATTTCTAGGTTCATTTATCTGTTGAAGTAATGGCTTTTGCCTTGCACACATTACACTATGGGAAAGTTCCATGTTGACTCTGCTTAAAGGACCATTACAGATAAAATACAATGCAATAGAGCCCTTTTTTCCTTGCCACTATTGTAATTAAATGTAATAATAATTTTATGATACAGCTCCCTTAAAAACATGGCACAAGACAAACATATGTTGTAAAATACATATGTGAACATACACATATATTTAGACATTTAGATCTTGTGCATTTTGTATCCATTAACATGACTGCTTTACTATATTCATGCTGGAGCTGTAGAGGAAGATTTGGTCCTGAGGAGGCAGATTACTGACGCCGACATGTTAAACTGCTAGAACACTTACAGACATAAGTGTATGCCTGAAAAGCCCTGGATTTGGCATCTGGAATGTGACACTAGGCAACACAAGGAGTTAGATTTTTACCTTGTAAATGAAATGCAAAAGCCTTTCACATGACTCGCCCCCTGTCCTGAACCACAAATAACACAAGTGCAGCTGGATGATCTGGGAAACAAAGTGCCCATGGGTTTGCCCGATTTGACTTTTATCAGCGTATTGAATAAGCGTTATCATCACACATCTGTCCCAAATATATGGGCTAGTAGGGGCCTACTAAACCTACTAGCAGGTTCAGCAGCCTGTTCTCACCCATTTATTTCAGTAAGCCAATGTTGGGGGAGCCCAGTAGGCGCAGAAGGGCTGTTATCAGGCATGTGTTGTCACACATGCTAGTCTTAATGCACTAACAGCAATGTGACATTTTAGAGCAAATTACAGTATGACCTGTCAGACTCTCCATGGAGATTGAATCCTTCATGAGAAGATCTAGATTTAATCTCATATTGGCATGTATTTAATTGAATTTGGAATCACTTTAGTAGTATGAAATATGTTTTTTCATCGTTTGTTTTACTCGTTTCATCACTTTATTTTCCAGATTTGGCTCAGCAAATTGCAAGACAATCCAGAACATCACTGTCCAGTCAAAGTCAGTTTTAAGGTCAGACCAATTCACAACGAGATAAAGTCCAATAGGGGTTAAGACCAGGTCCAGACTGTGGGCACTCTTTTGGCTTTAGAAATGCTTTAATTGTTTATGGTTACACTCAATTAGATTTTTAGTAAACACTCATTATCCAACTTACTTCTCCCTCCCCCAGATTTAAGTTCCAAATGCCTGCCGGAGTGCTGGTGATTGTCTCCTTGAAATCAAGGTTAGCCAACAAAAAAAGGAGAGGTGGTATTTTGTAGTCATTAAGAGTCATTTCATAATCAATTTTTTTTTTTTTTTTTTTTTGTAAAAAGAGGTTTTCCCACAAGAGACAAACATCAAATTGATTCAGATGACTGATGGCTGCTGTTGTCTTAATGAAATTGCAGTTCACTTTATAAATCCATAATAAATGTCAAGTGAATGTCACAGTCTTTTCCTTTATTTGTATTTGCATGTCTGGCACTTTCTGTGTTTCAATTAAGTGACATTTAGTTTGACTGTTTAAAGATAAGAAACACTTATAAATAAAAAATCAGTAAATGTAAATAAAAATTTAATGTTGCATATTTTAAATTGAGTTATTTACTGGTTCATAAAATACAATTAAAAACAAACAAGCAATAATTTATTCTCTTTTAAATACATTTCACCATCTCTTTGAGAACTGGAAACACAACTCATGAATGAATGCTAATGATGCACCATGTTTCTAACACAACAATAATATGTCAGGGCAGTGTGTCCAAGTATATATCCAAATGGCTGGGGCATGCTACAAATGGGAGGCCAAGTATGTATTTCTGCTAACTGAAGCTAAAACCTCACAGCCACATATTTGTGAGCTGTAACCAACTGCTGCATGAGTCATGTTTTATATTAACTGGGATTCCTCATTTTCTCTACATCATCGGAGCCACTGAAGTCCTGACAGTTGATACTTTTTATCATTATTTATTTTTTAATAATTATTTATTTTATTAATTATTATGTTATCATTTTTTATCATAACATTAAGTTATGGATCTTTTGCAAATAAAATAATTTACTATAAATTCATATACGTCTCTAACAGCCCACCAACATCGGATGCCACTATATAATGGAGAGAACTCAGCTAATCAAGCTTTATTTTCATCTCAGAATGTCATACAATGAAATTCTTTTTGCTCTTGCACAGAAAGAAAGAAAGAAAGAAAGAGAAACAAAGAAAAGGCTGCAGGGCATTCAGACAAAAATTCATTTGTTAAAAACGTATTAACATTTATAACGGCAGACTTATTATTTTCATTAATGACTTATTAAATAAAACTGCAGACCTAATGACTTAGAACATGTGAAACATTTAACTTATAATCATTCATAACTGCAGACCGAATGATTATCAGAAAGTGTGAAACACTAAACCCTTTATTAATGATTCATAATCATTACAGTTTTGGAATGATCAGCCTGGCTTAGCTCTAAACATACTGATGGTCTACTTGGTCATTTATTCAGTGACCTCCATAGTGTGAATGCAGTGAATTGCAGCCTGTTCAAAAAGCTATTTGAAAAAATGCTTTATAATTGTTGTTTTGGTAATACTTGACTGGTACCACTGCAGACACTTTATCCTACTGAAACATTCAATGTGCTATTTTTCCTTTTTGTCTTCTAGCTTCACCCTAAAGAGGATTTAGTAATACGTTCTTGGTTGTTGTAAATAGTAATTAGTTGCTTAATAGGTCAGTAACTGGTAAGTCATCAGTCATCACCTTTCAGGACTAAATCAGACATCTTACAAGATTTTGAAAGTTTTCATCCGTGTTGGCATAGGTGTTTCTTGCTATTTATTTTTTAGCTATTTCTAGCCAGCTTTACTAGCACACAAATTACATTACCGCTAACACATTTAAGCTTTAAGGCAATAGTTAATATTGTAATTTGATGTCTTTTTATATTTAAATAAGTAAACCACTAACATCTTAATTGTCATGGTACACACACAAAAGCTGTATCATCAGTCAGTCCACTTGAGCGCATTTTTACCACTTGGTATATCGTTGTGTAGCCTAAATAGTACACAAGAATGCCATGATTTGAGACTAGTGGCCTTTTTCCATTGGCACTTTTGGCGATGTTGAGTCTAACCATGCTGCATTGATTTGCCTTTCTATTACCATTTTAAACACGCCGAGTTGTGCTGAGTTGCACTTGTGATGGACCATCTCCAGAGTCAGGCCAAAAACACCCAACCCGCCTTAAAGCAGATTGTGGTGACATTTCGCCATGACGACCACCCTTCTCCCCCTCAATAGCATGTGTTGCAAGACTCAGCTCATGTCTGTGCTGGAGACCAGAGAGAAAAAACGTTTTTAAAAGTCTTTGTTCAGTTCTTAATACTTTTGTAGCTTCTCTTTGAATCTCTGTGGTTTAGTTTAGTTTCTGTCCTGCCTCCCTGTTTGCACTTTCAGATATCTGCTGTTTCCTCATCGCTTTTTAGGAGTCATGTAAAGTTACTGCTGATGAAAACCCAACACTTCCTGCTTTTGATTTTTCATAATGAAAGTTTTTAACAAATAACAGGGGACTTTTATTATGAAGGGTTAGGGTTATGTGTTCATAACCAAATTAGCAGAGCTTTGTTAGCAGCGCTATTTTACAGTAAAAACAGGATGACACAACAAGATGTGGAGATATTTGTTCAGTGGATTAGTTAGAAATAATGCAGGGAGGAAGAGTACAAGCAGAAACAGCCGCAGTGGGATGCCGGCTCTCACTGCACCTCTGCAAACAGCTGACCTCCAACAGGTAAATAACTTTTTTTACCTGCCATGCTGTGCGATGATAAAACACTCACAGCAAAAATAGCAGCTTAAAGAATTCTTAGGAAATTAAATTGTTTATCCACCGTTAGAGCCTTTGACCACTAGTCACAGCCATGGATATATACAGCCCCCTGCTTTTAAACGTCATCAACTCAAGACAAGCACATCATCAGTTAGACACACCTTCAAGCGGGTAGCCCTGTTGTAATGGAGATGCAAATCCATGCTGCGCTGGGCTGACACGCTGAGTCAAACCGAGTCAAACCAAGCCAGCACGTGTATGGAAAAGGCCTATAGAACTATCACAGACACTGTCAATCCACTTTAAAGCCTGCTGGCTCCGATCTGCAGAGATATCCCTCTCAGTGGCTGTGTGTGCTCTCTCCACACTGGTGATTTAACAAGTACGTATTTGCCTGTTTTTGCAAAAATACTCTCTTAATGGTCTTAAAAGTAGGCCCACCTGATTTTCACTGTGACCATCCACAATATCATGTGTGGCTATGCTGCTGTTTTCACCAATACAGTTTGTTTAGAAATTAAATACAGTAATACAAATTCAATATGTATGATTTGATATGAAACAATTCACTTTGCTCCAGTATTAAACTTGACCATTGTACCGTAACAAAATCAATGCAAACATAATAAACAGCACATCTGACAAAATGACAACAATAAAAACTTAATCTCTAACTTAATTATTTAATCGTAAACTTTGATCTATACTGTGATTGCATGTGCATAGGTGTATTGATGTACATTTATTTGCTCATAACTGGGGTTCAGTATAATTTACTGATCTGCTGTACCACTAATGAGCTTCATTTAGCAAACACCCAAACAACAAAGTGGTTGTGATTCCCACCTTATTACCTGACTTCAGACAAATTGCTCCATGCAAACTATCTCATTTGTTTGCTTTGACAAATTCAAATTGAGAAAAGCCTCTTTTAATACACCCTGGCCAAGCGGGATTGGTTAAGGGGCGCTATTCAATTATGAAAGTTTTCACATTGGTAATTAGTCAGGGCTGAAACGTATTGTTTTATGGCCTTGATTGTGCATCGAGGTGGGAATGAATGTTTTTAATGTGCGTGCTGAGAGGATTTTGTTTGTTAATGCACTAATGTCTGTAATGAAGCTATGCAATCTAAAAAGCAAAGTGGATGACAAAGAGACACACAGACAAGTCCTCTCACATACACATACACATACACACACACACACACACACACACACACATACACACAAATCACTGCAGAGGCCAGTGGATTTTTCAGACAAGACTTGTTGCAGTACATGGTTCATCGGCAATGAGGAGTCTGGTATGATTTTTGCATTAATATTAAAATCTAAAATTTATGCAGAATGTGCATTTGGGAAAAATCATGCAGGGATAGTATTAACACAAGTCAAATCTGAATTGATCCCAACTTGGTCTTTCCACAGGAAGCAAGCACAAATATGACCAGTGAGCTGAAGCCTCAGCTCTCTGACGCAATCTTTATAAAGATTCAATGTTTATACTCAAATCGCAGGTGTTGCATTTAATGTACCCACCCGCAATTGTGCGTGCATGGGGAAAAAAATTAATTATGTATTACAGGGCTGTTTTTTTGTTGTTGTTGCTGTTGTTGGTTTTTTTGGGAGGTCTTCTTTAGTTTTTGTGTCCAACAAAAAAAAAGAGAGGGAGAGAAAAGTATTAATATATGACATGGAATGTATGTTTTATCAAATGTGATGGGTTGTGTTTATAGATGAAACACTAATCATCGTCACCAAATAGTGACACGGCAACACTTGAAACTTGAAACATTTGAAACTGTATCTGCATCTAAGGTGTGTAATTTAAAAAGCTCGACTTATACTCACACACATAGCACACACACTCTCCAGCTGAATGCTTAAAATACAAACACACACTATTTCAGGCAGCAATTAAACAGCCTTTGGCTGCAACTGGATAGATGTCACTTATAGTATTCATATTTTTTTATTTTCTTATTTGCTTTACTGACTGTGAGTTCTCCTCTGTGTTCAAAAGATATCAGAATTTGCAGTAAAAAAAAAAAATAATGTAGAAATTTATTTGCAAAAACAACAGCATATTTGTTAGGCTTTAATTGATTGTTTAATTAGGACATTGAATTTAATGTGAAGTAAAGATTTAGGGCACAGGTAACAGATGTTTTTATTAAGTGAAGAAAAAAATAGTTGAGTAAAACAAGTATCTGTGTTCTGTTTGGTTTTTTTTTTGTTTGTTTGTTCTGTTTTTTTTAAGAATAAATGAAACATTTATCCTGCATTCTAATTTCATGATTATCTCTGGAGCACTGCCAACTCGTTAATAAGTGATTAAAAGAAGAAGGGAAAAAAAGTAAGGAAATGTAGGAGACGAAGAGAAACAACAAGGGATCCTGGTTTTTATGGCTTTTACATTCTACACTCTGCTTGCTCAGACTCTTTGCATCTGTGTGTGTGCTCAGAATCAGAATCAGCTTTATTGGGTTAGGTATGTTTATGCATACGAGGAATTTTACTCCGGTTTGTAGTGGCTCTCAAGGCACTTACACATAACAATGTTCAAGAAATACACATGGACATACAGCCAAAACAAGAACAACAAAGCTGAACAGAGATACGGAAACATAAATGTATGACCATTTTGTACAAGCAAATAGATGAAAAATAGATATAGATATATATAGATATATAAATATAGAAACAACAAATACACAACAACATGTACACGTCTCCGCATTTTTTTTTTACACAATTAACTGTACCTAAGATTCATAACGGCAAGCCGGCAAACAGTAACATAGCTACAGTGTAATCAACTGGAAATACTAAAATATATTATTTTTCATTAATTTATAATGAATTAAAATAATGACAACAATACAGTCCAAATTGAAAAATGTAAATATGTTTGGTATTGTTTTTAGGGGTTTATTTGGATGTATTTCTGCTGTGTGAGTGTGTGAAAGTGATAGCTTTCCTAATATGTCTACATATTTTATGTGATTATTCAACACTTTTCTCATAATTTCAGGATATGCCAATATTATGAAATGGGTTGCAGCATGCTGCAAAATAAATCAAATCATTGATTGATTTCAAAATACCAACATAACTCCATTATCATTTTTGAAAATCAAATGAAGTATCTTTGTACAGTAAGAGCAATCATTGCACTTGAAAAATGTTTCTTAAAATGATAATAAAAATACCTCACTCCATTAGCAGAATTATATTTCACAAAAAGTACCATTCCAGAATAGATGATGGAAGAACACACACATATGCATATTACGCAAAGCTTTTCTTTAACTCTCTCATTTTCACAGTGTCAGATTTTCTGTAGTCAAAGCATAAGCAGGCCAAAATTAGCCAATGAACTAACATATGGGCATGATAACACTCAAAACTACTGTTTTTTTCACTTATTTCAAGAAAAATCAGACTTTTTTACTTTTTATAACTCATCTGTGTCTTGAGGGATTCCTGTAACTTCCTCTTTTCATCTCTTCTCCTCATATTTGACTTCTTGCACTTGTAAATGCCAAAGCACTATGTCTCCCGCTGTCTCTCTCTTTCTGACAATCCCAATTAGTCCTCATGGCTCATTACCAGCAACCCCTACTTAATCAGCAGCCCCTAAACACAGAGGAAAGGATGGGTGAAAGGAGAGAAAGAAGATGGAGAGAAAAGAGGAGGGGGCGGCAGAAAGAGAAAAGATAACAGGCGAATGCGTTGATGAGGTCCATTTAAAAATTGTTACCCCATGCTGGTATTTAAACCCGCCGTACCCACAAACCCTTTGACTTTTCCACAACTATAATTACTATTAGTGCGCAATGTTTTTCAAGTGCCGTTGACCCTTGTGTGTTATTGAACGCCCCACTAACAATGCGGTGAGCGGCTTAATCGGCCAGTTATTAACGAGACAGAGGTGAAGGGTGACGAAGGAATCAAGGCGGAGGGGGGTTAAGGAGGAGGATGATGAAGGGTGTGGGGGGACTGGCAGAGATTTCTTTGTTTCATCAGGATGTCACATTCAGATTAAGAGGAGAGGTATGTTATCACTGCCATAGGCCTGAGAAGCCACAGAGGCCCACAGAAGTCATATGCTGAGTAAGATAATAAAAAAAACCCTTAAACACTAAAGCTCTGCTAGTGGCCCTTAAGAGTTTGATGTTCATTACACTCCACAAGGGTGTTGAACACTCTGGACAACAAACTGACAATTTCGCTACAGCCTTATAGGCCTACAACTGTAATGTAAAAATATAATTAGTAGAGGGCCATGGGGTCGTAAAAATCTAAATGGCGTATCTTCTTGGGAGAAAAAATTTGCTCAGCAAATTTAATTGCAAAATTAACATTTTGGCCTCAGGATGGCGCTGAGGGAAAACTCAGAGTATGCAAAAGGGAAACAGTTCATACTCTGGAGAGCATGATTGTGCTCAGGAAATTTCATGGCTGGATTTTGATTTTCTTTTGTGGATATATGGAAACATTTGTCCTTATGATGGCACAAAACAAAATATACATTGTGTTCATCAACAAATAGCATCATGGTGTCTCAGGGGACTATGAATATCCACTGCAAATTTCATAGCAATCTGGCCAGTTGCTTTTGAGCCAGATGTGGGATCAAATTAAATAATTCTAGAATCTACTGCCCTCACTATTTTAACAAAATCAGCACATCAACATATAGACAGAGATATCTATATGTATTTAAAAGCATGTCTTAACAAGCTGATTATTCTTATATTCTACCTTCAGACTTTGAATGCATTTCTTTCTCAATAAAATAATCTAGCAGTGTTTCTTTACAATAATTTTCTTGAAGTTAGTTTCAATATTTTGAAAACATACAGAGGGTATAAAGGAAATTACAATATATGCCCAAGCCTTTCTCTTAAAAAATAGGTTTATGTATAATTTGCAACAGCAAATATGTTTTGATAAAGATTCATGACAGGACATGTACCATTTTTTTTAACATTTAACCCAATCCACAATTTTCCCTGACCCAACATTAACCAAAGTAGGCTAAACTTCTCCACACACAGGATGCAAACCTGGTGTCAAAGTCCTGCTCTGTGTATTACCATTATCCACCCAGACCACCTACCTGCAATTTCTGTGTAGTACAAGAACATAACACTTCCTGGACTGAAAGAAACATCACAAGTGAATATCATCTAGGCTGATCATCTAATTGCATTTCCTAAACATTAAGGCAAGTCCATTTTGCAGTATTTAAATGTATTTTTTAGAAGACATTGTTGAGTTGTTGGATGAAAGGTTTGATGAACCAACAGACACTGCCATGAAGACAACCAGTGGATCAAATATTCCAGTGTCCTCACTGCTTAATGAAGACTATTTCACAACTTATTCTGTAATAAGGACAGATTAATCTATACAAGGAAAGATCCTCTGGCTGAGTGATCTGATGCTGGTCCCATTGCAGTTTCCCTTGTTTCAGTAATTTCTAGAAATGAGAACCAGTATGTTGAAGAAAAATAGGGTGAGTTAGATGCTGCAAATTTCACTAATGTCACGAGAAAATGGATGGCCCAAAATTTTGGACTCATTTATAAATAAATGAATCAATAAATCCTTAAGGTGGAGAGTTTTATTTAGTGCTTTTACTTAAATGTTCCACAGGTTACACCATATGGTTTGAAAATGGTCTAGGTCTAGGTAAAGAATGAAAGATGAGTTGACTGCAGGGAAAATACACCCCACAGTGAGGAGAAACAAGAGTAGTACAGAGAGGGGATAAGGAAGTAAGGGAGTAGAGGTGGAGAGGAAAAGACAGAAAAGAATAAAGAAAATAATAATATTTTACAGAGACAAGAAAGGAGAGAAAAGAAGGTACACATAGAGGGCAGATGGAAAACAGAAAGAGAAAGATTACAGGGAGTAAAAGGAGTGAAGAGCAAGAGGAAAAGAGGAGAAGACAGGTGACAGAGGCAAACAAAATAAGAGGGAAGATTAGAAAGTTTAGCAACCCCATTATAATACACACACGCACACACATGAGTTGCTGTATAACAGGATTAGTGCGCTTCTAAAAGGGGGAGAGAAAACACTGAGATACAAACACACATTCAGCCACACACAAAGCAGAAACATCCATTAGCAATGGACACACACACACACTCTTTCTCTCTCTCCCCCATTCTCTCTCTATCTCACAACAATCACTCGCTCGCTACCTCTGCATGCTTATTAGTGTGTATTCTATCTCTCTCTGTCTCACTCTTATTTTCTCTTTCGCAGTGATGTGTGATAACAGGTGTTGTTTAAACCTTCATATGCTCTTTAGGTAATTTTGCTGTATGTAACCTTTGATAAATCTTATCTATAATTATTAGAAATTTAATGAATTATGAGAAAAATAAAGTCCTGATGTTATAATCAGCATCATGTAAGAACACATTTGTATTGTTATCCTAAACCTTGCTCATATGAGCGTTCCAAGTTGAATTCAGCAAACGCTTGTAACGGCACAAACTCAATGTAATTTGCTCATATCAGCCAGATGAATTTCACTGGTGCATGAGGAAGTATGCATTCATGAGAACTGATCATTAACGTAATCAAAGTTATATATAAGGCTACCTGTTCCGCTCCATTTGTGGGCACATTTCATTCATAACAATGTTACCCAAGTATAGAAAGAATAGTCAAAAACAATTCCATACTGCAGTCCTGCTGTCAGAAATCAGCAGAAATATATTTATTTGGGTACCAAAAAAAAAGAGAAAATATTAGTGCAGTCACACCATCACAGAGCAGCAGCATGACACAAATAAAGAAACAATGAACAATCTGAAGGTTTTACATGAAGTGAAATGTCAAAAAAAAAAAAAAAATCTGACAAAAAAAGCAGCCCATGACAGAAATTGGAAGCTGTCAAGAGGATGTGAAAGTGAGGTAGAGAATACATTCCATTGCAGGTGATGTTACACTGTCAGGTGTTATAACAGCGTGAGCCATCATGCACGTCACAATTTGCTTTTTACATGTTTTTTTTTTTTAATTTACTTTTTAAAATCTATTTTATTTGATTTAATGACACATTTAAACTCCAAATTCAATTGCATAAAGGTATTAAAGTTTATACGTAATTCATATATATTATAAGTGCTTTTCCCACAGTGGAGAAAGGCAACTATTTATACATGAATAACACAAAAGGCCTGGATCCTCTGCGAATGTTATTCATACCTAAGAGAAAACTAGTAAATTAAATCATCCACACATGACACTTACTTGTCTGAGTAGTTCCTGCATGAGGCTCATTATCTATTGTCTAAAATTACTGTCTCTGATGCACAAACATACAACCACATATAAATTCATTATCCACATATGTTCTTTTAATTTATTTGTATGTTAAGTATGTACATATGACTGCTTAATGAATCCTGGCTATCTCGTTTTGCCTTCATTTGGCATCATCCTGACTGCTGCAATTAACATAACGTTTAGTCTTATAAATTCACAAAAAGCAACATATTGTACCTTCAGCTCTGCTGTAATAAGAGCAGAAAAAAACAGGAATGACTGTTTTTCCACTCAGTGAGGTCACAATTCCTCCACTCAGGCACTCAGTCATTTACTGCTCCGTTAGAAAATCAGGAACCATCGCCTGAACTTAATCAAAATTTTGCCAGGCTTTAAATGGAAAACATTTCACAGATTGTTCCGGTATTTTCCCTTTTAATTAAGAATGTAACGTCTTATCGAGTGCCAGGGTTGACAAATCACTGAGAATTTATTTGTTACACTTTGAAAGAAGTTTAAAAACTTCTCAGAGAGCAGCCACATTTACATACCATTTCCAGATAAATGTGGGGGCAGTGTGTGTCGTCTAATCCCAAATTAGGATCTTAATTTTGTATGCACGTTTTAAGTTCTTTAATGGTCTACAGGGAGGCTTTGCTCGCATATTGGATAAAAAGAAAAGGTAGGAAAAAAAGGACAGATTATTGTTTTCCATTATATTGTAATTGTACCAAGTGCTCCTATAAGGATAAATTTCCTCTTTTTCTCAATCAAAAATCTTTTTTACTTTTCATTTTACTTTGCAATTTTTCAAGTTACCCCACACTTACTCATTCAAAATGTTCAGCCCAACTTTTGGTTGTACGCAGTCACAGTTGATGCTGTGCAGGATAGTAAGGAAATCCGTACACTCTACTCCAAGAGCTTTTCACACAATTAAAACAATTGGTCATATAGGCACAGTTAAAAGCCAACCAGTGAAAGTGTGTTTTTAATCATTCTTAATGTTATTGATGGACTAAGTAGAAGGACAGAGGGAGTTCTGTCACCAAATGATGTTTGTGTTTCTTAAAATGGACAGACAACAGCTTAGTTTTGGGGGAGCTCAGGTTCCTAGCAAAGCAGAAATGAATGTGAGGGCAAGACCATGCAGTGCTGCAGAAAGTGCTTTACAAATAACAAGAGTTTATATAAAACATTTTTAAAAATCTTGCTCAGAGCCTTTCTGCAGAATTTTGGAAAGGCTGAAGGTCAATAAAGTAGCATCTAAACATGGAGAGACATGGATAGACAGGCCATGAATTACTTTTTAAGTCAGAAACAGAAAGGAAGGAGCTGATCTCAGAAATGATTGAGTTTATTTATCAAACTTTAGTGCTGTGTTAAAAATCTTGCATTAAATTCTTTGAAAACATGTTGATATGGAGGGGAAAAAAAGTAACCCAAATCCTGAAAGATAAAGGAGGTTTGATTTTGAGGAATAGTACAATAATTTCATTTATTCTCATTTAGCTGCAGATGGTTTTAAACTATCCAACATCTGAGTTTATTTGATTTTGCCAAGGCTATTAGTTAGTAGTTAATAAGGATGAAACTGGTTGTTAACAGCCTAAAGGTGAAAGGAGATATATATTTTTAACAATGTGGTCACCTGGGGTAGATAAATGGAAAAGTGGTTAGGACCTAGAATTGAGCCTTGAGGGATGCCACATGAAACAGGAGCTAATAATGAGAATTTACTACCAGTGGAGACTGGGCAGGTGTTGAATGATGTGAGAATGATGTCATCTACATTTACTCAACCTAATTCAAAAATGAATTATTGCTATTGTGCATAATTGTTTGTACAAAAAAAAGGATCCAATTCTACTTTTTTTCATATTTCATAATTAGATGGCTTTAGTGTCTCTTGGGCTAAGGTCATCCTCTAACAAATTTCAGCCCATTGGACAACCTGTTGCACATGAAGCAGTGACTAATCAAAGGAGGATGACTATTGAAATTATTCCAAACTATGTGTGAGTTAGCCATATCCATTGCAAAAATTTCATACAGGAGTTTAATGACACAAAAGCAATGACAATGACCGTGCAATTAACCATGCTATACTAAAACATGGCAACATGACAGCCTATTGTTATAAAAGTTGTTATTTACTGTGACTTCAACAAGTGATGGGCTGTTGTCAATGTCCATAATGGTGTTTGGAGTATTTATTTTGAGTTGTGAATAATGCATCTCAGTATATCAAGGAGTTGTGTTCATATTGAACAATGTGAAGCATTGTATGACAATGTATGACACGCCTTTAACAGAGTGAGGCAGAAATTAAAGTGTGTGGAAGTCAGGGTGTTGGATGGGTGCATCTAGCTTTAATGATGAAGACTGGATTTCACATCCCATCACGCTCCTACAATTAATGTTGGCTTTGTTTTTCTTACTGTAACCATGGTCATTCCCTAAACATTATGGCTCTGACTGCAGTAGTCACTTTAAGAGGGCTGAATCATGAAAAATATGAGTTGCTTTAGCTAAGATACAAGAAAAGTCTATGGTAAAATGTTTATTTAGTAAGTTTCCATGAAGCTACCAATGACTGAGAGCATGCTGGAGCTAATTTTGCCAATATCTAGTTAAAGAGTTTGGTGGCAATTTGATCTGAAGAGGAGCCATACAGCACCCACATGCTTGAGTTCAGGAATGGTAGTGGTTGTGAAACAGTTTAGAACTGCAGTTGTTACTTGAGAGATGGATAACTGACATTTAGGTGTGGTAATTATACCAAAAACTCAACCTGGTTTCATGACTTAAAAGAGTAGTCCACCAATTTGCATTGCACTCCTAAAACATTGTTGGACTCACAATGCACAGTAACCCTGCCAGCTAATCTTAATTATATGGCCTGTTTCTTTACGAAATGCAGGGAGAACACTGGTTGTGTCTACATGACCAAGATGGACGAACAAGGAAGGATAAATTGTTTGATCCATCTTTCTTTATGATCTCTCTCCTTCGGATTTCTGCTCTGCCATTCAGCATTGCATCATGGCTTCAGCTTGCTTCTCTGTGGCATGCTGGGAGAATTTGAGTTTCAGGGGAATCTGTGTCTCGGATCATCTCCTGATTTGTTCAAAATAGGGAGGGGAGGGCATTTGGTCTGTGAAGTTGGGTATGTGAGGATGGAGGGAGGGAGAGAAAGAGATTCAGGGGGTGATGTAACCCAGTCTCAGAGCAGTTCATGAAATAGTCACAAAATTTAATCTATAGATTCATGTACATGGACATTAATTTTCCTTTTTTTTTTCATGACATTCAGCTTGACTTTTAAACTAATGTATTCAGTTGGAAGTATATTTCATTTGGGACTTGGGAGAACAGAAGCTTTATTGTTTTTTTCTCATTAACTATACATTACTCAACATTTACTCACAAGATTTTATCCTTGTTTTTATTTCATTATTTTAATTTCATCAGTACAGTAGTGATGTGTGAATCCCAGTTGTATCCATTCGCACCGTGGTTAATCCACAGATTGGACAGGCCAGAATATAAAAATTAACTTTTTGATTAATAGCGGATGGTTTGCGGGTGGGTGAAATAATACATCATTATTGAGTAAAATATTAATAATAAAATCAATATCAGTAGACAATAAAGAGAACAACACTCGCATGAAGCTGTCCGCCATTGTTGTTATTGTGTTTCTTCTTCTTACTCTTCCAATGAAACGCAGTACACACTCCAACACCAAAAAATAACTTTTACTTAAAACCAGCCTACTTCAGTGTAATATGTTACCATATCATAGCGCATATATACTATATATCTCAATGAGAGATAATGGTAAAGTGTGATTGGGTGCTGGTCGGAAAAAATAATTCATTCAGGCCGGTGGATGACTTATGCGCACATGTGGATTCGGATGACATCAGAGCCAATCCACACATTACTACAGTATGTGTGCATCAGTCGGACAGGATGACGCGCTGCCAGGAAGTATTTTCCTCACTGTAGATATTAATGATATCCTCGAGATTTCTCAATACAAAACACGAAAGTGTCTTTGATAACTCAACAATACATTAGGTTAATGTTATTGTCATCTGTTTTAATTATTTCACCTTCAATTCTTGGAAATCAAGGTCATTTTGTCAGTTTTTCATGCGGAAGCCACCATAATACCCATGAGCCTCATCAGCCTTTACTATGGAGACGAAGACAGTCTGCTTTGCATTACATTACAAAACTTTTTTTTGCTATTATATCTGCTATTTACTTTTAGTAAATGAATTTATTCCAAACTGATTAAGATTTTTGTGTGCAGCTGGTTCAGTGAACACTGAATTGAGAGTATACTGTTTAAGGGTTGTAAAGACATTTATATAATCAGATTTTAAATATAATAATGAAATGGGTAAAAATTAATATTAACTATATTTTTGCTCACATGATAGCTGAGGTCAAGAGCTCTCTATAACAGCTGGTCCCATTTCTGCAGCTCCTTTTGTTGCTGAATTATAAGCCTTCAAACATGCCCCAAGGTCAAGGTTCAGAGGTCAATATTTCGAGAGAAATCTTCATACTTACACGTGTTACTCTCCAGGCTGAGACCGTTTCAAGGATGTAATTGGTGTAGCTCTATGACAAAGTTTTACTTTTCTCATTTCATGGACTCAAGCCATCCCAGGTCTAGTTTCAAAGAGCACTTTGAAGGCTGTAGGTACCACTGAAACTGCACAGATGAATTGCCTTTTGTGTGATTTAAACTGAACTTTTCCCATGAATGAATTCAGTCTACCAGAGTCCTCTGGTTACTTCACACCTGGACGTTAACCCCGCCCATGGACCCAGCTTTCAGCTACCATTGGTCAGTGTGACTTATGATCCTCCATGATGTCATCCCGTCAACAGAACTGGCTCTCTTCTCTGCAGCAGGGGGCTGCACCTCCCTCTCTCTTGTCTGCCCTGCAGCTCTCTGACCCCGTGCAGCCAGCTCACTAAAGCAGACCACACTGAACTCTTTATTTCGAGTTAATGCTGAGCTGCTAACTCTATAAGGAGAATAAAAGGAGCAGCCTGGTTACTCTGGCCTGCACCACTGAAATGCCAACTGCACAGCAAAGTCTGCACCATTCAGCCTTGGAGCTTCAGCTCTACCCCAGCCTGGTTTACCCAGTGGACTCAAAAAAGCAACAAACCAAAGCATCTCTTTCTCCATGGACTTGGTAACATACAGGCCATAGCATAGACCGGCACATGGCTGAAGTAGAAGTCCTGCTTAATTTAATCAGTGTTGATGTACATGTATTGATTTGATTTAAGATTGTTCAGTCTATTGTTGTGATGTCTGTTTATAGTCAGGTTATTGTATTGTCACACCGCTAAGTTGATGTTAGTGTGCTTCACACTCATTGCATCCAATGACTAGGTCTTGCATGCAACTAACCTCTTTTAACCTGGCACCCTTTATTTTACATACTTTCCTTAACATAACCACAGGCAGTTAAGAGAAGGTTTAAAGCCCCGCTTTACATATTCTCTTGCTTCTGGCATAGCACATGTGGTCTCAAGCCACCACATGGTCTGGCCTTTTGCCCTTATCTTCTCTTCTTCACAGAACAAAGGAACATGTGGCCGCCGTCGCCATTTTGAATCCAGTCTGCCATTTTGTTTGCCTGCAATTCACACACACACATATATACACACCTGTATATAGCCACATTAGTTAGATTACAGTTTGTGTGTTCTTTTATCTTTTTAAATAAATGCTTTTAGCCTTTACTAGCTATTTATATGGTAATTTTGGTTATAGTCATAATTTAATCTAAATGCCTCACATAAAGGGTGCATGATGCTAACTAGATCCAATATATAAAATTAAGCTCTTTGTTTGTTTGTTTTTTTCTTTTTTTAGTGGAAATAGTGACCAAAATGAGTCACCTTCAGAGATTACAATACTGCTGACAATCTAGGGCATTACTACAGGCTTGGAGGAAGGCCTGAAGTCCTTGGGTTAGGGTTAGGGCTGAAAGACCAAGCCATTCTCATTCCCAGGTTGTCAAATACCGACGCATGCATAGGCTAATATTTACACAACCCTGGAGATTTTTTGTATCTTTAGGATCCTTTGTTTTGGGATTTTATGTCAGCATGATACAAAACTTGAAATCAAATATTGACTGTACAAGGGAAATACTATGGACAAAGAAATGAAGTGCTTTATTGGATGAGGTAGCTCAATATTAGTTGAAGAAGACGTTTTATGTTGTTTTAAGAAAGATGATTTCATATTAAATATCCTCAGCCACATATTCCTGGAAATATAAAATCAAATGGTAAAATAATTAAAACACATAGCCATAGCATTAACCTACTGTATTGTTGAGTTATCAACAAGACACTTTTATGTTTTTGTGTTGAGAAATGTCGAGGATATCATTAAAATCAACTGAGGAAAATACTTCCTGGTAGCAGGTCATCCGGTTTGCCCACCAGACTGATGCGGACGTTTGGTAGTGAAGCGAGGATCAGCTTTGATGCCATCTGAATCTGTATGTAGGCATAAATCATCCAGCCGCCACCCATCTGAACAAATTATTTTCTCTGATTTAGAGACCCATACCCAATCACACTTTACCAGTATTTCTTAGTGGGATATACAGTATGTAAGCGTGATGATATGGTGACATATTACACTGAAGTAGGCTGCTTCTAAGTAAAAGTTCTTCTCTTTTGGTGTTGTAGTGTATATGGGAAAAACAGAGCTTTGCAGAAATGTCATATTGGTGACAAAACAGATGGTAGCAGTAGTGCCACATTTCATTGCAATAGGAAGAAGAAGAAACACAATAATAACAATGGTGGACAGCTTCATGCGATTGTTCTCTTTATTGAGATTATTATTAATATTTTCCTCATTACTGATGTATTATTTCACCCATGCGCGACCCATCTGCTATTAATCAGAATGTTCATTTTTATGATCCGACCCACACGATCTGTGGATTAACCATGGTGCCCACGGATACAAGTGGGATCCACACATTAAAAATTAAAATAACGAAATAAAAACAAGGATAAAATCTTGTGAGTAAATGTTGAGTAATGTAGCGGTTATAGTTAATGAGAAAAAACAATACAGCTTCTGTTCTCCCAAATCCCGACTGACAGAAAAAGAAAAAAAAAAAGTGGTGCAGGCACGAAACATACTTCCAATTGAAATACATTAGTTTGAAAGTCATGCTGAGTGCCACACGAAAAATGAAAAATTCATGTCCATGTACACGTATCCATAGATTAAATTCCGTGACTATTTCACAAACTGCCATGATACTGCGTTGAGTGCTGAGAGAGACTGATGTATATATAGATGAAGGGTGGGAAAGAGGGAGGGAGGGAGGGAGGAAGAGGCAGTGAAAGACAGGTGGAAATAGAGGAGTGAAGGAGGAGGCAGAAGAAGATGGAAGCAGAGGGGGAAGAGAGAAGTGATGCAGGGAAAAGGAAACAGATGATAGAAAAAGAAAGGGAGAGAAAGTGAATCAAGGAAAGGGTGAGTAATAAACATTCCTCCTGAGCAGCTATTTACAAGCTGTTTTGTCTCTCCATATTGTAAGTATTTCCTGTTAAATTTACACAAGTCGCACTTAGCACAGCTGCCAGCGAAAACAGTCCCCTGTCAAACCTGTGCAGGCATACACCAGGAATTTGTAAAATCAAAGAGTTTGCTGAGGGAGAAATCACTAAAACATGGTGAAACAGAGAAAAATACCGCAGGTTAGACAACCCCTCACCAGACAGTCCAGCTGAAACAAGCTGGAATAAAACATGAAATAAAGCACTGCTGCGGGTTTAAAACTTGCCAGTTCCGTAAGTGTAATGGGGTGCAACCCGTTTATTTTAGCAACAGTCCCTCAGCAAAGTGAATGCCTCTGGTCATACTGATAGACAAACCTGTGGCCCTCTGGTTGTTTGACAGTCTGTCTCCCCTACCAAACACTCTGCTTTTCCTTAAGGTGTGTGTCTGTGTTTGTCAAGTATGTATGTCATGTGGGTTGTATTTGTTTTTAAAGGGACAGTTCACCCAAGTTGACAAAAAACAGTGAGTAGCACAGTGGAGGAAAATAACCATGTGCATTCACTCTATTACTGTATTTAAGTACAGTTTACTTGAGTATTTCCATTAATGCTACCAAAAGGACTGAGTGAAGTGGAATATAGATCCAAAGGTGTGGTGATTATACACTTTCAGCCAGTCACAGCACTAATCTCATATTTTCAAAACAGCTGAGCTAATCACAGTGAAGCATGACAACAATGACTCAACATATGAATCCATCTCTTTAGGAAATGACATTGTTGTCTGAATGGTGCAGCGTGTTAGGGTTAAAATATGGTTCCATCATATCTTAAAATGTGATACAACTGTGTTAGCACTGCTATGCATCTCAAGAATAAAATGCTCAAAAATGTGTGTAGAGCTGTGTGTGGTTATTTTGCAGCAGCCTGGTGTCATTTGCTTGTGATTGAGTTGAGGTTAAAATAGTGGATGGTTGTGCACTGTGCTCAGGTTTGGCACTACTCAAAGCAGAGGCTGCAGATGTATCATCACATCTGTCCTGCTGCCTTCAGATGCTGCGGGGATTTAAAATTTACAGTAATTTTACAGTAATTAATACAGTATGATTCAACAGGTATTCCTGCTTCAACCACATATTTGATGCCAATTTAAACACATATACTGGTCGGAGAGTGATTCATTAAAATAGTTCATTTATATTTAAGCTTTATTCTGTTATTGCTGCATATTTGCTTCAGGTATTTAGTTTGCTCTCGACACAATCACCGAATAGGCAGTGGAGGGCCAGAAAAAGATGTGGTTCCTAGATGTCTAGTCTCAGTGGGACATCTTAGATCTGATTTTCACCTAAATCTGGCTTTGCGCTGTCTCATTTGAATGAACATGTCACTTGTTTGCACCTCTCCTCCCAAAAGGTCAGGAAAGTACCAAATTGTCAGAGCACTGCTTGCGCTGGTCATTGTGCCTCCATTAGAAAAACAGGGCCTTAAATTTTACATACAAAATATATCATCAGTTTGTCATAGGTTAGGCTATCCAGTATATAAAATGCATCAGTGATAATAATCCCATAATATGTTTTATATAATAATACACTACTCTGAAAAGTGCTATGCTGCAGTATGAATGAGTATGTTTACTTTTGATACTTGATACTGATAATATTTATCAGTACTAGTACTTTTATTTAAAGCTGTCATATTTAGAATTTTCAAATGTCTGACTATAAAAATGTTGTCTGTGAACATGATCCAGGCAGCAATTATGTTTGCACACCACAACATAACTGGGACAACAAAATTAATAAAAGAGACAGGGTTGGTCCAAAATCACTCCCTTTTTGCTACTCAGTCTACCATATTTTCCCTCTGGCACTTTGTTTGAGTGTTTGAATTGTAAGTGTGGAATGTATGCACTATAAAGTACCCTCAAAAACACATTTGACAGATGTGTAAATTACAATGATGCAACACTCATTGTAAATATCAGTTATGCTGCAAAATGATCAAGATTCAAGTGTCAGAATCTCAGTTTAAGGAACAATCTATGGAGTGTTTATTATGAAGGGGATAGTGAATGAGTGGGGGAGGAATGGTTTTGGACAGTTTTTATCAGGATTGTCTCATTTTCAACTGAATTTGCTAAGTGTAGGTCTATCTATTTCATTATCATATGTTTGGAATTGAAAGTCTTCATCTTTAGAGTACCCAAGTAAATACACATTTTCTATTCTTTAATTTATTCATCAGAAAGTTGAAAACCTCAAAGGCAGTAAAACATAAAGTTTTGGATAGAATATGTCCCTATATTATCCATTGTATCCAGGTTTAGTTTTTGTGGAATGTGGCAGAATGCGGCTCATTGGTTTTTTTTTTTTCTTCAGTGGATTTTCTTGAGTTTGTTATTGCTGGCTTGAAATTCACTCTCGTATCTAGAGAGAGGAGAAGGGTTTTTATTATTTCAAAGGGAGAACAGCTTTGATAATTATTTTTTAAAATAATGACAGTCCCTATTACAGAGATGTATCCTCAACCATGGTCATCCCATTCTCCTTTCACCATGAGAATATATAATGAATAGGATTACAGGGTTTCTCTCTCTCTCTCTCTCTTGGTCTTTGTCTCTCACCTACTCTATAGATAACTCTTTTTTCTGCGTTTCTCTTTTCTTTCTTTCCTTTTTCCCCCATTTTCCTCTCCAAAAGAAATCTTTCAGGCATGTCCAATTGGCTTTGGCCACCACATGCATGTCTCCCTTGTGGGAAGAAACCATAAAAATATCTCTCTCTCTCTCTCCCTCTCTCTCTCTCTCTCTCTCTCTCTCTTTCTCTCTCACACACACACACACACACACACACACACACACACCTCTAAATGAAGCTGTGACTCAAGGAATAGGCCACTAAGAGAACATCAGACTTCTCATTAAAGACCCCCTATACTGTCCCTGTCCCCTTTACGCGTGTGTGTGTGAGTGTGTGTGTGTGTGTGTGTGTGTGTGTGTGTGTGTGTGTGAATGAGTGTGACACAGGGACAGATCCCTGTGGTAATATTGTGGGTCCACGCCTGGTTATGTGCCACATAGGTCCTTTTTAGTGGACCCTCGCTACCCACACTCAGTCACACACACTCACACAGATGCACATAGACAAAGTAAATTGGATAGATTTATATTATTGCTGTTGTAAAACTTTTCTTTTGTTCCTGTCTGGCCTTTCTTTTTCTACCTTTTTATCTGTTCTCTTTTATTTTCATGTTTTTTATTTGTGGTTGCAGGGACATTCACTGTCTCCCTTTTTCTTCCTGTTCGTATCTCTCTCCTTATACAGTACCTTACTGCCTTTCTTCTTCACTGTTTCATCCAGTCGCTATTCCCTTTTAGCTGGCACTATCAATCTTGAGTTAATGTAAAAACTTACAATTCCAATTTGATTAAATGATTCCTAAGACCCATTCAAAACTCTCTCTGAGTTCTAAAGTTAATCTCCAGCTACCAAAAAAAAGGCTAGTTTCATATGTTCCTCAGAAGGTTTAGTTTAGCGTTATACTTTAAAGGGAAATTTCACCATTAAATATATGGATGGCCAGTCTTTGGTAGACTTTAGTTCATAAACCACCATGAGACTCACACTGAAATGAACATTTTCCTACTCAAGGAGCCTGTCTTACATTACCTTCATATACCAATATGCAAACTAGAAATACTCAGAGAACATACCCCCACCAAGTTCACACAGTGCTCTGAGTTGATTATTTGAAATTTTAATAGGTTATATTGGAATTTTAATCTGCACCTGGATCTGCATCAGAATACACATGTGACAGACAGTGATGCTGATTGGCAAAATTGGAATTGGAAAACAGCCATGATCTTTGGAATGAGCCTAAAGTATATCTTATCCAAGGTTATTTTTTGCACAAGGATGAACTGTGTGTGAGTCAGACTCACACATGTAGATGTAGATGTGTGCACCTGCCATCAACATTGAGCTGCAATGTGTTTAAGAGTAATGGCAGTTTATGGTTTTATGGAGAGAGGTTTTGTTCCACATGTGGATTTTTAGCATTGTGCATCATTATAAATGTCATTAATATTAAATTAGGCATTTTTACTTCCATAAATGAGCTGGAACTCCCAGCACCATGTGGGTAAATAAACTCCAGAAATATGATTTTTTTTTTCTCCAAAAGACCAATGACAGAAATGCTGAATGAAAGATTGCATTGTGTTACAGAAGCTAGTCAGGACATCACATCAAGCCTTTGGTTTTCTATCAGCTCTCTTAACTGTGTAGCTACAGTATTTTTTAGCAACTATACGCTAGACATTTTAGCAGACACAGCAAATGATATATAGTTGCTTTGCTGGCTAGTGTAGAAAAAGTACAGTGTGTGCTTGAAGCAATAATTATAATGTGACAATAATTGCCATCTGATGACCATTTTATGACTTTGGAGATATATAACAGATGTCTTAACACACTGAAGGAGACTACAAAGACTTAATTTCATGTAATTTCCTGAAATGAAAGTGAGAGCTCTACGGCACGAGTACTACTGGCCTTATGCAGTGTGTGTGTGTGTGTGTGTGTGTGTGTGTGTGTGTGTGTGTGTTTGTGTGTGTGTGTGTGTGTGAGAGTGTGAGTGTCTGGCTGCCTGTAGTTAATGATGACAGGACGTAATCCCTTTGGCCTTCAGGTCGCATCAAAGCTGTCTTTGTCTTGTTCATAGACTGTTCAGCCAAATTAGTTACAAAAAAAAATGTGATCAGTGTGCCTGTGTCATCACTGGTTGTTAGAACTGAGTAATTGGTCCACATGCACACACTGTTACACACATATTCTGAGGCAAGATGCTTTATTCATAAGCAGGCATGCTCAGTTCCTCTTCGATCATTCCCTTCCTTCCTTTATTCCCACCTGTTGTTCTTTGACAGTTATCTGTCTTTCTTTTTACTTCTGTCCTTTTTCCTTTTTTCCTCTCTCTCTTGTCTTTTTGTCTCTTTTTCAAAGCTCAACCCCCCACCGAGGCCTTGAAGTACACCAGCTTAGATTGCTGCAGCAGGCAAATCCATCTTCTTCGCCCTCCTTTTTTCCTCATCCCTTCCCCACTCATTTCAGTCTTATTTATGCATTCTCTCTTTCTCACTCACTTTTTCAGTCAAACTGAGTCTCTCTTTTCCCTTGTTAACTCTATTTTTTCTTGTTTGCACATTTGTTCTTCTATTCCTCAATTCTGTATTCTTCAATTTTCTATCATTTAATTTCTGGTTCTCTTATCATGACTTACAAATTTCCTTTTTTTGGCTCATTGTTGTTTCTATGTCCTCCCTCAAATCTGTAGTGTTCACTCTTCCCAGTGCTTGCTCCAGCTTTTTCCACCAAGCCTTTCTTTAGTCCACAAAGAATGTCTGAAGAGTTGTAGTTTAAATACCGATTTTCGCAACAGCAAGTTGTTGAGTTGTTTTCAAAAGCACAAACCGGCTCCACACTTTCTTAGTTTGAGATAGGTTATTAATTAGGAAGGATTATGCTCAATTCAGCATATTATTGATTTAATTTGCAATTAATTCAATAAAGTTCAGCTGCCAGCCATAGTGGCTTTGCTCCAGTGCAGCTCTCTGCTGTGTTTTGGTAGATGATTGTAGTAAAAACGTTAATTAATTGGTTGTCTAAGTCTAAGTAAAGCTATTTTGCTGAATCGCAGAGTAGCCGATTCTCTCAGTAGACTGAATAGACTCTAATGACCAAACTGAATGGATGTTTTAAGACATATTAGACGAGTAATAAATGTTTGTTGCTAATGTATTAAAAATTATCACTGAGTTTGGTGTAGCGGCTTTTTCTCAACAAGATACTGAGTTGTTTCCAGCTAAATTACCTCAAGAAAGTGATGCCTGTTGTCACATATCACTAATACAAAATGTGTACAGATGATCAAGGTTTATGGTTTTATTAGGGCCAGAGCAAGAATGTCCTGGGCAATGAAAGTGTGAGGAACCTACTGTTTTTGTAGAGATTATTAGTCAGCCATTTTTGATTTGGTCAATATTCATTTTATAAACACATGTTTGAAGCCTTTATGATGCACAAAAACTCACAAAGCTTTGCACCCACGTACAATCTTGTGAGTATTTCTTCTGACATCGCAATTGGGCTTGGGCGTGGCACGTCAGCTCTTTAATGCTCCCTAATTACTTTTAGCATTTTTGACGTGCTAGGGGTGCTCGAAAACTCATGAAACTTTGCACATGCATCAGAAGTGACATAACTTGATATCTGATATGGGTCTTGGGTTTGGGTATGGCAAACTTGCTTGAAGGCGCCCCTTAGAAAATTTCGAAGTCAAACCCCCACCTCTTAAATTTGACATAGATGTGCGAAATTTGGAAGGCAAAGGTAACATCTCCAGAGTTTTTAAAAAAGCCTCTCGGAGCTGTACCTTTAGTACAACAGGAAGCCTGCCATTCTGAATTTGCGTTGAATTTTTTTCACGAGGTGAAGCCATTGACAGGCATTTTTTAACAAACTCCTCCTAGAGAATTAACCTGAGCAACTTCAAATTTGGTAGGTGACCCCACCCTGCCTCAGATTTCTCATGCTTGATAAGAGTCCAAACCTTAACACATCTAAATGTCAATATTGAGTCATAGTCATAGCGCCACCCACTGACTTATGAGACAAACATCATCAGATTTACATGAAATTTACATGGTGTGGTCTACACGTGAAATACAGCAACATGATGTATAATTAGTGGGTGTTCTCTGGCGCCACATAGTGGACATAGGAAGTGATAGTTATCTCCTACATGAAATGTTCAATATTCATGAAAATGTATATCCATGTCAGTTGCCCTCTGGTAAATGTATTGCTGCATTATTTCACTTATGTAGTATTGTCTACTGGCAACAGGAAGTGAAGCACATAGTTCATCAAATGTATACCCAATTTCCAATATGTCCAGCAACACATTTTACCCATTCACACAGTGTCCGTCGTCCTGAAAATTCGGAGCTGTCTTGATCTTAAAAAACAATTACTCAGCTGTAGTCGATGTTGATGCTATCAGTTGGCTGGCAGACTTGACTTACCAGCAATTTGTCATTATTACCATAACTGGCTATGTATGCAGCTGCTTTTAGTACATGTAACACCACTTTTGAATGTCATGATTATATTTGAATATTACTGAGTAATGTCAAACATACCACTAATGTAATATCATAAAAATAATAGAATAAAACACACCTGTAATTTCGTTTCTAGAAAATAATCACAATATTGGTCAGAAAGATCACGATTGCATATTTCAACAAAACAAAAACCAGGAAGAAATCTTGATCTCAGATTGTCTGAGCAGATTTCAGAGGGTTAACTATTAATTACATGTAGGGCACCACAGAATACCGCTCTTTGTTTGCAGGGCTTTAACTGGATTGCTTTTAATCGCAGTATGAGCTTACTTGGGTTACTCTATCCCAATTATGCAACAAATCCTCATAAAATAACAAAACAAAAAAAACAGCATAGGTCTAAAATTCAGGCTGACAAAAACAACCTATAGTTACGTGTCCGCCATCTAGTGGCCATAGTAATGCACTCCTGCTTTCCAAAACCATTATAAATTACCACGCTGTGGTTAAGGTCTAGTTAGGTTTAGGCGCATAAACCACTTTGTTAGGGTTGTGACAGATGTGATTTATAGTTCCTTAAAGTATGCAACCTTCGTCATCATGGCAACAGTAAACACCAAGACATTACGATTTTTAAAAAAATGTTCCGACTCGCGGTTGGAGTTATTACATTCACGGTTGGAGGCGGGAAACCGACAGTGGTCTCTTGCTGCAAAGTCCAGTATCTATCTATCCGTCCACCCAACCCGCCTCCTCCTAACAAGGCAAAATCATCTTATCAATTATTATAATGACATCACTTAAACTGCGTCACTTCCCTGGGTCATTATTACTATGGCCGCTAGATGGCGTAAATTTGCCAGCCTGAATTTTAGACGTATACCGTCGTTTTTCTTGTCAGGATGGGCTGCAATTATGCCGGTTACATATGCTGACCCAAAACCAGGTTACTATAGCAACCATGTTAAGAAGGGGAATTCTCTCAGCATGTAAACAAAGCCGGGGCACATCTCTGCTATGTGCTCTCAACTCAAAAATCACTGTTCTCTCTTTCTCTCTCACTCTCATACAGACACACGCACACACAAACACGCACACACACACATACACACGAGGGAGCAGGTAGTAATTGTGCCTGGAGTTGTCGTGGTTACTGTGGTTTCCATGTCTTAAAAGCAGAAAGAAAGAGGAGGAGGAGAGGGAGGAGCAGAGTCCCAGGAGGCTGACATGCATTTGACGACACTTACACTCTCTGACCTCACAGAGTGGCTACAGGCGAGGCTGCTGGATGTGTCTGTGTATATAGGAGGGTGCGTGTGTGCGCGCACGTGTGTGTGTGTGTGTGTGTGATAGAGGGAAGGAAAACTACGAATGAGATGCAAAGACGAGAGAGGGGGAAGGAAAGAGAAGAGGGAGAGACAAAGAGGTCTCACCGGGTTTGCTGTCGGACGATCACTCACGCTGCACTTGGTCACACACACACACACACACACACACACACACACACACACACACACACAAACACACACACACGCAAACTTTCACACACATACACTTAGAGTGAGGGGCAATTGCTGCAGACACTTGTCTTTTTCCCTCTCATCTTTTTCCTCTCCAGAGGGATGAAGAGACAGAGAGGGAGAGGGGGGAAGAGAGGAATGATGAGAGGAAGAGAGGAAAGTTAAAAAGCACTTCAGTAATCTCTCTCTCTCTCTCTCTCTATCTATCTATCTATCTATGTATCTCTCTCTCTCTCTCCCTCCCTCTGTGTGACCTTCTGGTGTGAAGAATGTTGATACACATGGGAAAAAAGGACACCATGAAAACAAGCAAATACATCAACATCTGAAAAACACAATAACTGAACGGTGTTGTGAAAAAGAATAGGCAGATAGCAAATACTTTTCAGACATGAAAAAGTGGAGAAATGACATGTATGACATTTAATTAAAGACTCATATTTTTCTCTTTGTATCTACTCTTACTCAACTTCTTATTTGGTCCCTTTTTTGCGAGATTGGACAAGAACAGGGCCTGTATTGCACAAAGTGTTTTCATCAAACACGCTAATTCCACTTGCAATTTAATGTGTTTCTTAAAAATAAATCATTAATTAATAGTACCATTACTTAATTAACTGGGTATTCTATTTCACAATAAAACTATAAATCACCAACTAATAATCATTAGTTGGTGACTTAATACTTAATATCTGAGAGCTATTTATCTTGAGGTTCTTCATTTGTGTTAAATCAATTCATCACATGCTAACTGACACATAAACCAGGGGCAAGGTTTGGGGTACATGTGCAGGTGAGTATTGGCCCACAGTTCATGGCCCCGGAGCCCCCTGGAAGATTAATACAGCCCTGCTCTGAATGCAAACAAGACAGAAAATAGAGATTAAAAAATATATATTTAGTTAAATAAATAAGTAAATCTGCATTGCAAAAAAATGTTATTAATTTTAATTAAGTCTGTTCAGTTATTCGGTTGCTATAAATATTAGTGAATATGATATTCTGAATAACAAGATGCATCTCCCGTGTATAACTGTGTATTTAATGTTGGGTGCTACTTGAAATGTGAAATTCACACATAATGTATAAAAATGTTAAACACTTAAAAATATCATTTATTTTCAGATTTTTTTCATGCATTTTAAGAGTACATTTATAGGCTTCCTTTTACTTCCTTATACTGAACACTGTGTATTGTCCATTGCAGAGGCAATCTTTTCTAGAATGTGACTGGCTGTCAATTCACAAAATCTGGGCTAGGATTGGCCAGCATCATAATTAGCTGTATATCCACCAATCAGAGCTTAGCATGTCACTGCAGGACAAGCTCAGAAATGATTTTTTAGGACATTGAAATGATTAGTTTAAGATTATTTCATAATACAGATCATTATACAAATTATATCTGTATATTTAATTCATGAATTTGTTTTGTTGTGGGAGGGGGAGGAGGGGTGAAGTGGAAAGCTTTGGAAAGGAGCAGTGGTGGAAAGTAAGTGCCTGATTTCATGCTACGCTATACTTTTACTCCACTAAAGGGAAACCTTGTTATTTTTAGTTTTCTACATTTATCTGAAAGCTATTATTATATTTTTAACTACCCAATAATATATATAAAGTTAAAATGAGCTCCTTTAAGTATATTTGCTAATAATACATTCTGACTTTTGCTTACATTCTGTAACATTTTGAATGCAGGGCTCTTTATTATAACAAAGAATTTGTCACAAAACAGCTAAAAGATATTTTCAAGAAAAGAATTGTGTCATTAGCCCAGTTTTAAAATGATGCAGCTTTGATGATTGTATGTTTAGTTTAGAACTGATTATCTAAACCTGATCCAACTGTAAAACACAAAGCCAAGTAACCTTTGCACGATTTGTCATTTTATAGTTTTTCTCAAAGGATCTTATTATTTCAAATGTTACATTGCATGGCACTGTAAAACCCAGAGATTTAACATTGTCTTAGCTTGTTTTTTTATTTACTAACTTACATATAATTTGATTGATTTGATAATCAGTATCAGTGGGATTTTACTGCTCCATGATGCTCTCAATGTTCTTTCCTCCCTGACAACTCAATCACTTTCAGAAACACTGAACTATTGGCAGCTTTAATCCAAAACTATTAATATCAGTCTATGCTACATATCATTTTCTAATATAATATATAGTCCTCTGTGTAATACAAGTCTTCCTGGCTCTTTCAGTTTTCCATCAGTCACAGCCTGTCTTGTTTGCTTTTTTCCACTGTATCGTCTATAAACCTGACATGTGTGTGTGTATGTGTGTGTGTGTGTGTGTGTGTGTGTGTAATGGGTATGTCTGATGTCTGGCGTCAGTGTTGACCATATCTCTCCCTAGTGACATTGCGTCATTGTTCACATGATGTATATTTAACACACACACACATATGCACATGAACCTTATCAGTGTTAGGTAAAAATGTTATTATTATTTGAAATTTTAAAGACACGTAAAACATGCACGCCTGCAGGCTGTCTTAGAGTAATATTGGTCGCATGGTTGCTAATCTTGTTGCACCTTAACACTTTTCAGAGTCTTTACAATGCTTTGTCAGGTGTTGCCAGTTGCATATTTAGCCTGCAAAAGGCAGCATCACTGTGGGTTCATGCAAATCTAATCAGAAAGGCACCTCGGGTTCTTGGCGCAAAAGAGGCAAGTGCACCCAGAAGACCTTCCCAGTACCTAATGCCCTCTCTCTGTATCCCTCCCTCCCTCTCCTTCTGCCTCTGGAGAGCGTTTAAGGCCTCCTCTCTGGATTTGGAGCAGACATATTGTCTTCTGCTGGAACAGACTGAGCACTAATTGGCTAGAGAGAAGTTTGGAGACAGCATAGAGAAGTAGAGCGAGAGGGGCACAGAGAGAGAGAGGGAGCGAGAGAGAGAAGATGCTATAAAGTGAGACAAAATGAAAGAGAGAGTGAGTCAGGAATGTTACGAAGACTAAAAGTACTTTAAACCCATAATGGACCTATTTCCAGACAGGCGCCATTTCAAACCTCCACCCGCCCCTTCATACCAACGCCACACACACGCGCACACACACACACACACACACACGCACACACACACACACACACACACACACACACACACACACTTTAAATAGACTTGGAGTTCTGAAAGGCAAAAGGTTTTCTACTATATGGAATCAATTTATTTTTCTCTTTATGGAATTATGGAAAATAATTTAATTGATATGTAATGTCTCATTTTCTGTCATTAAGAATTAGTTTATTTATAATATGCCTGCATTTTTTTACATTTTATCTTCTCTTCAAAGCAATTGTGCAGTTAAAAGCAACGCAAGTTTCCACAAATACTTCATATCCAAAATACTATATAGCACTTCTGAAATCAAAACCATTCAATCACACATTTACACGTATGTGCTTGTATTATTAATAATACCATTACTTAATTAACTGGGTATGCTATTCCAGAATAAAACTATAAATCACCATAATCTCATCACACATACTGTATATAGCTAATGATTGTATGAAAAAATGAAATTGACTTAACACTTAATATCTAATTGTGGAATCATTTTTTTTCAATATTTCTCCCTCAATAACAGACCTACAACACTGGAATATTGGTGCCCCTTAACTTTTAAAAGGTGTTGCATTAAAGAGCTACATAATTCAGTCCCTCCAGGAAATTGTGATTTTGCGATCACAATAATTAACACAAATTCAAGAAATCTTAGAGAATTTTTTGAGAAAAGCTGTTGCTAAATCAAACATTTTTGGCTGCAATAATCACAAAAAAACTCGCCTCCGAAATCCTGGAGAGACTGATAATATAACATATGCTACACAAATCCATGGGAATTTGTATTAAACTTTAGACACCATCATTACCATTCGTTACTTTGTTAAATGCAACATTTTATTGGTGCATAGCAACAAATAACTCCTTACATCATGTCAGTTTCAGTAAGATAAACATTACCAACACATGATGTTATGTAAGAGAGACCAACATCTGATCTACTGAGCATGCTCAGAAAATCCTGTTTCCATCTCTGCAGAAAACGCTTTGGCTGTTTGTTTTTTTTCTTCCTTATTTCCCCATGCCTTTAAATAATTTTGACACTTTCATATATTTGGTATATATTTTGGTATTTGAGATCTTGCCCATAAACAAATAATACATTTGAATACTAATCAAAAGTTCTTTGATCTTAACTCATTATTATGAGAGCAAAATAACACATAACAGCATTTCGTAAAGCCTCAATGATAACACTTTATTTTATATGTCTGTAAGTCTTTAAGAAGTTTCCTGCAAAGAACCTTGGAATTTCACACTAACTGTATGGAAAATAGAAATTTCCTTGTAAGTAAAACTCAATTTAAACCCAAGTAAATGCTCATTCATCATGAATTCAAGATTTAACTCCAAGATTAAGGTAGGAATTATTTTTATTAATTACTTAGCAGTACCAATTGAAAACCTTCCATATAATAAGTACCAAATTACTAGTTATTTCAACAAACCCGCTTGGAAAGTATTCAAAAATGATGGATCCATACATAATTATGCAGCAATCATGCAGCAAGATTTGATAATAAGTGTGAATCTACAATATTTTTACATATACACTATAGTTCTCTTTGAACCAACAATAAAATTAATTTTAACCTGTTTTGTAAACCTTTAAAATTATGTTAATGAATATATTTGAGATTATTGTTAATGTGAATGCTAACACATAGACATGTAAGCATTTATGTGTTACCGTCTCTTATTTTATGAAAGAGATTAAAGGCACTTCTTGAAGAGCATGTGATCACTGCTTGCCTAGTTGTTCCTGACCTCTCAGTTTGTGTATTCAAATTTGGAGACCTTTATGTGTCTAATAAATGATTGTTGACAAGCTGAGAGAAGGGGCCATTGTGGAAGTGAAGTGCACCACTCAGCCAGATGATGATAATTGTAATGTAAACTGAAGTTTGAAGAGTGACCTGAGATTGTGTTTACTTTTGGAAATAGCTTTCTTAGGGGAGAAAATGAATTATTGTTAACAAACAAGGAAATTGTCTGGGTTTGGTGATTAAGAAAGTGAGATTGAGCAGATGCCACGTTGATATCAAAGACAGGAAGGGATCATGAACGCAGATGAAGCAAAAAAATGTTTCTTTGTGAGTCAGACATCAGAAATATCTGATTTTTATGACTTCTGGAAACAGTCCACCATTTTTGATTTAATGCTCCCATCTGATGAAGTCAGATCAACTCAGGTTCATCTGAACAGGCCTCCATCAAATAAAACACACAAGGTGTTTGCAAAACAGAAATGAGGCGCAGAATACTCTAAATGTGGATACACACCTGGAGAACAGGTAACAACGTGTTGACTCTGACCTGTATCTTTTCCACAAGTTTGTCATCGGATTATTGACTGACACAAGGTTCATGTACTGCACTGTCAAAGATCTCACAGCCTTGTCTACTAGAAATTACATTCATATATGTTTATATTTATGGACTAATTTGTAACGGCAAACAAATTTTAAGAGAAATGTAATGTCGGCCAATTACGTTTTTTATCGACACGCTGGGGAAGTGTTTTTGAATAATGGATCTGCAAAATTGTAAAATTTTCATACGGACCTGCAAAACATTCAGTGTGTTTCATTTGCAAACTACAGTGTAATTAACATTTTTATGGTCATGTTTCAGCACTCAAAACACCTGGTTAAGATGTTTTAGTGACCTAAAGCTAACCATAAATAGGACACAATGCATTATGATTCAGTAAAATTGATTACAAATCAGTGAAAATTTATTTTTATTATGTTTTTCTCCCCTTTTTTTATTTCATTGAAGCCTATACATTTTTGCATATTAATCGTTCAGTACATTTGACCATTCCAGCACTTTTCTCCCTCATTTAGAGGTGGAAAGCAGCCTAATAGTAACAGCAATAATAATGTTTCCCTGGCTCATCCTGTTGGGCTCTCTAGTGAAAACCAAACTAGCCCTGGTTGGTGCTATAATTGAAACATAGCTAATCTGCAGGCCCTATTTGGTTATTTAATGGACACTGACCTAATAATGAGCAAGGAGCCAACCAGCTAGACTGACTGTAAAACTGACACAAGCAATATAATAATCATATTAGATCCCCTGTGCTCTTCTTTTTTACCTTATGTGATTAATTGTGAAAGTGTTAAATAGTCATTACTAGAAACTTAACGTCACTGGTTCAATAAACCAGTAATTTGGGTTTTATGTTTGCACTACTATGCACTCCAAATAATAAATAAATGCTGCAATAGCTTCAGGGGGTAAACTTGTTCATAGGGCCCATGCATCTCCAACCAGTCTTTTGCCTGTGCAACAACAGATTGCAGAACACACTCAACATCCTCTGTGGTGTTGCAGCTATCACAGCGGACAGGGAGAGTATTATTGTTGAGGTATGACAATATCCAGATCTTTTCATGACACAGTACCAACAATGTAAAGACTATATTACTACAGATTATACAGACATTTCCTGGCCTGCCATAGCTGGAGAGATTGGCTCTTCAGGTAAGAACTAACCTAAAAGACACAAATTCACTTGATTAGCTTTATACTGTGGTTGATATTCAGTGCAGTCCTGTTGACATGTTGCTCTGCACATCCAGTGTGTGCTACAGGCATCATGATGAACCCTTTTCAGTTGCAGTGTTGAGTGGATTTTGTTTGAATATTTTAAATGCCTTTCCCCCCAGACTTCAAGCTTCCTTTTGATCTTGATATGAATCTCAATAGATAAACTGATTTGGAAAAATCAATCAGTATTTTCTTTTAATTAAAACATTAATAGCTTATAGATAATTTATACAAATTCAGTTCTACCTAATGTGATGTCTACTGTGAAAGTCAGTTGTGAATGTCATTCACACTTCCACACATGCCTGTTTGGTCCTTAGTGTACAGCAGTTTGGCATTATGGATCCTCTAATTTCATATGCAGTGATTATTACAGCAGGGAATGCTGGGAATAGTTTTGATTGGAGCCTGCAGAGTAAATGAATTGTCCTGCAACCACACAGCAGTCTCTGGACGAGAATGAATTAGACTGATTGAACATCTCAATAAGTGGGAGTTGGACTACACACACACATACACACACTCTCACATGTGTGCTGATGAATGCTCCTACCGTCACTCAAACACTCGCGTGCAGGCACAATCTCATATACACAAACGCGATCAATTTACACATCAGGCATTGTATTGATCAGGCTATTTGCTGCTTGGGTCCCTTGCCATGGCCTTTCAATTAAGACAGGAAAGAGAGACAGAGACGGAGAAGGGAGGGCTGAAATATAGATGAGATGCAAAAGATAAATAAAATGATCAAACTGTTGACTTTTTTCTCTGCATTCATTCTTTTATGTTGATTTCATTAAAAGTTAGAATGAGATATCTTAATTGTATTACTATTGTAATTGGAACAAAATACATGGATATTTTAGATATTTTGGGGTGTTTGAAAACCATTTGTGTGCTTATTTATTTGCATTGATTATTATGTCAGGTGTGCAAAATGAAAAAAAGAATTGTGTTATTTTAAAACACTCTCTAGAGAAAAACAGACAGAGAGAAAAGGGTAGAGGCGATCAGACTGAACAATGCATCAGCTTGTGTTGCACAGTCCACTTTAGGTTACATATTTATGACATAAAAAACTACGACAAATCCATTGGATTTCCAGCATAAGTATATGTGGATCTATATGTGGACCCCTAAAAAACAGACAATTAACCCCAATTATAAACAATAATTGTACCTATTGATGTTATGTGTGATATGATTTGTATAGTTATTATTTCCTTTTTATTATTATTTTATTATATTATATTTTGATATCCTTGCAATAGTTGTTTTCTCTGTGTCTGTTAGTCATTTCGTTATGTAATGCAATTATGTTCGTTTCTGCTTTATTGACTTTATTAAGTACCAGGTGTAATCAGTCAGTTTTTACTATTTCCACCCTGATGAAGACCCTTTTATTAGAACTTTTCTCTTTGCTCTGCCTATGAGTGCCTGAAGAAAGTTATCTCCTCTGTTACAGTATTAATACATGTACTGTATTAGTACAAAGAAGAACAAGAAAGTTATCACAGTGAGAATCATTTTGACCTTTATCTCAATGACCACTGTACTGACACATTCTCATAGGAATTAATGAGGGTGTGTTTTTGATGCAGTATTAATGGACGCTCCAGCCAGTGGGTTGCGGTTGGTACAGCGGTTGGTCCATCAACTGGCCGTGCTGTATACATCATGAACCGTGCCACAAGTTGTTACCAGTAATTATTGGCTTTGGCCTCTATGTTTATGATCAAACCACCCCTGTATCAGTAACTATCCACAACTGTATTTGAAAGACACATTTAATAGAAATATTGAAAAAGAAAATGTTAGTGATCGTCCCCTAACCTTAACCCTGTGGTTATTACTGTAGCAATGATGACAAAGGTCGCCTAACTTTAAGGAAGTAGCAATTTGAACCCACACCACAGTTCTCCAACCATAGTAGTAATAATAAACACCTAATAACAAATGTTTTTTGTGCCTAACCCTAACCAGACCTTAACCATAGCATTGTCATTAATTAGTACATTTTTATCTAAATGACGATAAATGATTAAAATGTGTTCTTGCTAACAGACAGAAGGCTCTCTTCCTCTGACTATAATTTTATTCATAATAAAAGTTAATGGTGCAAATAACAGATCATGAAAAGAAAAATCTTTCTAACGGACAATGAAAGATGTTTCTTTTGTTGATCAGACCTACAATTAACACAGATCCACAGCTTGGATGATGAATCAGAAAACAAATAACATCTAAAATTTGGGAGTTTGTCTACAGTGTCCACTACAGGAAAAGCAATGGTAACACACCACAGTGTGGTGCAGGGACTACGCTGGGCCCTGAAAGGAGAGACCAAAAGAAACAGAGAGAGAACTGATTCTACTACAATATCTCTGTGGCATCTATTAGAGATTATACTTTACAACATTTTACAGCAAAGTCAATAGTCTATAAACAACTCTACAGCTGATATTAACTAAAGCTGGATTTACACTTCTTTGTTAAGGGGTTACACTGTACATACTGCAGCTACACAGTAGAGATAACTGATTCTACTACAATATCCCTGTGGCATCTATTAGAGATTATACTTTACAACATTTTACAGCAAAGTCAATAGTCTATAAACAACTCTACAGCTGATATTAACTAAAGCTGGATTTACACTTCTTTGTTAAGGGGTTACACTGTACATACTGCAGCTACACGGTAGCTGACATGCACCCCCTCAAAAATGTAACAGGGCTCTGGTGGCTTTACAGACGCTACATGGGGACCATAAGAACTGTGATCGGCCGCTTGCTGTTTTCACCTACAAGTTTCTGATGCTGGTAGAGGTTGTTAAGAGTGCCTATAGTGAGTCACTAAGCGCTTTATACTCCCTTTGTTGCTGCTGCTGTCTTCAGTATAAAACACTCATCCTCTGTAGGTTTGAAAGGTGGCGGTAAAATGTACACATTACTACTGTGCAATGTACACACTGAATTGAGGTTGTAGCCAGCGTTGATTTGTTTTAGGTAGAGCTGATAAAAGTATTAAAACTTCCATTGAAACTCCTCTAATCAGTTCTGCAACATGGTACAGTTCTCCATTGCCCATCTGTACGCTCTGTATAGCTTGAATACTCACTACATACTAAATATGTCTCAGTCCTCGGACGACCCTGTTGAGCTCACGAGCAGGTGTGTTGGAAGAGCTGGTGGCGGCTGCTAAAACCAAGACATGGCCTACTCGCACACTTGACAGGATCGCATGCATGAGGATTGAAAAAGAAAGCTGTGTGTTTAGTCATATTTTTACCAAAATATGACTGTTTAGAGCATTCTGAGCGTACAGATGGCCAGGAGAGAAGACAAATGTGTTACAGGTGTGGTTTGAGAAGTTCAGACTGACAGATGACCATGCAAACATATTGCCATTACAGGTGTAACTGGTTGTGTATTGGTCCTGAACCACATGTTTGGTTTGATATGCTCTGTGACCCAAACAATTACCTTTAAAATAGTTCAGTAATAATCTCCACTTACTTCAGTGTGCGGAACAATAATTCTAGCACTTGAGTTCCACCCGGAACATTTTGGGAGTGCACCACTTGCTGTAGCATGCTCATGGATGTATGCTAGCCGGCTTTGCCAAGTTATCCTGGTTACCCATGCTCATGTAGTGTCGGTGCCGTCATTTATAATATGTACCGTTATCTCCATATTCAAACAATATTGTGTCTCCTCGTCAACTTCCCCTCTCTGTGACGGTTGCCTTTGAGTGAGACCATTCGGAACAACTGAAAACACATTAGATTTCCAATGTGGTCAGACAACATGTCGTAAGAACCAGATCTGAGCGACCATAAAGCAGCATGAAACGGCTGTCAGCAGGTGTCCTGACTTCTTGCAAGAAACAGAAAGTTGTTTTTTTACTTTTCCACTGCAGCACAATTAAACTGTTTCAGTGATAGTTGTAACCAATGTTGTCCCACAACCCATTGTCAAAGGTTTAAATTTTTCAAAATAAAGGACCAAAATACTATTTTCTACCTTTCTTTTTTTTTTTTCCTGCTATACCAAAATCGTACTGAACCATGACCCCAAAACTGAGGTACATACTGAACCATGAATTTTGTGTACCACTACATCCCTCAAAAAAATGAGGTGGAACAGAGTTTGGTAAGAGACTTTCTTGGCCTGAAGTGAGACTCTCGGGTTAGGCTTAAGAACTCTCAAATTTGTATGTAGAAGAGGGAGATCTGCCCAAGAGACTTTCAGCAGAAAGTTCTCCACAGAATGACGTGTAATTAAATGCAAGTTAATGATCAAGTGAACCAAATCGTTTTTCAAAAACAAGGCTTTCCATCCTTGTCTTTGTCCTTTTCCTCTTGGTTTTCAACACACTGGCAGGCTAACTCACTGGAGGCTAACGCGCTACCTCAGTAGTTTTTCCAAAATAGTTTGCTGTCAAAGTTGCAGGAGAATTGGAAACATTTCTAGGTTATTTGTGAGAAAACGAAAGGTCAGAAATGGATGAAAGGGATTGTAAGAACTAGTGGAGGAGCTTCCAGTATAAGATGTTGAGTTTTAATTAACAGTGTAGACTCAAACACACATTCAGGTTGAAAACTATCCTCTATTCAAGAGCTGATCAACAAAAACACTGAAAGTACATGAACTGCACAATGAGATGTAGAGATTTAGACTCATGTCAAGAGAACACCTGAATCAATAACTGAACTGTCTTGTATTTCTGAAATATTTTTTCTTTTCATTTTATCTTCTCTTTGAAAACATAATTCTTTAGTTACCAGATTGACTACAGAAAAACTATTCAGACAACATATGTTGTGAGTTTTCAGAGGTCAACAGGGTCAATTTGAGCTTATTCCATTCGTTTCTTTTTGTAACCATGTCAATATAATCTAATTTTTTTTTTTTCCATCTGAAAATGTATTATTATGGAGTTGTAAAAATTCTTACAGATGACATAGAAAAAGCACAAAAGGTTGTTTCATAACACTTCTTTTGGCAACTCTATGCAGGTCTGTGCAGAGATTTCTTTTTTGATTTAGAATAGGGATGGTCAAGGAGCTGACTTAACAATAGATCAGATATCCTACTCTAAGAGTCTGTCAGATTCTAAGATTCTAACTGATGCATTTTTCCATGTAGTACATTGAACTATACCTCAAAGACCTTGGTGTCAACTGAGCTTCAATAGCAATTGCTTTGGATAGTGCTTCCTCGAGTCCTCTCCCTTCCGTTCTCCGGCCGTGACCCGGAAACCAATCTCCCTCCACCATCATCAAAGATCTTCCAATCCCTTAAATGCACCGCAGGGGAGACAAGGAGCGAGGAGCCTCCTGGAGGAGCTTAGAGCGAGGAACCACAGGTGCATCCTCTGCAGAATTTTTTACCAGACAGCAACATCCCTTTGATCTAATGTCTTTATTGAATCAGCTGATCTGATGGGACAGTAAACAGTCAGGCTGTTGTGGTAACAGCTTTAATGTAGTAATATTAATATACATAATTAATACAGCAGGTCAGGAAAACTACCTTTGGAATGATGGCCCCAACAGCAGCTTTTCATACTTATTCATACAATAAAAAATTGTGAATCATGAATCAATCACAAAAAACACTCTTGTAACTTTATGTTTTTCTTCAAAAGCCAAAGGCCTCTCCTTTCTTCTTCTCCGTTTCAAGAACTGTACGTCCCAGCTCCTTCAGTAAAATATGATGTCACACGGCTGCATGTCTCCTGTAATATCATCCTCAGCCTTAAATGGACGTCACACTTTCACAAACTAAATAAGCAATATTTTATTTAGACATATTCTGCAGACTACAGCTGTTGTTATTTCTCCTTTACGTTGGTTCTGTCCTTTCAGTAATAAACTGATTTAAATTGTCTGTATGTGTCTTATTCTGAGACAGACAGATGCTGCTATAGATCTATAATTAAATTATAAAACTTTGGAGCAGATATCAGATGTTTTTCTTTCAGCTATAATTATGTAGAAATGATTAATTAACAGTGTAAAGTGTTGATTAATTGTACATTAATTTTAAGTTTAAACTTTAGAGTTTAAACTGTTACTTAGTAATTTATACATATTGATCGCTGACTTCTACATATTTGACATTTAAGGTGATGTGTGTCATGAGTAGTCACGGTCTCCTCAAAATGACACTGGGGTGAGTGAGGACATCCCATCCTGAATTAAATTCCTCTGTCCTGCATATCTCCCATCCTCACTCGGAGGAGCTGAGACACAAGGAAGAGAATCAAGGGAAGTGAGGAGACACATTAGCATAATGAAAAGCACATATACTGTATACCCTTTCTCTTCTTTTTCTTTTACTGGGAGACTACATCATGCTATTCACAGATGGTTCTATTATGTGTTTGTGAGAGATAGAGAGAGCGGGGCACGCAGCTCCAAAAATAGAAAATCAATATGTGGCAGGCAATGTTGATAATGTGGCGGCCCTCCACAAATAAAAGAATGTATGGGAAACCCTGCGTTGTTTTCCTTTTCCACTGCAGCACAATTAAACTGTTTCAGTAATAGTTTTGACCAATGAGCCATTGTTGGATGTTTACATTTTTCAAAATAAAGGACAGAAATATTATTTTACACCTTTCTTTTTTTTCTGCTGTACCGAAATTGTACCGAACTGTAACCCCAAAACTGAGTACATACCAAACCGTGGATTTTGTATACCGTTACACCCCTAATTACCATGGGTGAAAATGGAGCAGAATGCACCTCAAAAAAATCCTTTAGTGAGAAATCAGGTGGAACAGAGTTTGGTAAGAGACTTTCTCACCCTGAAGTGAGACTCTCAGGTTCGGCTTAAGAACTCTGTTGGAGTTTGGGTCTTCCAATTTTAGCGTAAGATCGAATTTGTATGTAGAGAGTGGGAGATCTGCCCAAGAGACTTTCAGCAGAAAAAATTGTGACAGAATGGCGTGTAAATAAATGCAAGTTAATGATCAAGTGAACCAAATGTTTTGCAAAAACAAGGCTTTCCATCCTTGTCTTTGTCCTTTTCCTCTTGGTTTTCAACACACTGGCAAATGTACTGGTAATGCGCTACCTCAATAGTTTTTCCAAAATAGTTTGCTGTCAAAGTTGCTGGAGAATTGGAAACATGTCTGGGTTATTTTAGAGATTTGTGAGAGAACAAAAGGTCAGAAATGGATGAAAGGGATTGTAAGAAGCAGTGGAGGAGCTTCCAGTATAAGATGTTGAGTTTTAATTAACAGTGAAGACTCAAACACACATTCAGGTTGAAAACTATCTTCTATTCAAGAGCTAGTCAACAAAAACATTGAGTACATGAAAGTATGAATCAATAACTAATATTTTTTCCTTTTCATTTCATTTTTTTGAAAAACATAATTCTATAATTACCAGATTCACTACAGAAAAACTATTCAGACAACATATGTTGTGTTTTCAGAGGTCAGGACAGGGTCAATTTGAGCTTATTCCATACGTTTCTCTTCTTAACCATGTCAGTATAATCTAAAATGAATTGAGTTTTTTTCCATCTGAAAATGTATTATTATGGAGTTGTAAAAATCTTACAGATGACATAGAAAAAGCACAAAAGGTTGTTTAATAACACCTCTTTTGGCAATTCTGTGCAGGTCAAGGAGCTGACCTAACTATAGATCAGTAATCCTACTGTGAGATCCTGTCAGATTATAAGATTCTAACAAATGCATTTTTCCATGTAGTATATTGAATTATACCTGCAAGACCTTAGTGTCAACTATGAGCTTCAGTTCTAACCAACGTTCTCAGCCAACTTTCCTATTTAACTCTAATATTCAAACTGACTTACTTGACTTAATCCTCTTTACCCCGTTGAGGGGCATAGGGCGTCCACCAGAGCTCGCCATCTCACTCTCTTCTAATATTCAAACTGATTTGGCATAATTGGTTTGGAATAGTGATTTTTGTGATGATGTAGATGTAGATTATAACTTTGAACAAACAGGGTTTCATTTCAAAAAATAATTAATTGAATCACTACATAAGTTGATATATAGTACTGGTCAAAAGTTTGGACACTCTTTCTCATTCAAATGAATGGGGAGGTGTGTGAACTTTTGCTTGGTACTATTTATATGATATACGATATATATTCTTTTGAATACAGAATAAATAGTGATTCAGAGCACTGTACAGTATATCCAGCTCACAAAAGGTTAACACTCCCACAAAACTGCACACAACACCCACAATAGGTAGTCATTGCCTGATATAGACTAATTCAGGTTGTAGTTGGAAGTAAGCAAGCTCCTACTACTGTGCTGGCATCTGACTTGTAAAGCCATGCTACAGTGCTTAAGTGTTTGTAAGGGATTTCACTTTTCAATATCTTTTGTGTTTCCCATTCTCAAAGAATAGAAATTTCACTTCACATTTTCACGTTTTAGGTTTTAAATTCAAAAATGTGTTTCCGTGTGATTACAATTAAGTAAATTACGGATTGATTTATAATGCCATTCAATATCTGTTCAATATCTATACCCTATTCTTTACAGGATCACAGGCCTGGAACCCATCCCAGCACACATTAGGTGAGAGGCAGGATACACACACAGTGGCCAGGTCAACAATATATCTAAGGGCTGACATGCACGCAACTTGCAATACAGTGTCAAAGAATCTAAAGCATCACTTCACTTTTTTATGATTATGTTTAGGCACTCAAAGCACTTATGGAAAGGTTAAGGGAAGGGAAAGATCATGGTCTTGGTGTAATATTCAAAGCATCAACAGTGACTTAAAAGACTACTCTACTGATTTAGCATTGCACTCATGCCTTAGACAGTTCTTTAAAAATAATAAAAATCAACATATTTACACATTCTTCTTGTTAAAACCTGGCACCTACATTATCCACAATGCAACTCAACTGGATTCAGTTGACTGTACAGATCCTTGTGTGTCGCTATGCTAGTAGCAGCTAAGGTAGCTTGGAGCTGCTAACCTCAACCAGAGATGAGCAGGGAGCTACAGAGGTCTGGTAACCTCACTTCTTTCTAACTCCACACCCCCAGATTTTTTTCATTTCACACATTTCAAAAGTCTTCAGCTCCAACTGACATCACTTGAGCCAGCGTATCAATGTATCATGTATGAAAATCTAGCACTTCCTATACTGGAAAAGATGTTGCCAGTAGACATAATTCTGGCAGCATTTACATTTCCTTGATAATGTAATGGGCAAAACAAGTGTGTAGTATGATTAACAATATTTCAAATGACCAGTGAGCCAACTTGCCACATATTTATTGTTTTTTTTTTTTTTTTTTTAAGGTAATTCTGAAGATTCTAGCAAGGGCTTAATTACTACACAACACTTTCTCAACCACCCTATGAAGTTCAAGCAGAGGTGTTTTGTTTGTTTTTTTTTTTTCTTCTCATCCAAAGTCTATGGCTAAGTTCACATTACAGGCCTTAATGTTAAATTACAATTTTTTAGTCAGATCCAGTCTTTTGTATTGATGGTTCACATTCATGTTTGTAATTGTATCTGGCTCCAGTGTGAACACTGTTGAGGTCATAAACTGCCATACATACAAAGATTTAACTGAAATGTGAGCTGCTTCCTTCCTGTTTGGATTGAATAGAAGCTTCTCCATAAGTGTCCAACAAATATGAAACTTCCTTGTTTCTCCATTTTACGGGGCTGTTAGGTGTCGACACTGAATGACGAAGGCAGGCAATCAGTGCAGAGAAGTGAGACATTAAAACAAAACAAAATAATTCTGATATGACTGTACAGACAGTGGTCACATGGCCAGAGATCAGATATGAATCAGATCTGGGACCAAATATGCAAGTGGCTAATATGAAAAAATCAGGTTTGGTTTATCCACATTTCTGTGAGAAAATCTAATCCAAGTCATTTAGAAGCAAAAAAATGGATTATTTGGGCCACTTCAGTATGTAATGTGAATATAGCCTTAGTCATCACTAATTTCAGACTAGTGTTATGAGACTGAATAACATGCACATTCACAGAGACTACCTTCAACTGTCAGAGAAAGTGATTACACACTGTGATCAAGCCACACATCCATGCCTTCATTATGTTCTGCTCAACTGTGTCAATACAGAGTGCACAACATGTAAATGCTCAGTGACGTGTGTGTACCAGCTTCTGCTCACATGCTGATGCTGACACCAGAATCACTGAGACAAACCTTGATTTCCTCCCTGGTGCATAAGGAAGTTGCATACATTACAAATGAAATCACCAATAGGAGCATCATCATGCTCCTATTGACCCCAAGCAGATGGAACCAAGTGAACGTGACCACATAAAAAGGTCACACGTGAAAAACAAGCATGCATCTTCACCCACCATCCTTGGAAACGTCAGATCTCAAAGCATTCTATTTACCTAAAGGCTTTGATTTTCTTTTTCTAATCGTTGTATCCAGTAGCTCTTTCCTGCAGGAAACCCTGCTAGGGCACAGGAAGTGAAGTTTCCATTTTGTTTGGACTAAAAACTGATAGTCAGCATGACAAGCTATGACTGAAATGACAGTGGAGAGTGTCATCTCCAGAATGCTATGAATTTATTAACAGAAAACATAAGGAAAAAGACCTCATAGTTTTATTGACAAGGGAAACATGCAAGTGAACAGACTCATGCAGGGAATAAAACCCTTAACCCTGGTTCTGTTAGCTATTTGTTTCAAGGGAAGGAACGTCTTAACCCTGACAGTGATCCACACACACACCCCCAACTTGGTGTCAACTTATAGGTATCTCAATAAATGCTAAACACACACGCACACCAAGCACTTTCTCTCCTGCAACATTAATGGAACAGAAATGACCCTTGCTTGAACTCTGTGTGTTCCAGTGTGTGTTCCAATGTGTGTTCCAGTGTGTGTGCTAGTGTGTGTGTGTGTGTGTGTGTGTGTGTGTGTATGTGTGTGTGTGTGTCATGGGTTGTACAAAGTGCCCTCCATAGCCGAGTCATGTCTCTTAAACCTCCCCAGCCAGCCGAAGGGAGACAGAACGTCTCACATCAATTATTGAGGCACAGAAAAAAAAAGAGGGGGATGGAGAGATAGAGGGAGGGAGGCAGAAAAAAAGACGGAAAATAAAAAGACAGAGGGGCATGAAGGAGAGAGGGATGGATGGAGTGAGACAAGAGAGAGACAAGATTGTGCGATACACAGGAATGGAGATTGAGAGCAAGGTGTGACTCATAAGGAAAGTGTTTTCTTCATGGTTTGGGTGAGAAAAAAATGAGTGTTTAAATATTTACATCTGTATAAAATGTTTTCGACTTGACCTCATCGCTCATGCACACTCAGGTCATGGTAAAGTAGACTGTTAACAGCTGTGGGTGAACAGGGTGGAAGTGACATTTTTGGAGAAATTCTTTTCTTGTTCATCCACAAACTGGTCTCAGGAAAAAACTGTAGTCCCTCACACACACACACACACACACACACACACAGGGAAAAGAAATCTTTATTGGAAAGCAAGAAAGACAATGCCCTTCCTGAGGTCACCCCCCTTGGATTCAAGACAGAATATTGGAATTTCCATCGACTGGACCAGAGATACAGCAGATCTTATCAGAAAATTTTGGCTTGATCAGTTAAACATGTAGAGGGGTAGCAATGTCCTACTGGGACCCTCCATACATCCAACGTCATAAATCTTTGTTCTGGCTTCACTTTGACCCATTTATAAGAGGATATATTGGAATGAGGGCTGACTTTGTCCCGACGCCGAGACCACCAGATGTGCTGGAACTCTACGGCGATCTCCATACCTATCACAGGAGACTCAGTATAACAATAACTATAACTACGAGCCCCTTTAATTTGGTTTATTTTGTTTAAATACATATCTTTTGTTAAACTTTAACAAGATGTGTGTCCCTTTTGTTGAGGACACTTGAGGCATTTCATAACACTCTCCAAAACTACTGTCTGATTACAGCAAGAGAAGAAATAGAAATTTAAAATACAAATTGGTTCACACTGCTTTTTATAAACAATCCAACAGCCAGACAAACACCTTCTTAAACATTTCCCCATTATAGACAATAAGCACTCAGGCTGTGAAGCTCCTCTTCTCCAGAAATTAACACAAGGAAATTCAAATTTGGTCTGTCTAATTGAGTGTGAGCATTGTCACAAACTGTACATAAGTGAGTCAAGCAAGACCTTGAAAACACTCAACATATTTACCATATTCAGGGAGGTTGGGCTACCACCTTACTCCATGGGCACTTTACACACTTTGGTATAAAGCATTTCAGGCATATTTCTAAGTATGTGTTTTAATTACAAGGAGAGCACTTTACTCAAGCACTTATTAGAGGTGTCTATTTTATGAAAGAGATTTTAATATACAATTCCTTATGCATGAGTGTTTGTATATCTTATATTAATGAAGAGTTGTTGGTACTATTCAAATGCTAAAGAAAACAGTGCTCCAAAATATTTTATATACATCCTTCCCCCTTATTTACCTCTAACCTTAACAGGGACAGTGTTTCCCTTTTGGGCAGCACAGAAAGGATAGTAACAAAAAGAGGGACTTTGGTACAATATCGTTTTTTTAAAAAGAATGTTTTTTTTAAGAAGCTTCACATTCGCTTCAGATAAACTTTTAAATATATTTTTGCATGGAATGAGGACTTGGGATTTTGTCCCCCATCACTTGCATTGACAGTGCATTAGGAAGGAATTTTAATGGTCAGTATGAATAGCAGGAATGATTACAGAAATCAAAAACGCTCAGACTGCAGCTCGCACTTTTGTTGTGTTAAGAAGTTTCAGGTGACACTCCAGAACACAACGACACATGAAATAAATCTTATTAATCTTAGTTAGCTCGAAGCGTGTGTGTTTGCATCCTTGCATGGAGTATGATTTAAGCCTAAAGTCGCGTTCAGACCAGTTTTAACGTACACTCATTCATATCAATGAAGCCAGTCCAGTGACACAGCAGGGTGCCAGCACAACCTCATCTGGCAAGGCGCTGCATTGGCCAATCACATACAATATATGCAAGCTGTTACTCAAACTGGACTTCCTGGATTGTATTTTATATCTCACTGGTTCATGAAGCATCCAACTCCCGCCAGCACAGCCCCCAGCATTATTTAAACACTGGGCTGTTTTCAGTCTGAATGCCCGCTAATTTCACCTGCTATCGGGCTGTTTTGCTGGAAGCATCCTTTGAGACTTGAGTGCTTCTACACCAAAGCAGTTATTTGTAGTTTGTTTGTGTTTTAGAATCTCAATCAAATTACTTTTTCCAATTAATGTAAGAGGCTCCTTAACACATTATAGAATAACGAGACTGTAGTACTTCATTCCTCTTTTATTCATCAATACATTACTTCTACTTCTTCAACCAATATAATGCAATAATGGAAAAACATAACATACAATGGCTGTACTGTTGACCATGAAGCCTTGATGCTGCAACTTGGTCTTGACATTTCTAAAATCAATATATAGTCAGCTATTTTTCACCACAGTTAACTGCTGCGTGATGGCAAACAATCTGATATTCATTAGTAACACAAGGATCTATAAACAGTGTGTCCAGACTGCCATTACTGTCATCAACTCGCAACTTCTATGTCTGCCGAGGCCGTCAACCTATAAAAACTTATCCAACAGTCCTGTAAAAAGCTAAACTACCTCATTAGCAGAGAAAAGTTTGTCACCGACCAACAGGACCATCACTAACTTCAGGTTTCTATAAATGTTAAATAAATAAATACTTTGCCTCAAGAAAGGTTCAAAGTTGACTACCATGTTCAGGGCCTATGCCATATAACAGTATCTAATTCCAGTTCTATCAACATTTATGTGTAAACAACCCTTAATGTATTTCTGGCCACAATTCAATATCCACTGCGTGTCCACTCTGACGGTGAGAGGGTGTTGTATTATATGAAAAAGTGACATCAGTGACCTCTATACAACTATCACTTTAACTTATACTCAACAAACAACAAACAACATGAATGAAAAGACAATTGTACTCAAAAAGGGAGAAACAGGCAATGTAAAATAAATCATGCTTACTTAATATAAACAAGAAAATGTGAAAAGTATTCCTTACTTAAAAGTAAACTGAAACATTTCACTGATGGACATATTTACATATTGCTGAGCAAAACTATGGGATTTTCCCTGGTTTGAACAACACACCTGCACTTTTATGGATGTGCAAATATTTCTTCATGTACAAGAAATAAATGAACAGGTACACCTGTGTTTGCATGTGTGTTTGTGTGTGCGGAGGTTTGCATACACATATACAGTATGTGCATATGCACTGTATGTCTACATTTGTACTGTTGAGCTCAGTAGTGAAAGAGTGATTGTGAAGCGATACCAGTGATAAATGCATACATTCCAACCAGATGTCTATGGAATAAATCAAGTGTGCTATTACTCTGACCTTGATGAATGACACGTCACACTTAGAAATGCAGATCTGAGCAAAATGGCTTCATATGGCTAAGAAAGAGTGAGTCAGATATAAAGAGAGACTGTGGGGAGAAAGCAAACATGCATATGTATCACTGCCCATAAGCCAGACAAAAAATGATCTTTGTCCCACAAAAGATTAACATTTCAATTATGTCCACAAGCACACAGTTCATGAACTCAATTTTGTACAATAGATTAAGTGCTTTATTTTGCAGACATAATCAAACCAAGTGTTTATAATATGAAAATGCATATTTTGGCACTGTGTCAATTTTGTGGCCACATAATTGAGAAAAAAGATCATTTCTCATTTGATGTACAATGTTTATTTGAGAGAAGGTACAGTATGACAACAGTCACTAACTAAGCTTAGCATGTAACCTTAATATGTCTATTTGTTGTTGACCAAGAGATCAAGTTTCAGGAAATGAAACCTTGTTTTTAAAAAAAATAAAATAAAATAAAAAATGATAAAAGTCGGGTCTCATGTTTGCTCTGCTCTTAGAGAAATCTAGATTCATTGGAAAGGTGGGAAAAAGCAAACAAGGGTCTGCAGGTGGGAAAAAGCAAACAAACAAACAAACAAAAAGTAAACAATTGCTGTTTAGCTTCCATAACAAAAATTACAGTACAAGTGTGAAACTAAATATTTGCATCCTCTTCAATATACATTTATATTTTCAATATAAGTCTGTGGAAGAACATGTACTTGCTTTTAAACCACTTAATTGAACTCACATCAGTCTGGATTTTCATTAATTATAGTGCTTAATACATTTTTGTTCTCAGACAGGCAATACCAATATAATCTACAGAAATTACAACTTGAAAGAAGTGATTTATTCTAAGACCTACAAAATGAATAGTCATTTGGAATCATGTTGATATGTTGTAACTGTTGTCAAATATCTCTACTTATGACTGAGGGCAGTACTACATCCCATTTCATCCTTTTTCAGCCCATTCTCTCTCCCAACTCGTCACATGTCGATGCTTGGTCAGGACCCCGTGGCGTCACTTTTTAACGCACTGAGTACCCCTTTAGCGCCGTTTTTTAATGTGCAGGGTAGTACGACAGACTTCTGCTGAGCTCCCACAATGTCTGAAATAGAAGCTATGAGACTGACGACTAATAAATAAGGTGACAAATTTCAGCCTGGTCTCCAGAATAAAATGTTGGCATTGTATGTTTCTGCAAACCACAGATACATTGAATATGTATATTTCAACACCTGTAATGCGTAGCATATTAACATTTCAACAATACGTATCATATTGACATTTCTGAAGTGACGTACTTCACATGACATCTATATAAGCTGACTTTCTTTCTTATTAGGAGGTGGAGGGGTTGGTGGATGGCTTGTAATGTTACTGGCAGAAACTTGGAAATCAGCACAGTCAGCAGAGAGCACAGTTCGAGACCACCTTGCCTTTTTTATTTTATTCTTTATTTTAACCCAAACCATTATCTTTCCCTAACCCTAACCAAGTAGTTTTTGTGCCTAAACCTAACCAGACCTTAACCACAGCGTTGTCACACCATTTTTTAACAGTGACTACAGTGATACTGCGCATTGAAAAATGAGACTGCATTAAAAAGTGATGCCACGGGGTCCTGACCAAACTTCGATATGTGATGAGTTGGGAGTGAGAACATGTTGCCTTTTAACATGGTTTAGAGTTTAAGTCTGGCGATATTCTGTGTTTTCTTATTGTCAACAAATCCTGTGAAAAGACCAAAACCAAACAAAACAATGAATTGATCAACTAACAAGTATTATGTGTGTATCTAAAAGCTTGGTATATCTTCTTCCTCTGTGTCATAGAACTCCATTGTTGTCCAAAAACTATTAACTGGGTGACATGTTCCTTTATTACCATGAATACACACACTGTAGTTTATTTTGATTAAATCCCACACACACTGTCCTGCTGCCATAAATACTCACTAGAGCACCAAATGTTTGAGTAAGGTTTGCTTAAAATCCGCAGTGTACAGCTGTTTTAGGAAATGATTAGGCCTTTAAAAAAATAAAACTATATAGTTGTATATTTCTAAACAATGTGTGTCACAGATTTGCCACAAAAGTCAAAAAGTATTTAAAGATGGACTAATACATGTAGGATTTGGTCTTGTCATGGGATTTGTTTTCAGCAAGAAAAATATAGAGTACTGTGAGCCTTATCTTTTAACTTCAAGGTCAATAAAAAGTCATAATTAACAGACCGAACAAGTACTGAGACGATGGGTTGCAGCTATATTTCTATTGAACATGATACATCTTGTCAAGGCCAGAGGCATGCAGTTTTACATAATACTCACTTCCTGTTGAGCAGCCCACATTACGGTGCAGATGAAGCAACAGCAGCAAGTGTTTGGTTTCCTGTTGATACGTCTGACCCGTATAATGAAATCCTCGCTCACTGTCAGATTCAATCACTCTCTGCAGGTGATATTTAACACTGAGCGGACCTACCAACTCCAATTTTAGTAAATTTTTTGTGCTTTTATGCTTAAAGCGACAGACAACACGACTGTGTAAGTCACTCATTCAAAACTCATCATGCCAGCCGTCAACTGGAAAAATGTAAATTTGTATGTCCGGTAAACTTATTTGGAGATGTGAGAGTTTTTATTCATTTGTTCATTGATATCTACAGTACAGGATTTTTGTCAAAGCATCACACTGTTGCATCATTTATGCAAAACTGTTACTCTTTGGTGTCTAAATCCTCTGTAGTTTAGGCAGTGATGTATGTTTAGTTTTGATATTGGGAAAAAATTATTTGATATGAATATATACACAGGGAAATGTTAGTAATTTCATCAGCAAGATGTGACACTGAATGTTGACGACTGCTGAGCATACAAATGCATTCCTTCATGTACAACTCATGATTTAAATGTTGATTTTCACAATTTTCTTCCATAGTTAATGCCCCATTTGGTCAATTACATATTAATTAATTCATTATAGGAAATCCAATATTCCCTCTCTTGTAGTTGCTCAACAAAATGAAAGCATCATAGCCTTTGTGAAAGTATCAATAGATTTCTGAGCTCATTTTTAATAGAATATGATTTTTCCAACTATGTTAAACAGAAAAAAATAGAATTATGGAATGAGTTTATGTCAGTGGAGCAGTTAGAAAGAACACAGAGCAATATATATACACACTCATCTCTCACTCAACCTCTCTTTCACGCACAGAAACACACACACAAAGTTCTGTAGCCCATATTGCCTTGTGTTTACCAGTCATGTTGGACAGATGGACCTCGCTGAGTCATTTGCCCTTTTTACACAGTCTGTCTGTCCTCTGTGCCTCCACATATGTCAGCATGCATCTGCCTGTCTTTCAGTAAGAGTCTATTTTCAGAAATTTGACCACAGTTCTTCTCTGCTTCCATTTCAACATGTGACAATTCAGCAATCATACTGACTGAACAAGAACTGTGTGTGTTCTACATTCAGCCTGGTGTATTAGTGGGAAACGACCTTCAATAAACTTCTCATTATTCATGTGGAAGAGTAAATTAGTTGATATGGGAATAAAAGAAAACGGCTATGATAAAATAAATCTTTAGTAGATGGGGAAATATAAATCCCTGATTATTGCTGCACTGGAAATATTTCTCACTTTGAGCAAACCTTTTTAGAAAGAAATAAAGCATGAGCGAGCAGAGTCTGAGAGGAACAGAGAGACTAAACACCAGAGGGAGGCTTTTGTAAGAGAGCACAGAGAGCATCATCAGACAGAAATAGAAAAAAAAAATTGCACATTATATGAGAAGTCTCATTGTCATGAAATGTGGTTCAGTTTTGCAGCAGTTTTTACAACATATGTTGTAACATGGTCCTAAATGATTATGGAATATCCCTGAAAAATGATTCAGATCAAATATGAAAAACAAATGAAGCCTTTTATTATTATTATCACTATTCTTCTTATTATTCATATATCATTTATGGAGTGTGGGTCATGGGGTTTGGTAATTTGCCGGTAAATCTTCCAGAAGTTCCCAGAGGAACCAACCCTGTCTCCTAGAAATTACATGCTACTAATTTCCTAACTAATGGACGGTACTACACTTTTGTACTGCACACACATTGCAGCTGGATAGTAGGCATACAAAGAGCAGGACACCCAGAGATCAGGGTTTGTGTCCTGACTCCCATGTGGCTAGGTTTAGACAACAAAAGCACTTAAGTTGAGGTTAGGGAAACACTGCGGTTTTGGTTAAACGTTAATTAATTAAACACGCTATTACTTTTTCAGTATTAAACCATGACCACAGTCTGTCCCTAACTTTAACCAGAACCTGAACATGATTGTCATTATAATCAGGCACTAATCATGCTGTAGTATATGAGCAAATGTTGTATTACAAGAAGGGATATTTTAGAAAAAAACAAATGAAATACATGGTCAGTGGACATTGTGCCAGTTCTGTATCACACTTTTGCAACTTTGCAAATATGGTCATTCATATTTCATTTTATAAATATATATAATATAAAACATAATTTCTAGGTGATAGGGTTGAGAGGAACTTATTAAAATGGTCTATATGAAAAGTTACTAAGACAAAAAAACAACAAGAAGTAACTCTCACATATTTTGAGAAAATTCTATTTCATTTTGACATTTTATGCATATAATTGTGGAAAAAAAATATTTAAAAATTTAATCTTAATATTGCTAAATGACATTTTCATCAAGTATCAAATCATAATGAGTCAGAGGATGCTTGCATTACTGTCTGTAGTTTCACATGATCTTTCCTTCTACCTGGAACATACAAATATTGAACTAAAACTTAAGGTATACTTTGCAAAATGACTGCCAGTAATGTATGCACCTTTTAAATAGATCACTTTGTGAATTGGTGTTTAGTTGAAGCTGAGGGAGATCAGCTGATGATCAGCTACACACGTTCTTCCCATGAGTGATGTGAAGCTTGGTATGAATAAAAAAGTTAACATTTTGCTAAAATGTTAGATTTTCTTTCTTCCTTCTCTCTATAATAATAATCTATCTACATTTACAACCCATCAGTGTCAAGAGACAGTGGAAGAGTGTCCCTGCACACACATGCAAATACACACACACACACACACACACACACACACACAAATACACAAGCTGAGCCCAGTGATACATGATCTGTCTCTAATGTTCTTAATGTGAGTTTTGGAGATTAGATGACGGAAAATGCCAGAAACACACACATACACACACACACACACACACACACACACACTCTTATGACCCCAGTCCCCCTCATAGCAACATCTGCGTGTGTGTGTATATATGTGTATGTGTGAGTGTGTGAGCTCTTGACGTTGATGGTTTACAAATGCAGACGAATGATCGGCGAATGACAATTCCCGTAATCGTTAGCCTTCAAGCACCCCCCACACCCCCACCCTCTGGCAATACATCAGTAAGAGTGTGTGTGTGTGTGTGTGTGTGTGTGCGTGCGTGCATGTGTGTGTGCTATTCATCAAGGGAGAGTGGAAAGAGGGGAGTCCCGAGTGTCACATTTGTCTAGGAGGGGAGAGAGAGGAAGGTAGAGAGACCTAGACAGTAACAGAGAGAAAGAAAGAGATAGATATTCTGCTTGCTCTGTCTCTCTTTCCTCTCACAGCAGATTTCGGCGCTTTGTGTGTCAGCTTTGTGGTTTTATGTATCTCTTTTGGCATCATGATGTGTGCTCCGCTGCCATTTATTGTTAAGACAAACTGAACACAATGGAGCCTATATCACGATGCCAGAGCTATACAAAACGAAAAACGCCCACAGTGTGTTGAAAGCATAAAAATCTGTGCTGTCCCAAAAAAAGTTTTTCTGCTTTTGTTTTCTATTTTAACTGCATTGTAACCAGTGATGGAAGGAGTATTCAGCTCCTTTACAAAGGTTATGACAGTGCAAAAATACTTGGTAATAGTTTTAGAGGTCCCATAGTTTTCTAATAATTTCTGAGAAAATAACTTATGTAACTGGTAATTCATTGGACATTTCCTAGAAATAAGTCACTGATTTTAGGCAGTACAGACAGCAGGTCAGCTGAACATGTCAAATTTGTGAATTTGCAAATTAAAGGCAAGCATACAATTCAACAAATATGGAGAATAAAGTTTCCAATAATAAACAGATATTTACTTATCTAATAAAGTCTAATAAAGCTCTAATAAAGTCACAATGAAGACATCACAGTGTGCGGTGGTTAATTTTGATTTTTACCTTATATGTTCCTGTGACTGACCAGCACCTGACTGAAAATACTGGCTGCGCATGGGGAGTTCTGCCCATTGAGATATTTACTTAGGTTTAAATGGATGGCTATAATTTCAGCAGCTCTCTCAAGAAAAGTCCTCAAATCAATAAACTCTCCACAATTATGGAACTACATTAGAATTTTGTAATTATTATGTACACTGTCTTAGAATACCCTAAGTATTTTCCATATATACTTAATGTAGCATGATGCAGTTCTGTCCAGGAAACATCCTATGCCATGATTAAGAAACAACAAACGCTTATAAACTCTACACAGCTATGTAACTGCTTTATAATTATTGAGTCTTTCTTAAAAACTCAAATATATGAGTTTGAACTTGTGCGCTGTTTCACAAAATCATCTATATTTTCCCCATTATTAATGCCAAATTATGTCGTTCTTTCCAGAAAACATCCTAGGAAACTTAAATATGTTACTTGAGTAAATGTACTTTTTTAACCCGTTAGATTCCCTGATCATTCCAATGGACATAACTTTTCTCGGATGTCTAGATTTACGATTACTGTCATCTGATTCCACCCAAATGCACAAACTTATTTGATTGGATGTCTGTAAACCAATCACAGTGTTCCACATCATGTAAAATAGGCTGCAGTAGAGCCACACCCCCTTTTTTAGCAAGCATGGCCAACCATTAGGCAAGGAGGAGGTGTATGGCACATTTTAATCTATTAATCTTATTGTTAAAGTACATAATATGTGTTTAAACTGTTTAAAGTAAACACGGGATGTTATTATACTTATACATAATAAAATATCACATGAAAGATTTATAGCTTTTACTCAGTATTTTTTTTAAATCTGTCCATTAGAATAGTCGGGGGATCTGAATGTTTCTTAAAATAATAAAAAATGCATATGCAATATGTTTAAAATCATCACACTTTAAAGTGTCACTTTATTCATTCATATGAGTTAACCATTCGTGAAAAAAAAAAAAAATTCATGTTATTTGTTGAAAAAAAAAAATTTTATTGTTAAAATTTATTGTTTTCATTTTTACTATAGGTGATTTCTCATGTTCAGATTTTCCATCCATTGGATTGGAAAGAAAAATAACACATAATAAAGTATTATAATTAAGTATTAAGTATTATAATATAAGGAGCTTGGTTTGAGCAAACTGTTTGAAATTGAAATTTATTTTGGTCTGTAAGGAATTACACAAAATTGGCAGACTTTTTTTTTTTTTTAACTTGCAGTGTGTTAACAACAGTTCCTTATACATGATTTGTACTACTTTCAAGTCTGCAGGTTTGCATCTAGGTTGAGTCGTTTAAACAGAAGTGATGTCAGGTCAGTTTGGGCCTGTTTGTGAAAATGTCTCCAGGTACACTAGAAGCCAAATTAAAATAAAATAAATACATAAAGCAGTGGAGACAAATGAAATGTGCAGTGATTATCAGTCATTATCAGTAAAGAAAATCAGAGTAAAATATTGTACACTTACACTTCTTTCATCAGTTTGATTTCCTAATAATTTAATTTATTTTATTTATTTTAAATTAATTTTTTAAATTCATCGTTACATTTTCATTTTACAGTAACAAAAAAGAAAGCAAGTTAGTATTTTTGAGACTGCAACATGTATTTTTATTTGACAATTGACTCATCATTAATCACTAACAAAAATTATATCCAATCTAGTTCTTGTAGTCCGACTAAGCAACTCAGTTCTTCTACGTGTGTGTAAGGATGGAAATGTGGGTAAAATTAATATGGTAATGCGTACCTTTTTAACATACTATAAAATATCATATTTTTCAGTAGACGTGAGTCTCTCTTTGTCTTTCTCTACCTATTATTTCTTGTTGTCTGCCTTTATCTCTCGCTCTCTTTGTCTCTCTGTCTCACCCCCTCCCACCCCCTCCCCACACACACAAATACACACACACACTCGCACTCATACAGACCCAGAGGAAGCAATAACAATCAAATCCCCCACCCCCCCACCCCCCAGTTGTCCCTGACCCCCCTCCCCTCCTTCCACCACCACCTTTTACCCATTCCTCCTCTCATCTCTGTCCATCTAATTTTATGAGTGTCTGGGGACTTTGTCTGTGTCTGTGTGTTTTTTGTGTGTTTTGCAGCATGCAGTGTGTATGTCTGTGCACGTATGTGAGTGTGTGTGTGTGTGTGTGTGTGTGTGTGTGTGTGTGTGTGTGTGTGTGTGTGTGTAACTCTAGCGGAAAATGGCTGCCTGTCACATTAGTGGTTGGATGGGCTAAAAAATTACTTCAGTAATCACATTTAGATGCCAGGCCCGGTCATGTTAACCTCTTTATTTAGAGGTATGGATGGATTTTAGGATGGCTGAAGAGATGAGGGGATGCAGGGAGGAGAGGCAGAGACTAGCCACTGTTCTGATTACATGTATGATTCATTTCATGCTTTCTTAAGTATTTCTATAGATCTTTAAAGGTGTCACAGCTGAAGTTTGTTTCTGATGGTCTAAACCATATAGTTAAAAACAAATGTGATTATGTTAAGGCAACAAATAGTCTAATGGAGACACATTTTTTTAATGACTGATTATGTTGTTGGACCTGGTTTTACTTCTTTTAGTTTTATTCCTGGCAATCAGCCTCTTGCTGCCACTTACCATGACATGCCTCTGATCCAAAAAAAAGTAATTCTTAAATGATGGCGGATAAAACACCACATGGTAAGCGTGAACATCCACCTATCCATTCTCTAAGCCAATTATCCTTTTCAGGATCACATGGGCCTTCAGCCTATCTCAACATGCACTGGGAGAGAGGCAGGTGAACATCTGGACAATATCAGCAACCTACTACAAGCATGACACATATAGACAAACATGTCCACATTCACACCTACAGGCAATTTACTTTTCTAGTTCACCTAACCTGCATGTCTTTGGTCTGTGGGAGTAAACCTACGCAGACACCTCAAATGTGTGAACAGAGGAAACAAATGAATCAATGAAAGTAAAATAAATGCCATATTAGGTGGGAGGCAGGTATAAAATGTCATGATGTACCAGGTTTACAGAAGAGGTACCTAAGCTCCGTTGCATGATGCAATCTGTATATTCTGTATTAAAGCATATGTCTGGTGATATTCTGTATTTTTCTTATTTTCAAAAAATCCCATTAAAATACCAAAACCAACAATAAATTGAACATAAAAACAAGTGCTGCTGCACCTCCCACTTTGTTTTTGTAAGCATTAAACAAACAAGATACAACATGTATAAGTGAGCTTTAGAGGTGTTGGTAGACTGATTTTGGATTTTGGAGAAAAACAACAGGATCATGCATTAATGCAGGTGCCTCAAAATGACTTATTTATGTTCAAGTAATAGTAAAAATAATAATACATTATATTTGTATCACACTTTTCATTCATAGTGAAACTCAAAGTGCTACAATATTAATAACATAGAACACAGAACATAAAAAAGTAATAATAATAAGAGTTAAGATGAAAAAGCCTTCCTGAATAGAAAGGTTTTTAGGCCTTTTTTAAGAGTCCAGGGTCTATGCTCCCCTCAGATGGTTAGGAAGGCTGTTCCACAATTGTTGTGTGGCAGGGCAGAAGGTTCGATCCCCCATGGTGCAGAGCTTAGCACTGGGGGCCCAGAGGAGCAAACTGCTGGCAGAATTGAGGGTGGAGGTTTGTGGTATGATCAGTTCCTATTGGTAGGGAGGCGCATGTCCATTGATGGATTTGTATGTGAGTAGCAGGACTTTGTAGTCAATCCTGAAGGAGACAGAAAACCAGTGCAATGAAAACAGAATTTGTGTTATGTGCTCATGTTTTTGCACTCTCATCAGGATCCTGACTGCTGTTCTGAATGTACTAGATTTTCCGGATGCTCTTGTCAGGGATTCCTGTGAAGAGGACATTGCAGTATTCCAGTCTTGAAGAGATAAAGGCATGGACAAGTTTCTCAGCATCTGACAGGGTTAGAGAGGGGTGGAGTTTAGAGATGGTAGAAAGAGGTTTTGCATAGGGCATCTTATATGGTCATCAAAAGTCAGCTGACACCCAGATTAGTGACTGAGGAGGAAAGAGGGATGTTCTGGCTGTCAAAGGAGAGATGAGGTATGGGGGATGACTGAATCTGGTGTGGACTGCCAATAAAGAGAGCTTCAGTTTTGCTGCTGTTTAACTGGAGAAAATGTATGCTTATTCTTTATCTCCTTAAGACAAGTGCTGAGGCATGACATGGCTGCAGAAGGGCTTGGGGCAGTTTTGATGTACAGCTGGGTATCATCAGCATAGCAATGAGAAGACATTGTTATGGAAGAATGCTGTTGAATGGTCAACTCATCAATGAAGAAAGTGTCCAGGAGCCTTTGATGTCTTATACTGAAAATATTTATTGAACAGTTGGCCAAGCGGAGAACAGAGACATTATCAATCACAGTTGTTTGTGCATTGAATGTCATCTCTAGTGTTCTGAAGATTTCAGCTCTGACTTTGGTCTGTAAACCCTAACAGATCATACCATAAACACTATACGCCCAGAAATAGTCAAACTCAATGCATCTACTGTATGCAAAGTTAGTCTATTGGCTCATTAGTTTCTAAACAAAGAACTGCGCTTTACCCATGTTAGTTCAGGTCATGTTGCATTAAGCTTCAGGTCACCGTCAGCACAGTTTGGTTATGCCAATGGAATCTGCACAATCACCTGTCTGTGGTGTCTGGGGAATCTCAAGGCCATATCCGTGACCTTGGTTACCGGGACAATGCCAGTTCACTCTTTATCAGAGTGGCTCCTGCTTTCCCCAGATAGAGAGACAGTGTCCCTCTCTTTAAGATTTAGTGTCGCTTACTCCGTGACCTCAAGGCTCATGCTTGACCCAGTATTACCCAATTTGTAACCCCTAAAGTAAGAATTTTCCATAACAGACATCACACGTCTGCTGATGACATATCCAAGAGGGAGCATGTAGATAAACAGGATAAACAGGATGGGGCCAAGAACCAATCCTTGCGGGACACCACAGGTGACAGGGAGCAATCTAGACCTGCATCCTCCCAGTGAGACATACTCAGTCCTACTGGAAAGGTAGCACTGGAACCACTTAAGTGCAGAGTCTAAGAGTCCAATGGTGGCGTGGAAGTGCTCTAAGAGGATAGTATGACCCCTAGTGCCAAATGCAGCACTCAGGTCAAGAAGAATAAGGAGAAAAGGGGGCCCTGCATCAGCTGCCATCAGCAGGTTATTCACAACCAACAAAGACACAGCAAAGCTGTTTCAGTGCTGTATGCTGAATGAAAACCTGACTGAAATTTTTCATATACATTGTTGTGTTTAAGGTGGTCCTGAGGCTCAGAAGCAACCACCCTCTTCAACACCTTTGATAGGAAAGGGAGGTTAGAGATAGGTCTGTAGCTGGCAAGAACTTCTGGGTCCAGGGTAGGCTTCTTGAGGAGGGGGCAGATGACTGTGACCTTGAAGGCAGATGGAACACTACCAGTTTGAAGGGAGAGGATGACAGATTGGGTGAGCAAGGGGCTGAGAATGGGGATGTATGATTTTAACAGAGCTGTGGGAATGAGGTCCAGAGAACAAGTACAGGGTTTCATCTTCCTGTGGATTTCCTCGGTGTGGCTCTGCCTGATTCCAGTAAAATGGAGTAGAGAAGGCGAGCTCCCAGACAGAGAGTCGATGACAGGAGGAGGCAGGGAGGAAGAGATGGACAACGGAGTGGTTGTTGTTGACCTTTGCTCTGAAAAAGTCAATGAAGCTGTTATGTCACTCTTCTGTTGCCTCAATTGGGGAAGATGATTGTGTCTTCAGGAGGTGATTAATGGTGGAAAAAAGATGCGTAGGGTTGCCAGGATAGTTCTTAATTAGGTTGGAGTAGAACTGTGACTGAGCATCTTTAAGGGACTTTAAGTAAGTCCTTCAATGTTCAGGGAAGGCCAGTTTATGGACAGCGAGCCAAGAGCGTCTGAAGCATCGTTCTCAGACACGTCCAGCTGTTTTTATTTTCCGCAGTTCAGTGAGTGAGTTAACCAGAGAGCAGAGCGTGAAAAATTGACCTCATGCATCTTGACAGGGGCATGAAGATCGAATACACTGCTCAGAGATGTATTGTAGAGTTCCAGTTAGTTCATCTACTAATGCAGAAGCTGGACAGGTGATGTGCTGGAGGTCCATAGTCATGATGGCTGGGTCAGTGCTTTTGCAGTTCCAAAAAAGCATTTAACGCTTAGGTTTAGTAGGGGGTGACAGGAATGTCAAATACATTGACACCACCTTGTGGTCAGACACACCCAGATCATAGACCTGTAGGTTATTGATGGGGGCAAAGTCAGTGATAACCAGGTCAAGTGTGTGCCCTCTGGTGTGAGTAGGGGCATCAACATGCTGCTTCAGGCCAAGACACTCAATCAGACTCAGGAACTCCACTGCAAAATGACAGGAAGGGTTTTTGACATGCATATTCAGATCACCAACAATGTCAATGTTGGTTGACATGGAGCAGAGTTAGGTGAGTTTAGGTGTATCTCAGGGAGAAAAGATGAGTTTGGTTTAGGGGGTGGTAGATGAGCACTGCCATGGAGTATGGAGACTTAGATTTTAGAGCAAAGAATTCAGTAAAAGAAAGATCAGGCATAGGCAGGGGAGACAGTGTCAGTTCAGTCTGGTGTATGATTGCTAAATCACCACCATGGCCGGAGCTGCAGGCTTTTTCCAGGTAACTATAGCCAGGATGGCAGGCCTCATTAAGCACAGAGTAGTCCTGGTTTATGCCAGGTGTCAGTTAGGCAAATTAAATCAAGCCCCTTGTTAAAGATGTGGTCATGTATGAGGAGGGATTTATTGGTGAGAGATTGAGTATTACATAGTTCCATGGTGGCAGGAGACAGAGCTGAGGATGGAAGTCTCTGCAAACTCCACAGTACATTGTGATCCACTCCATATTTTGCATATTATTTAGTGACAGAAACCCTCTAGCAGCCGTTGTAATTATGACAGAAGCTAAGGAGGAAATGAGGTGATGTTAATATGTAGTGAAACAGACAGCATAGGGAGGAAGTCTGTGTGGATGGACAAGTCAACATGACATCATACCAATGTTTATTTGCTGTTTACAACTATGAGTCAACACTGTTTTTTGAAAACAATGACCAATCCCTAACCTTAACCTCTAGGTCATTATTGTTACCATGATGACGAAAGTCTCTTAACCTTAAGGAGGTAGTAATTTTAACCCGAGCCGGTTCTTTGCCTTAAGTATTTTTTGTGTCTAAACCTAACCGAATGTTAACCTTAGCATTGTCATATCATAAAACATATTTGTTTTTCCAGCCCATCCTCACAAGAAAAACGATGAGTATAATTAGGTTTACACCATCTAGTGGCTGTAGTAATTATGACCCGGGGAAGGGACACGGTTCAGATGACGTCAATATAAAAATGACTTTGCCTTATTAGGAGGACGTGGGTTGGGTGGATGGCTAGATGGTTAGATGATGGCAAAAAGTGAACTCTGCTGCAGGAGATCACTGTTCGCTTCCCGTCTCCAACTGCAAGTTTCATGTTTCCAACTGCAAGTTGGGACTTTTTTTTTTTAAAACGTAATGTTGTGGTGTTTACTGTTGCCATGGCAACGAAGGTTGGTTTTTCAGCTGTGATTTGTTACAGTTTTGGAAAGCACAGACAAATTATGTTGTCCTGCTCAATACTATTGATGAGGGCGTCACGTCAGAAAATGCTTCTATGTGTTCTGGAATGCAGCGATCAATGACATATTTTGTTGTTTAATGTTGAGTATTTGATGGGGTTTTGTTACTTTTTGACAGAACCAGGCTGGCTAAGCTTAGCCAAGTGCCCTCTGGCTCTGGCTAAACCGGACATTAGGTGGTTGGCCCGGCAGAAGTCTCTGGTGCACATGCTATATGGGCTCCCTTCAATGGCAAACCAATCATTACTGTTTGACGTAAAATGCATCACAACTGGTGTGCCAGCATGGAGAAGTTGCCACAGACATCAGATTTAAAAACTTTGTATACTATAAAATACAGAGAGATTTAGCTGGTGGTGATAGACTTAATCAGCATTGTGTGAACTTGTTTGGCAAGGGCTTGAATGTAAGGTTTATATGTAAAAGTCCTGCACTCCAGCTTTAAGACACCAACAGATACTGTATTCTATTAAAACAACTCTCTGAATCATTTTTCCTTTCTAACAAAGACAGAAATATGGGTTCTTCCTTTATTTACTTTACATTGTTTGTTTATTTATTTTATTTAATGATTTTGTGTCAATTGGATACATAAATGAGTTTCCCATGTTGGTCTTGAAGAATGATGAAAGAGACTAACTGCTAGTACAACAGATTTTTCAATAATCTTTTTATAAAACCTTGGTTGACAAAATGGTTTTGAGTTGCATTGGCACTGCATGTTATTTAATATTAATGTTAGGTTATATTTTGTGATTGCTGAAAAATCTGGTAATTTGTACCTTTTTTTAAATTTTGGTTACTTGTGTGTTAAATACAATGGTATTTATAAATACTTTTTTTCTAAGAATATTAAAACTGAAGAAAATATAGGTCCGTCCTTTCTTCTAAAGTGACAATCGACCTGTGTGTGCCAGGTGTGATTTAGTTGATGTAGCTCTGACAGTTACATGCCACATTCTGCCTCATCTAGCTTCTCCATCACAACTGTGCCAGAAAAGACAGTGCTTAATGATGCAACATGATATTTACATGTCTATTACATTAATTTGTCAAAGGTCTGTTCAACTGTTAAGTTACCAAAAGGACAGACTGAATTATTTCAGATTATTGTTAGTAAAATCAAATAATTTTTAAGTGTTTCTCAAGTAGATTCAAAGCTGGTTGGCATTCTTTTTCAATGTGTACAGTATGTCACATGATAATAGTAGCTTCAACTGAAATGTCAAGTGAGTTTTACATAAATCTTTGCAACTGACATGAAGCAGTGTGTTCAGTTAAGGGAATTCATTAGCTTCCTTAATAAAATGGAAATCATTGTCTTCATTAATTAAAAAAAGAAAAAACACTTTTGTATGCGCTATTTCTAGACCTTGTTGTATTTTTATCATTTCATGAATAAATTGGGTTCGCCAGGTCATAGCAGAGAGTTAAACAGTTCATTTCAAAAGTGTAATGTGTGTCTTTCTGTCTGTAGCTGTCCAGTCCAGTAAATCCTTCAGCGTCTGTCAGGAAAGAATATGTAACCAGACAAGAAACCACAATCACTGGGGATGCTGCTGCTTCCCTGTCCCTGTCACTCTATCTGTCACACTAACACACAAACTCTCTCTCTGACTTTCTTTCTTTCTTTCTTTATCTCTCTCTCTCACACACACATACACACAGACATGCTGTCAGTCTCTCCCAGGTCAGGGCAGGGACACTTTTTTTTTGCTCTGCTGTATTCACAGCAGAGCAGAGGTTGAGTGGCGACTGTCTATTCTTTTCAAGCCACCACTTATTTTTGTCATCTCTTTTTCTTAGTTTTTCCAGCCCTAACCTTGCTTTCTACTTCCATGACTCTTTTTCATTTTCCATAGATCCTGTCTCTTTTTTTAGGTCAGAAAACTGCAAACTATAATTATATATATTGACAACTTATCTTTGGCTAATAACAATTATAAATATATTGTCTTAATTCTTAAGACCATTATTTGTAGTGTTGTATTTAATCGGACTACATTGTGATGTGTTTGTGTTATTTTATCCATCTCCATTATTGATTTATTTGTTCCTACAGTGTATAACAAGAGCTATTTGATAGCTGGTGTTTACACAGGCATTATGCCGTTTTAACTTCTTTGGCCCTGTTCTTAGCCCAGGGCTAATAGCAGCCCAGGACTCTTGCCTTTGCTTTACATTAAGGTTTCACATCATCTGAAAAGATTTGACATTGATCTAAGCCCAGGGGCAGTCTAGTTCTACCCCAAACATGCCAAACAGTGCACTGCTGAAGGTCTAATAGCAAACATTTGTAGAAGTTGCAGCAGTGTGCAAAGGAGTCAAAACAAGCCCCAAGCCAACTCTTGGTCTCCATTTACTCTGCGGTTTTAATAAAGAAACAAATAGGCGGATGCCATCATGGGATTTCAGTCAAACATAGTGGCAGACTGCCTTGTTGCTAGGAGAATTCTGATTAACGCTGCAATCTGCAATTGGTGCTTGTATGCAGCCTCTCACAGCTGCATGGGAATGAATAGACTGTATGCTCTAGAGCAATTTGTGTGTACCAAAAGTAAACCTTGTCAGCTAGCTAGCATGCCAATGCTAACTGATACAGTAGCTTTACAAGCGTAGTAAGAAACTACAACCTTATTCCCTAAATACATACTGTATAATTGTAAACCCTTCTTTATTCTATAAGGGACAGGTTTTATTCCTCTGACCTTTGTCAAGAAATAACAATATCAGTATCCTGGCTTTTGTTATAGACAAGAGCAGACTGGATAGAGAGAGAAAAATGTAAGCAGAATGAGAAAGAAGAGGCTATTGGAAGGAAACAATTGCATGGTTTAGTTTTACCTCTTTCATTAACCACATATTTAGTGGGAGAAGAGGGCTGTTTTCAGCAGAAAAAAATCCCAACACCCATTGTACACTACCTGCCCAGCATCAAACCACAGACAAAGTTAGATGCTAAGTCAAAAATCTTGCAGCTGGAGAGCCAGTGTGATACGTGTCTGTTAGCTTGTTTTGGAGTTCTGCCTCTGCTTATTGGCCAAAATTCATGTAGAGTTAAATGAAACATACTTTCACAGTACTATTTTTTACACTGATATCCTATCAAGTAACAAAATCAGATTGTATTTACTTCTCATTTACAACAAAGCTAGGTCAAGTTCATTGTTGCGAGTTCCTTATGTTTGGATTCCTAAAATCTAGTGGGCTTCCTTCATGTCGCTGTCCATGTCTGGACAGTTCAACCTTTTCATTTCTCTAGTAGGTGACTGCTCTAACAGGATGATGTGTATGTTTGAAATGAGCAGTTTTGGGATGGTTGAGATCATTATAAGTGCCAATGACAGGGCTGTCATTCCCACATGAACTTTTAAAACAGCTGTATGTTAAATGAAATAGCATAGCAAGACTGTAGTCCATGAGCCTTGATAGGAAAGCGGAGTGCTAACTGACAAATGAGGAGCTAATACTGTTTCAAAGCCAGGGAGAGTCATGATAAAGCTTGTTAACTATTCACTGCTCAGCTTTTCTGTCCACAGCTTCAACTTTCAATGTTTATCTTTGTGAGAGCTGATGTTGCTCTGATGACATAAACTGGATGACATATGCCCTAGTGAAGTGCACTTGATGAAGCACTGAATTCCTATCTCCTTCAGAGTGGTTGTTCTGTAGCCTGACATTGTCCTTCCTGACCTCTGACCTTCTTGAGGAGGAGGCAGGAGAAAATGGAAAAGAACATGGAGAAGCTGGACATCTAATATTGTATTCTATCCGAATCAAACATCTGCTCGAAAGGATTATGTGACCAACAAAGATGCAGCCGTTTAACATTACAATACAGTAGTGCTGAGCAAGAAATCCTGTCTGAAGTGGATGTAAACGTGGTCAAATGGTTCTGAGATTAAAAACAGTCAATCAATTAGGTTCAGTTGTCTGGGCTAAAACCCAATTCATGCAATATGTCTTGTACTGCAAGTTAAGTTTAAAGTTATTTATTTACTCATTTAGTTATGACAAAAACCTCAATAATAGCTGTAAGTTTTAGTTGTGTATAGTTTGACACTAACATTTTAATAACCGTTATACACTGAAATACCAAAAAACATAGGAACATTTGCAAATCCAATACAATAGGCCAACAACAAATTCTGTTCTTATGAATCTTTCAATGTTATTTGTGTTGTTCATCTGTCAGAAAGATGCTTTACATTGAAGTGTAGAGCAATGTTGTACAACACCACAACCTATAGCCTCCCAAAAACTTGATGTCATAAAAGTATACAACACAACTCTTAAATAAATATGGTTTAGCCAGTATGGGTGTTTAAGTTATGTTTGGTTTTATGCAGTTTGAGTGTTTTGCACTGAGGGTCAGAAGGATCAGTAACACAGGTATGTTGGTGGCCCTCACTATTGCATAATATAATGCACCTGTCAGTCACTTGGTTTGTCTGGATGGCAGGACATACAGCAGTTCTTACAACTCAAGCACCATTGCAAGATAAAGATAATCCATGAAGTGCAATACTGTGCTACAAGTCCATCTTAAAATCCACACCATTGTAAGTTCACAGCAGCATGCAATGAGAAAAAAGTGCAAAAATCAAGCCTTCCTTTTACCACTGTAGCATTTGGCTAATGATGAACATGTCTTGCACCACAGGAGAAAAGTGTTTGAAATTCAGCAGGACGTAGCTTTTACTGTGCGTTTCATTAGCATGAGCTAACAAGCTGGGGCTTAGCGTTTTTTACATTGAACACAAAAAATGGCATCCAATCTGTGGTTATAAACAGTGCACAAGAAAGAAAAGAAAAGAAAAAATTAAAAGACTAAGTTATGTCTTCTGCCTGTTATTACTTGCAGAATGGAGTTTACCACCTTTATAGGCTGACATTATTCTTTCTGACAAGTCATGACTGGAACTGTCCAAACACATATGCTTTTCATAGCCATACACCACATTTGTGCTTTCTCTCATAGAATGTTTCCTGCTAAAATAAGGATAATAAGGTGCTCTGTATAACCCTTCTTGTCAAAATTAATGGCAATCAAGCAAAACTGAAAAAGTTTGTTTAAATGCTACAGTAAATATTTCTGCAAAGTTTAATTTTAATGAACTTTGCACCTTAACCTCTACATTACTAACTTAAAAGGGACATATTATGCTTTTCCTTGTTTTCAGACATATATATAATGTCACAATGTCGGATGTTCACGTTAAAAGTGGCCGACGTGTCAAATAACGAGGTAAATGCATGTAGCAGTAATCCCTGTGAGCAGAAAGCAGCAGCTTCAGACTGCTCTGAACGCTTGGTTTCCAACAGTTTTTTCTACTTTCAGCCCGAGCTGACATCAGTTCGTGATGGATTTCTTTATATGGACATCTGCTATGTGCACAGCGTGCGAGTTCGCTGCCCTGTTCCGGGAGTAGTTACACCAAGCCACAACACAATTACACAGCACAGCAAAGTAAAATAAGTAGTTTACCTGTTGGAGGTGTGCTGGTTGTCTGCAATTCTTCATAAAACTGTGGCTGTTTCTGCATGTACTCTTCCTCCCTGCATTATTTCTAACTGATCTGCTGAACAAATAGCTCCAAATAGCTCCATATGTTGTTGTTTCGACCAGTTTTTAGCGCCACTAACGGAGCTCCACTGAGTCAGAGGAACACATTTTTACTTCCTGTAAATTCTTCACAATAAAAGTCTCCCATTAGTGAGTCATTTAAAAGCTTTTAATTTGAAGCAGTAAAGCAGGAAATGTTTGGTTTGCATTGATGTTACAGTTACACAACTCTGATATGTAAAACTGGCCAACTAGAACAGAGTGGGCTCATCGGGAGAGGGGCCTTAAAGAGACAGGAGCTAAAACGGAGTGTAAGAGAAACTGTGTATATTGAGAGGCTGCATAAAGGGCCAGTATAAGATAAATAAGGAGTTTTTTGAACTTTGAATCATGCAGAGCTACTCTAGTGGAGTCCAAAAATAAAAATTTAGAGCTGAAATGAGCATAATAGGTCCTCTTTAAAGGATCATTAAAATATCAATTTACAGTTTTCAGTCCATCTCCTGGATAAATAGTGTCCCTTTCACTGATGGACTTTTACTAACCACCCCAAACCTGGCCTCTTGCTCTACTTAAAATCAACTCTTGTCTGCAGCTCTGTTAAGTTTACCCCCGTTTCACAAGAGCCACAAGGTGCTATGTTCAGAAAATCTACGTTCCATTAGCAGCTTTTGGCAATGACAACCTTTTGACCTCTATCACTCCATCACGCAGGTAAACCTCTCTTTCTCTCTCTCTCTATCCCCCTTTATTTTTCTCTCCATACTTCACGGTTTCCAGTTGGAGGCACTTCGGAACAACTGCGGTGCACTTTGATTGCCCTCACTTTGTGGAAAAGGAATGCAGAGTTCACAAGTTCAAGTTGGGTTAGAGAGAGCGAGTGTGAGAGAGAGGGAGTCAGGGTAGGTAGGGTGATCTCAGAGTGTGAATTATAAATAAGCACCGTGCTCAGTAGATGCTTATCCTCTCCCAGTCATTTAAAAAAAATGCTATGGAGTTACAGGCGTGTGAGTAGATAATGCATGCATGTTTGGGGGGGTGGGGGGGGGGTTGTCATCTTCTGCACATCAATGAATTTACTGACATGACAACAATCGTCAGCATTTCTGCTTCAACATAATTAACATTTATACTACTAATTTGCTTTTTCAAATACGTTGTGAAGGAAATGTAATTGTCTTGTATCACACAGAAGTCATAAGGAGGTGGTTGGGGTGGAGGGTTGGATGTACAAAGCCAGAGACTGCAGTTCGCATCTGTTCCATGTGTGATCTCCCTTGTAGATTTAGGAAACTTAGAAGCTTTAGGTTAAAGATCTTCACATTTTTAAAGGGTAACTACACAAACTCTGCTAGCTCCCTCCCTCTCAACATATTTAACAGGACTGGAGGGCAACAACTGCAGGGGGCGTGGCTTCGTTGCTATGTAGTGTGTGACGCTGGGGGTCAGGGGACACTGGCCACCGCTCAGTGTAGCATGAACAGCAATGTAGAGCTGGTAGTCAGAGCTAACCAGCCATGAGCCGTTGCTGTCAGACTCTCCGTGTCCACACAGAGAGTCCACTGGAGCTTTGACAGTCACTAGAAGCACAGTCATGGCCCTTTGTAAAAGTTTCTGTGTTGTACCTGTATTATACCTGAGCTAGCAGCTCTACTATGAGAGGCTTTCTGGTGTGTGTGTGTGTGTGTGTGTGTGTGTGTCTATGGGGGAGTGTACGTATGTAGCCGCAGCCCTGCTGTTTATTGTGGTCAATCATCAACCCTGAATATATAAACTATATAGCCTCTAAATATAGCACAGTTTTCAGTCTGTTGTGTTTACTGCCACGGAAAAGGAATAAATCTGTTTTTGTACGACATTCTCGGTCCACCAACAGTCATCCGGCTTGCTAACGCTATATGATATGTGTGACAGGCATAAACTGATGGTTAGCCAGTGTTCTGCTATATATACTTGGCGCGGTAGCTGACAAGTATGAGTACAAGTAGCTGACAAAATAGACGTGATAATAGTCTTGCCTATTACATCACAGTTTGAGAGAAAGATATTTCGCTAGTGAAAACTACTATTGAGGCTTATTGGGCTACATGACAAGTCAGGGGATCACCAAAGTCATTAGGATTCATCCTCAGGGCACCGTGGATATCTGTACCAAATTTCACGGCAATTCATTTAGTAGTTGCTGAGATATTTCACTAAAATCCCACAAAGGCCAACCTGCTGGTGGTGCTAGTTGCGAAGTCAGGGGATCAACAAAGTCTGTAGGCTTCTGGGGACCATGAATATTTTGATGAAATTTAATGGCAATCCATCTAACAGTAATATATTTGTCTGGCCCAAAGTGATGGACCATCCGAACAGCCACAAATACGCCTAAAAAAGATATACAGTTGAAAAACTCTCGTAGTAGAATTGCAGTTCAATCTTTTATTTAAGTCCTTATTAAACAAAGGAAGAGCAGTGTCTCCCCGGAAAACATGTCTTATTCTTATCCCTTCATGAGTTGAGATCAAACAATAGTTTTTGTAGTCTAGCAAGGCACAGTCATATTGTCAATTCAGCCAAATATCTGATAGGTTACACTGGAACAGGCTTTATTCTTACATTAATAAGTATTAGCAGCTAAGTCATAATTCTGAAATAAATAAACACTTGAATGCAGAACATCTACTTCCAAGCCTGTCTATGTTGTTGGGACGGGTAGGAGTGTGTTTGATTATTAGTAATAATTCATAATTATCACAGATGATTATGAATTGTGAAATCGAAAGACTATTAATATCAATCAATAAATACTGTTGGATCTGTGAGGAGCACAGTTGATTATTTGCAATAATTATCAATTATCAATGATAAGTAATCAATTATAACAATTTCGGGGCACCACCCGGAAACCAATAACCAAAACAAGGTAGTCTCATAAAAGAGTTCACCTAGAATGTTAATATCTGAGAGATATCAACATTCAAAAGTGAACAAAGAAGGTTAAATTCGAGCTCTGACTCCTTCAATCAGCCACTTTTCACAATATGTCAAACACATTAATGACAAAAGAACTTCTCTTCAAAGATGTAACAGTATTTATTAAAAGCAAGATTAACAAAGTTGACATATGCTTCATTCAACAAACAAACTGTCCTAAAATCTAATTCTACCTAAGCAAACACAAAGCTATGTACAAGGTGAACACATGCAGGTAAATGCGTGTGTGTGTGTGTGTGTGTGTGTGTGTGCCAAGATGGCGACTTGGCCTGACGTGATGACGTCGTGGGTCTGGGACGCGGATGTGACTATGGGAGGAAGTCACGTCACAGGAGAACCGAATGGCGGAAGTACAGCGGTGTCTTGGTTAGACAATAGCAAGATGGCTCCACCTGGTGGTCGGCATCTTGCACTCACGAAATCCGTGAAAAACACACGTGTCTGACGGAGGATAAGGAAAAACAAAGCAAAGCTATCTGTGTAAAATGATGTCGGTGCGTGCGCCTGTGTGTGGGTTAGTCGAAAGAGAGAAAGAAAAAGGAGGAGAGACAACGACCATGAGAGGGAGAGAAGCGGTTCCTTTGTCCACAGAGAGCGCACATACGGACGGCAGTCTGTAGCGCACGTTTCTGATCGACAAAGCAAGTTACTTTCTCACGATGGCACAAACACAGCGGTAGTCCCGAGGGGGACAAACACAAAACAGTCTAGCATGATGAACACAACTTAACAGGCAGCAAACTTAAAATACTCCTCGGAGTAAAGCAGAGCAAATGGACTCAGTGGTCCGTCAACTCACAACAAAACAATAGCAATAAAGCTAAAAAGCTAAAAACTAAACAAAACAACAGCACTGAAGCTGAAACTAACACACTATAACACTGCCTCTGCCCAGACTTAAGCGTCTTACTTGGTCGCTTCAGAAAGCGAGCAGAGTGTGTGTTCAGTCCGTCTCTCAGTCCGGCTCTGTTCCTCAGCTCGGATGCTGACGGTGGCAGTCGTCACGCTGTCTGCAAATCTCACGGCAGCTGATTCTCGGCAGCGTGGTGGAGAAAACAGCAAAGTCGACTCAGTGGAAGAAGATCAGGGCAGAGAAGTTCCGCGTCTTCATGAAGGAAATCCGTTCTTACGTCTGCAGGGGAATTGAGAGCACTGGTTGCAGCAGCGGTCGCTCTCTCGGATCCAGGGATGGTGTTTGGGTGAACACGGGCGAGGGGAAAGACTTCGGTGAGGGAAAAACCTTCGTTAGTCAAGCTGACTCACAGGGGGACAGAACAGCCTTTTTTAGGGTGTCCTCTGATTTTAAAGGGGCGGTGATGTCATGGCTGTGTCATCATGATGCTCCGCTGTGCAGGAGCGTCTTCACCAATGAGAGACTGTATGTTGACTGTTTCCTGCTGAGGTGTGAAATTTGCAAAGCATCACTGGAAATGGAGTTTGCAATGGACCTTCATTGTCATTCAGCGTTTTTGGCGGTGTTCCTTTGTCTCAGGGGGAATAAAGGAAAGGAGGCACCTCATGGTCAGGCCTCAGTGGGTACCTGTAGGCCTTCTCTGTGTGACCTCATGATTTGAGGCCCAACAATGTCATGATCCAGTAGTAGTGAAATCTCTTTTTACTGTAAGACAATAGGTTATTAACGAATTATTGAAGGATAGGTATTAATTACTGTCTCAGTAGTTGTGTATCAAGAGGCTGCTTTCCCCTTCTGCCTTTTCTTTCACTGTCAAGGGCAAAAGACTCCTCTCTTTGGATGGTGGGCTGTAGTCCTGTTGTACAAATGTACCTTGGTGTAGGTGTACAATGTTGTGGTTAAATACGCTGAGAACAGGGCAGAGACATTTCTTTTCCTTGTTTTTAAGTAGTGTTCTGTATCCCACTTGTACTTCCTGAGGTTGATTGTGTGAATTTCCTCCTTGTGTTGTAAATTGAGTCTTTTCTGAATCTGGTGAATATATAAATGAAAGAACATTTGTCTAAGTGCTTCTGCTTGTGTAAAATTTTCATTCCTCAGCTCTCATGCTTTAGCAGACACACGCTCAGTGATGAAAGGCATTGTTGAACATTTCTCTCTGCGTCTTAAGCCAGTACTCATTTCACTTTGCCATAATTGGAGCGCATGTGTCTGTTCCCTCAGTATTCATTCAATGAATTAGTACAGACAAGATTCTTTTTTTAAATAGAATATCTCCTATTCCTCTTCCAGGTCCTCAGATGAAATAGCCGAATTCAAGCCATCACCGGACACGGCTATTTCTGGTAAGTGCTCTTCCTTCTTGGAAACTCTTTGTTTTGAGATATGAATTTAACTGTGTCCAGAGGTGCCAGAAGGACAAATCATCCAACTGAAAAAGAATTCAAAGTTGACATTTAATTTTCAGTTATCCCATTATTTTTTTATTATTCTTGTATTTTTAATTTAAGAAAAAAAAAAAATTCTTTCCAAAAAAAAGAAAACTCTGGGGCAAAGTCATAAAAGGATTGTGCAGTTTTTGCAGCCGCTAAACCTGTGCAGATGAGTCAAAAAGAAACCATGTAATTCACAAAGCACCCACAAAGGATGAAACAAACCTCAAACTGGCTGCTAAGCAAATACATCTGGTGCAAAATTGGCCTCTTTATATGCAACTGAGCCTTGCAAAACAGTCCACTTCACAAAGACCAGCACTAACAGCCACACATCGTTAGAGTGAAATTATTAGCATCTTCAGACAGTTGGTGGTAACTGAAGCTCACTCAATCATTCACTCACTCACTCCTCTCTCTCTCTCTCTATCTATCTATCTATCTATTTATCTATCGCTCCAAATCTTCAAGCTTATGAGGTATTGAATGATATTGAATTGATATTGAATGATATCAAGGGCAAAATCAAGTGGAGCTGGAGATCAAGTAGGTATGGGGTGGTAGGCTTATCTTGGACTTTAAGCTACTTAAGAATAAAATTGTCCTGACAGCTCTGATGGAGCTCATAATTCATCCATAAGGGCTGCTTTAATTAAGCAATGTTACACTCAAGGGTGTGCTTTACCGTCACTGTGCTTATGGAACTCGGCGCAAGCACCTCATTCCTGACCGCATCACTGTCGTGCCAACAGTTAAGGTGAAGCACACCCTCTAATGTAATATTGCGATTATACAACATTTACCAACAAAATAAGATATAGACAAAATGTATTTACATTGTGAGGCAGTTCACTTTAAAAATAAAAAACTTTTTGCTTGTGTTATCTCCGTTTCCATGGAAATACATGGGGTATTACCAATCTGGAAAACAATCAGTCACGTCAGTAGACTCCTATATAATGAAACCTAGTTTACTACTCCAGCAAGTAGGCCAACCCTTAGTAACGACCTAGTAGCTAGTAGCACTACTAAGCTAGTAGCATCGTGTCACCGCCTCACCAGCACAGCTGATGGAGGATGCCAGAGTGGAAGCTGAGATATACTCTCAACTGAAGGGAAAATGGCTATGTTTTGCTGTGTATGGAGGTGCCGGGTAACGATAAAGAGTGGAGAAGGGTTCGGGTTTTGTGTGTGTGTGTGTGTGTGCGTATGTAACTCGTCCCACAGTCTCAGAGTTCAATCCACTCAGTAAAGTGTCTGTTTTGTTTTCCCCACAACTCCTAATCAGTTCAGTTCAATCCAGTTTCACAAAAATAAAAGAAATAAAACTGAAAAGTCTGCTCCGTATTTTCACCGCAGATCCCCCCACGAAACAAAACAAACCACAGACACTAGCAAAGCAACACAGTACATAAAATAAAGCCAGAAGAAATGTCAGAAAGGTCAGACCACCGTGTTTAACTATATATCTTCAAATGTTACAGTTACGGATGAAAATGACAACAGAAAAAAACAAGTTTCCCAAGTTCACATATCTCCGCAATTCAAATCAACCACCAGTCATCTACCCGGAAGTGACTGTTGTTCTTAGCTGGACATCATGGTCTGTAGTTCTAATGAATAGCGGAGTAATATTTTTAGTGATGAGGCTTTTTTTGGCACGGCTAGGTGTGCTGTCATGCTGATTTGAGCACATTCTAAATGTCTAGTTGACCAATCAGATTGCTTGGTCAGAACTACGTGTTGTATAATACAAATTATTCCATGGTATAAACCTGGAATCTATGTGTAACAGCTGAGCTGTGTAGATGTGTAGCAGAACACAGAACGTCAATTACTGTCATATCCTGACCAGTCTGGTGTTAATGAGTTACCATTGCTGTGCCTGACTCTGAATGGCCCCACTCTCAAGGAAAGTCCATTGGCTGGACTGAAATGATTCTGACACATTTAAATATTTCATACTTTTTTTTGCACCGCTCCGTTTTTAAATAGTATTTATGTGACACCATCAAAACAGCACTTGCTTGCTTGTTTTTCCTTATGCACACTAAAGAAACCTTGTGTCTTTAGTATGATCCAAGTGTAGTGGTGCCAAATGGTGGTGTGTTGGATTTGATGATGTACAGACATAGATGTTTGTTATGGATAAAATGTGTGTGGGTCCTTTGTATAAGACCCCTAAAGTTAGGTACACCCCAGGGTTTACCAGCACATTGTAATAATACCATCACAGATGGTACCTCCACAACTGTCAAAGTCAAATCAAGTCAAGTCAAGTCCATTTTGTTTGTAATAGCCCAATATCACAAATTACAAATGTGCCTCAGGAGGCTTTACAGTACAGCAGTACAACATCCTCTGCCCTTAGACCCCCGGTTCTAGTAAGGAAAAACTCCCTAAAAAAAACCCTCATGAAGAGGGAAAAAATGGAGGAAACCTCAGGAAGAGCAAAAGAGGAGGGAAACCCCTTCCAGGACAGACAGATGTGCAATAGATGTTGTATGTACAGAATAGAACACGAATTACAGAATATAGCATTGAACAGGATACCAAAATTATAATGGATTTATAATATATGAAGAATGTGATGAAGAGGATGCCAAACAGCTTCCAGGTGCCACTAGAACAGAATATGACCTGAGCCATGTGACCTCCAACACCATGAAGACCTGGCAGGAGGACAGACTACACATGCACACAGGGGAGACTCACATCACACCATTCACATACACAGAAGAGAAGAGACAAGAAAGGACATTACTCAAAGTGGCAAGAGAGGCGACATAGCAAAAAGTTGTACCTTGGATAAGTCCCAGTATTTATGATCCACCCACCCACTTTTACTACTGTAAGGATGTGTCTGCCTGCAGAAATCCAATGAAATCCAAATCCTAAGTCTGAGCCAAATCCAAACTGAAAAAGTTCTTTTCTGTGGACTTTTTCAGATATTTTTCATTATAGTATTATCCAAATAAGGGAGACTTACGGTGGCCCTGAAGTGCAAAACACATTTTAGGAAACACAAAAACAAAACAGAAAACACAACATCTCATAAAACGAGAGAGAGCGTGACAGAGTGCAAGATTTGTTGTCTCTACCTTTTCCATTTTGTGAAATGTTGTGTTTATGAATCGTGTTTTGTGAAATGTTGTGTTTTGTGAAATGTTGTGTTTTGTGAAATGTTGCGTTTTGCATCTCAGGACCACTGTAACTTTACCAAAAGGCTCCAACAAGAGTGAATTTAGTTGCGTTTAGTAATACTAACACTTGAAAACAACTTTCATCATGATACTAAACCTAATTTTTTATCAACTTGAAAGTGTGTGTCACAGGTTTAGAAAGTAAATATACAGTAGATAACCCTTAATTTTACAGGGGCTATAATGTCCTGATTAACCAACCGCTTACTAGAAGAACTGACAGGATTTCATTTAAACTCCCCAACTGACCAAACCAAAAAAAAAAAAGACCTGACCAGGTTGTGTATGGAATGAATTGATACCAATTGTATTGATACCACTGTCTTCATTTTCCCTATAATTACCACCAATATACCTAATGCTTTCCAGGAACCTTCCTGTGTATTTACAGTTACAATAAATTGTTCTCTATACTATGAGGGAGAAGACTGACAAACCAAGTAAAGCATTAAAGTATTAATGTTAAAAGTAATTAAATATGAATTATAAAGCAGCAATGACATACTAATGGACATGTAAAAGAACAGAAAAATAGATACATTTAAAAAAGAATAACAAATCATAATTCCAGCAAAGATAATGTGTTATGTAATAATAATAATTACTTCATATAGACAATTTATGAAATAATCAAATAATATTAATACAAACTGTACTTAAAAGCTTGACTGAAAGATAATGTATAATTTGGTTTTAACAGAGGATACAGAGCATATAACATATTTCTTAAAGCATTACTTAAAATATTTGTGCATTTATGAAATTTTTGCCATCTACACTATGGAACAGTTAAAAGCCTCTCTCTGGCTGATACAGCAGCGTTGGGTAAACAGTGACATAAAAGACGGGAAAAACATGCTAGGCCAAGGCCATTTAGTGCTTTAAAAGTAAAGTTTAAATAAAGTTAAGATGAGCTGTAAAACTGTCTGGAAGACAGTACAGGGTAGATGAAATAGGACTAATTCTTTCCAGTTAAGAGTATACCCGTATCATTCTGAAATAACATTTTGCATCAGTAAAGATATTCCATATTTTAATTTGTTTCAATTTAATTTAGCAGATGCTATTTATCCAAAGCATATCTTTCTTTTGTATCACATGACATATTTTTGACATGCAATACTGTTGTTTATGTTCCAAATATATTCTGTTTACTGTATCCAAGTCTCCCTATGCAATAACAATGATTACATAACAAAATCTTTAGGGTTCCAGACTTTCAATTCACACCCGTCTTGTTGGTCTGGTTCTAGTTCTTCATCCACGTAGTAAGAATAATAATAATTTCTATGAGTCTGGGTCCCAGTGAAACTCAAAATTCTTTCATTTGGGCTCCCAGAGGTGAAAAAAGTTAAAGAACCCCTGAAGTAGAAAAGTTTCAGTTAAAAAAGAAGAAGAAGAGACCAATGTTGCCTCAGATATGCTCTGCTGCCTTCTCTACACTCCTGTCTTCACACACGCAGAACACTGCTGCTTTCCAGCCTTTGTGTGTACATAGTGTGTGTCCTCTGTGCATGTGTATGAGTGCACTGTGGACTGTGGACTGAGAGTAGCAGGTCTTCAGGGGCAGCTCTGTACCCAAGGCTCATTTTAATATATGTAAAAGCTATGGCTCACTGGAGAGCCTGTACAATGGACTGATCGGCCTCAGGGATGTGTCAGAGACCAGTGTGTGTGCGTGTGTGTGTGTGTGTGAGATGAGAGAGACAGTGGCCGAGGTTTGGACATGCGTCAATGGTCTGCCTGCACACTGCAATCTCAGACCCTGACACTTTCAACATACACACACACACGTACACCAGTCGGCCTTGAGGTCTGACACATTTGCATGTGACTGTCCGCTGTGGCAGAGCCCTGCAGTGTGAAGAACCTCACAGCAGTCATTCTCTAACACTGCCACCTAACATGTGTTTGCGATTTCTTCAATCTGAGCAAACAGGTCACTCTATTCTGACCAATTACAGGAAGGCCTGGAGGCTCCAACTGCAGCTATGCAGAAGGTCCAGATCTATGAAGTCAAGCAGGTGTTGATTAATGGATGAGGGTGATGAGCAGCAGAGTGTTTTTATTTACAGTGTGATTTATATATTTATAGCAATATGTGGGGGAATTCAGTTATTGTGGGACACTTTTTCTGCTGTAGAAGGCACACAGAAGGACTGTTCATCAGTAGAGTTTCTATATTTTATCTAGTGGAATGACAAAAAAATGTTACTTCATACTATTGCAAGCTTTGTGGCACTTGTGTCAGGTGAAATGTGTATCTGAGTGTCGAGGCACTTGAAGGCTACTCTACTGTTGCATAGCTTGTACCTGATTTGTATAGCGCTTTAGACAAATAAATGTAAATAAAACATTTTACATATATATATTTACAAGCTACACTCATCACATGACCCCTGTGTCACTCAGGGGTTTTGTTGGAATATGGACAGGCTTCTTGTGGTTAATTCAAACCTTTAATTACATACGTTTACAGTGTTCGTTTGTTTTTGGTTTTGTTTTTTTTTCTTTTAGATGCATGTATATAAATATTATGTTATATATTGTAATGTAATATTATAGAATATATATGATACAAGGCTGTACTTTTAATGCTATACTACTACTACTACTACTACTACTACTAATAATAATAATAATAATAATAATAATAATCAACTTTATTCATATAGCACTTTCCTTAACAAAGTTAAAAAACAGAAAATAAGAAAGAAACAACAAACAGTAATTAAAAACAAATAAAAACAAACACAGCACATAGATTAAACCAGGGCTGGTATGTATAAAACTTCTAATAAATGGTCTTAAGAATGGTCCTAAATTTTGACTTATGAATCAAAAGATCATTGGTAAAAAGTAGAACTTGGAAGCTTTGTATGAAGTAAGAAGTATAAATGTTGACTGTAGTGCCCCTAAGTTTTGTAAAATAAGGACTACAATCATGTCTACACAAAACTCTCCTTTGAGCACCCAGTCAGCCAATAGCAGACTTCCAAAGACATGTGACATGTGATTCATTGTATCCAACATCATACAGTATACACTTCAATATGTTGAAGCATGCAAAAGGAAAGTTTATATAAGATAATTCCCAACAGTTATATTGACAACATAATGATGTAATATTACTTATTTTTCATGAGTTAAAGAGGGTTATTTACATATGATATATTATATATTATAGTATTATTATATAATATTATATTAAGGATATATTCTGTATGTGAATTAAAAAAACATTTAGTTGTTCCTGTTTGTCCATAACAGGAAACACTAACCTAAAATGAAACCTTTACAAAAAAAAACTCACCAGAATTCTTGTATTAACCAGCTCAGCTAATATAATACATTTTTGACATAAGTGGGTTTAACTTCAACATTAGAAAGACCTACACCAACAGCCAGTGGCTGACAGTACAAGACTGATCATGTATGAATCTGAGGACATAATATAATAATGGAAGGTGAATCAGGGCAGTATACTCACTAATCCACAGTGACTTTTGTTCTAGTGTCTATTTAGAGTAAAAGCTTTTGTCCCTTCATGTTGCCTGGAAACATGAATTACTTGCAGAGTCAGTTTAAATGAGAACAAAATATATATAAGAACAAAATATATAGTAGAAAGACCACAGAACACAGGAAAACAGTTAAAAAATCAAGTAGCAAGGAAGACACAGTTTGGTTTATTTTCCTTAAACAATGTGACAGAAGACATAATTAAGCTGTTAGAGAACATTCCATCTTTCCCAATTATTACTCAATCATGTAGGTAGCAGATAAACAACTGCTGGGGTGTAAAATTATAACCTGTCAATAGAACTGTAACATTGGCAAGCAAGACATGAGAGATACTGACAAGGGAATGAAGAATGGGGACGGAAAAGGGAAAACAAAGATATAAAATAGGAAAAACCAAGAGTGCGCTGGCAGCTATACGCTTGGCTGGCTGAAATTAAGGCAGGCATATATGCAGAACACACACACACAGATAAAAATGGATGGATGCATGCAAGAGATGGTGCTCAAACATGTATGACTATATAGATGCATGCAATCACCTTACTTTTACATTTCATGGCTATACTGCATCATTTAATCAAACTCCCCTCCCCTCCAACATACAGTGTCTTTCAAAAGCAATGCACACGTCAGACATTGTCATCACTCTCTTGCGCATTTTCAACAGTATATGAGGCAACGTCTCTCCACTTCCTTGGGAACTTTCTTAGAAGCCCCTTGTAATGCTGCTCTGGGGTCAACCAGAGGTTAAAACACTCATAAATATTTTACCTGCCCAACCAGGGGAAGAAAAAAGCACTATACTTGTCTGGTGTGCTGTGTTCACAAGAAGCAGTGGGGGAGAAAGAGAAAGGCACATCACTCAGCACATTTACATGTGCAGGAAATAACTCCTAAACTGTAAATACACAGATTAAAGGGCTTCTCCAGTGATTCAGTGTTGCACTACCATATAGCTGGGGGACTCACAAGAGACAGATGAAAAAAAGAATTAACAAAATTGAAGCAGCAGAGACTGAGATATCCTAACTTTTTGTCTTTAGTATGGGTGAATCCTTTTTGTTCAACCTTCCCTGCCTGGTAAAAACCATAGAATTTTGTTAGACATGTCTTTCAAATGCCCCCCTGTGACACAAGGTTTCTGTTACTAGGCTGTCATAACCTTGATGACATCATCATCCAGCGAAATATGTCCTCAAATTTCCTTGACAAAGATCCTACAGAGCCACAGAAGACATAAAACTGTTTTCACAGAGTCATATTCCACATGGTGAGTGAACTGATCGTAAAGTCAACAGGGTCAGACAAGGGGTTTAGACAAAAGTGCTGTATTGAGTGTTTTTTGCATGTTTTAGCTAAAAGTAATGTTTGGAATAAACTCATCAAGTGGATGGAGAGAGTAGAGGTATATTATGCTGGAGAAGTGGTTTGAAAAGTTTTAAGTATCTTCCACTGTGAAACTGCTCACTATTGCAATTAATAGTGAGCAACATGAGTTTAAGATGCTCTCAACCTTCCTTTTCCAAAAAGATGGAAACAACAATCTTCTTAAGCCAACAATCTTCTTAAGCCAACAAGTCTTTGATCAAACTATATGTTTTAGGTGGAAAATCACTTAAAGGATAAAGCATTTTTTCTCTATTTCCATTACTGTTTTTGATATACTGCATTTACACTGACCTTGTGTTAGAACTGCCTCTTCCACTGCAGGTTAGCTTACCTGCTCTTGGAAAACAATTAATTAAAAACAGCTGCAGAGACATACTGCTACCTTGATGATCATAGTCCATCGTTTTAAATTTTACTGTATCTTCACCCAAGATTACTTTTTATTTCAGCCGTCGAATTTAGGGCTCCACTGCAGTATTTCTGTTTGTAACTTCTCAGTGTACTTGTATATAATGTTGTTGTTTTTTTCTTATATTAGGGGACAAATGTCATTAGTACTCCTGTTTTGATAGTAATATTAAATGTATTGTTTTAACATTCACCTGTTACAGTAATTCGGTATAACAGCAGTGTAACAACACTTGCTGCTGAACAGAATGGAACACATTTCTATACAAGTTGTCAAATTCACATTCTCATTTTCACCACCTCCATGTTTGTTGTGTTGTCGTGTGGGTTTGAGTTTGCCACAACAGAGAGGAATTATGCAACACTGAGTCTCCCACCAACTCATCAACATACCATAAGTCAGTGCTCCACACTTCCAGCTATATTAACACACACAGTAATGCAACTTTTTCAAAAAGAAAACAAAATATATTCACTTTAATAAGTAAGTTTTAACTCTCTTTCATTGGAACTATATGCTGCAACATTTAAAAATGTTTAACAGTAATGTGTGTGATGAGGCACAAAACATGCAAAAAACACAAAAGCACTTTCTTACAACAGTCATTTTTGAGCTTTTACAATTTACCATTTACTGTATATCAAGTCCAGTGTCTAAATGGCTAGACAGTTACCTTACCTGCCCCATGCATAACATAATTAAAAAATATTTTACCTGTAAGGGAACAGCTTCCAACATCTGGTACAGGAACAACTATGTGACTTTATTTAGATGAAGGATCAACGGACAGAGTGGACATATCATAGCCCCTGCCGATTGGAAATAATCCTTAACAGATATTCATAAATCCTCTGCTAGTAGACAAGTTACTTTTTCTGAGGTCACTGCAAACATTTCATTTCCCCGTTTTTGAAAAAAAGCTTCATTTTGGCCTTAGCAACAGCCAATAGACAATTTTGACCCAATGTTAATTAATTTTGTCAATGAAAACTATGATGAAATATATTTGATAATGAAACTGTTTTTACCGATAACTGTTCACGGCCTTTTGCTGCCAGATTAACTATAAAATGGGCTCAGAGGTAAAAACTGGTGATTGAACAAAATAAACAAACTAATAAACAAATATTTGTACAAAGCACATTTTTCCAGCCTTGCTGAACATTGTGCTAGATATGTAAAAGGTAACATCCTTAAAGTGTTGGAAAAGAGTAAAATAGCTCTTTTATTATCATTTAAGAAAGTGGATTAGGATTAAAGTTTAGGATTAATGCACAACAATATGATCGCAAGAGAGACAGTCCTCACAAGAAGGGTAATATTAATGTGTGTGTGTGTGTGTGAGAGAGAGAGAGAGAGAGAGAGAGAGAGTGAATGCGAGTGTAAAGCACTTGCCCTCACAAGTGCTGGGGCAGCTCCAGTGAGTCACAGTGCCATGTATACTTCTCTCATCCAACATTTACAAGCCTTCTGCTCTCTCTCTCTCTCTCTCTCTCTCTCTCTCTTTCTCTCTCTCTCTCTTTCTTTCTCTCTCTCTCTCTCTCTCTGCTGCTGACACATTACCCATGCTCCACTGCTTCCCCTCCTCTCCATCTCTTGTTTCTCTTCGCTCATCACCAGCTCTCTTCCGTTGCATTTGTTTTCTCTTCCTTTGACTTTGCTTTTGTCTTATTTCATCATCTTTTTCTTCTCATCTTCTCATCTCATTTCACCTCCTCTCACATTACCTTTTCGTTCTTATTTCCTCTCTAATATATATTTTACTCATCTCATTTCTCTTCTCCTCTTCCCTTACCCCCACCCTTCCTGCTCCTCTTCACCTACCATTTTCCTCCTCAATCTTTTATTTATTATCTTTTTTTATCTGTCCTCTCTCCTTCTCATCTCCCTTATCCTTCACCTTTTTTCTTCTTTTTGCTTTTTATAATCTCTCCCTCCTCTCTTTTGCTTTGGTATTTTGTTTTCCAGGCCTCTTTGAAGATTCTTGTCACCTCTTCTTGAACTTTCTTGTCTTTTCTCTCCTTATATTTGTTTTCTCTTTCCATCTCTCCTTTCTATTCTTCGATTTTCTTCACTTTAGCTTCAATGTTAAAGCTGAACTTTATATATTTTTTCCAACTTAGAATTTATTGCAGAGCTATTGCATTAGACTGTATAATACTGCACAGGTGTTCATGTTATTGCGTCCATCCCCATGTAGCTTCAACTATTTTCCAAACCAGTTTTCCTCTGCAAAAAGCTCACCATGATTAAAGGTGGTTATAGGCCTGCTGTTGTTTGCGTTTGAGAAACAATATCACACAAGAGAAAAATAAAGTGATGCTTGATTATTACTTATGCTTGTTTAAAGGAGTGGTTGTCAAATACAAGGAGTAAATACAAGAGGAATCACCAGTGTTGACACAATGCAAACGCCGCAGTGCTCGCTGTCAGATGTCCAAATTTGCTGAGAGCAAATTTTGAGTAGTGCGGAGATGAGGGTTGGTTTTAGGGTTTGTTGGTTATTATTTTCTCTCTTTTCTCTCTTTTGCTTTTCTTCTTACTTCTTTTTCTATCCCTGAGGCTGCCCAAGCAGCAATCTCCGGGGCTGAAAAATGAAGTCAATGCAGAAGTGCCAAAAACTGCAGTTCCTCGAATGGCCACTTGAGGCTGGCTCCGAGAGCAAGGCAATCCCCATAGACCCCCATGTTAATATGCTTTACAGCAGAAATAAATGTTTACAGCCTGATACAAAAAATGGCTTTGGTCTCTATAGATAATTTCTCCTTTCATGACAACTGTACAGGGCATGTATTTTTTTATAACTCACACATTTAAATTTTATTAAGCCATAAAGTTATGCATAATTAAGGATGTGGCCACTTTGAGTGACAGGTCACTATGTCAGTATTTTCTTTAAGGTCTATAAGTCTGCTTTACATCTATACCTCCAGAATGGCTTTTCACAAAGAACCAGGCCTCCACCAAACATATTGAACCCAACTAACCAAAACCTATTCAAACTTTAACCATAGCAGTGACAGATCACAAAATAATTTGAAAATGTTATTTGTAATAGTTTTGGAAGGCACTAACAAATGGTCACTCTGTTGATAGTCAGATCAGGAAATGTGTGTTTGAGGACTTTTCTTGGAAGGCTATGACAAGTGACCTATATTGTTCTTTAGGTATGAAACTCAAACTATAGATACCACTATGGGTAAGTGAGAGGATATGTTGTTTTAATTGAGCTAACCCTTAAATGTCTTGAAACCTGTGTTGTTTACATCAGGGGTCAGCAATTAGGTTCAACCATGGGCCAAATTTTTTCAGCACTGTTAACTGGGGGGCCAATATTGTACAGCCCAATGTTTTAATATGTTTTGTTTGTTTATTTATTTTAATTTATTCAAGAATAAAACTGATTCATGAAACAGTTTTAGGTTGTATTTGGGGGCAGATGTCATAATTCCCATTAGTAAGTGAGAGCAAACAGAGTTATAGCAGCTTATGTTAATTACTATATGTTGCCTCATTTGGCAAAAAATGACTCATAAACATGAAAATATCTTAAGTGTTACACTACCAGACTAGAAATGTAAAGTGTATCCTCACACAATAAACAGTTGCCTACTTCCTTTATGGCTGACACAAATCTGCTCTGGTGTGATCGATGTTCCTCTTGTCGTAAGTTTGTACAATATTACAAGGTCATATTTATTAGGATTTACATGAGCCTTGTGTTTACATCATTATCTCCTACAAATTTATGGAGAGTCATGTAAAAGACTGAATGTAATGTATAAAAGGGAAAATTTAAGTTTTCGTACGGGGGCCAAATAATTTTGCCTACCACATGTTTACCCCATCTTCTTCTCTTCTTTTATTGGCATATTGGAACTTTTTTGTAGCGTATTAGAACCATCAACTCTTCGTTTCCATTACTGACCTTTGCAGTGTGTATCAGTGTGTATCACTTCATCCACATGCCTCCGCCATCATGTGCATCCTTTCATGCACACTGCTAGAGCATGTATTACAAACAATATTAGGGCCTGCTTATCATCAACACTGTTGTACAACGCCACCAGTGGTCAAAACTCTGCAGAGCACCTTTAACTTGTACACAGCTTTATGTATAGCATTATGTATGGGATGACAGAGTGATAATGATAGCAATAGTTATAGCATCCTGTTTTGTGGCTGTGTTGCATTATAGACAAATGAGGTAGGTGTGGATAGAGAGATTGCTATGACATCTATGGCATCTATCTTTAAATATAGATTTCTCCCTTATAATTGCTGAACATGGGTACAAAACAATGAAAGAAACCCTTTTACCACCGACGCTGATGTAGCCGAGCTGGAAATATATGGCCACAAGGTCACATCTATACCTGGGTAGTTATTCAGAGTAATAAGAAAGAATACTCCAGCAAACAAAAATATGACTCCAAGAATGTAAGGTATATCGCCAAGAGCTGTTTTAACAGTGGTAAGGGGTTACAGGGTTGACAGTGCTTTCTGCATCTCAATGGTGAAGCAGGCAAAAGTTTTTTTTCAAGGAAATATGTTCCATTCTAACGAGGGGAAACACATTGTGACCTCATCTACAAATGTGCAGTAATCACTTTTGTAGTTAAGAACGTCAGACCCTTACACAGAAACAGTACTGGGTGAAATTATTTTCTTTTTGTTCCATGTTCAGTGCTCATCTTTCACTGGTTAAAGGCTTTTGTGACCTTTTGGGAAAATAATGTTGATGAAGCAGTATATGTCAGAAACATAGGTACATTGGGAAAATTGATCAAATGGAGGGTTTTGCAAGACGCTGTTGATATGTAATTACTTGGATATCAAAGGCCATGGTCAGGCAGGGGCAGTGGATGAGGCCTTTCAGTGGGCTTGCTTGGTCAGGACTCATTCATACACTCATAACACATTGGACACTGGTTTTAATTAAGCTTCACTGATTGCTTTAGATAAAGTCTGTGTTGCTAGAGATATGGATTGGGAGGCTGAAACCTCCAGTGAACTTTTTTTTTCGAGGCATAGTGTGCTGTGGCACTATTAACCTGGGTTTTTGGAGAAACTGTCTCTATCAAAGGGGATTTTTAAGGGAGTCCATTTAGAAAAATACTCCCTCCAACATTTGCCGCAGCCTCTTTGTCTTCAGTTGGAAATGACAGATGAGGTTTCAAAAGGGATGAGGCCATGTTCAAGGACAGCCCAAGTGCAATTTCAAGGTGAAATGTGGAAGTAGAAGGAAAAAGAAAATAATCACACATTCCTTTGCTCTCACTTTCCTCTTCCTGCCTTTTCTCCTAATAAACTGGGGAAACAGCCAACAACACTTCCCCAAAATTAAGTCAGAAATCAGAATTTTTCAGAAATGTCAGAAATCAGAATATCTTCAAACAACTTGTTTTCAAAAGTAATCACCCTCAATACTTGACATCAATTCACCAAATGTTCACCATATATTGAACAATCATTTTGTTAATAATAGATTAAAAAGAAAATGCTCTCCAGAAAGCCATGATGAAATTGATTAATAAGAAATTTAATCTTGTAAATAATTTTCTAATTATAAAAGCCATTTGATATGTTTGGCTCAATGGGTAAAATATATACCACTTAAGAATAACAGTGTGGGCGCAAATCTTTTCAAAAAATCTACTCATCAGCCATAACAAGCCAGAATAAAAAAATTAAATTAAATTCTGCAAGACTAACTTGAAAGTGATCTACATCATACTTCTTTAGAAAGCCCACATTATACATTAGTTCAGATTGTCAAGATGTCTTTCCTTTGTCTTACCTCATAAATCACAATACTTGTCCAGTGCAAAGTTAGTATGTCTGTCTAATATTTAGGTCAGTGATTCAAGACTAAACTTCATGCATAAAATGAATGAATTCATTTTGAAATTCATTTCTTCCACTTGCTCTTTGTGCTTGAACTCCAACATGTAGCACACACATTGTGCCTCTGAAACGGCAAAAGTAAACATGAATAGCATTTAACTGTCATGAATAAAATAGTTGGCACCATTTTTATTCCTACTTTGTTGCATCTTTGTGTGTTTCGGATGGAAATTGTCAGACCTGAGAAAAGCTAATAATTGACATCCTTTTCAATTCTGCAGCAGTGGTGTGCTGCTGCAGAATGAATATAGGGTGAACACTGCTCAGATTATGAGACAACAAGTATCATCACTCAGCGTTGTGGACTGCATGTGCAGTTATGGTTGCATGTTTTAATATCAAAATTTCTCTTTAGTGTTGAATTTGTGTGTGTGTGTGTGTGTGTGTGTGTGTGTGTGTATGTGTGTGTGTGTGTGTGTGTGTGTGTGTGTGTGTGTGTGTGTGTGTGTGTGCGCACCCGTTTGGAGTCCTTGCGTTCCTTTGAAAATGGTTTTAATATCAAGCCTTCCCTGTAGTGTTCGGCTTCTTTCAGTGCTTTGTTTGAACAGTGTGGTGTACAAATCCACTGTGGCCTGCTCTCGGCTAGAAAGGAGAGGAGAGAGAGAGGGCAAGACTTTAACAGAGAGAGCGCAAGAGAGAGAGTTATTAGGAGTGTGTTTGTCTAAAGATATGTGGACACACACTGTGATGAGCTAAGTAAAGGCCACAGTGTGGGAGAGCCAATAACCAGAGACAGACCAAATATTTAGTGGTGAATATAATCTCCAATAGCTGGAATGTTGGACAAGGTTTACCATTGATGATTTGAAATAATGTGATGGCCATTGTGGCGCCACATGGGTTCGAAAAAGAAGGGAGAAGCCCTGGCTCAGTTTTTTGAGCTTTTTTTCATTAATGTGCAGTGAAATTACATTTCACATTGATATATGCCATTACAGAACGTTTAGTATTAAAATAAATTACAATATGACTAATGATAAAAGAAGCTTCTTATATTGATTTACTATGAACTGGTATTGGCAATTGAGTTATTCTATGCCACAAAATAATCCACATGTTATTTTTAACCAGGGAAACACAGTGCTGATTTTAGAATTAAATCATTCATAATTAGACATTCTCAACAACTGTACAAATGATTAGCTACAGCACTACCCTGAATCCAAAGGTATAGCGACTTCAAAAGCCCATGCATGGAACTCTGGTCTTGTAAGGTCAGAGCTGTAAGTCCTCAGTTCTACGCAATGCATTTAACTGTTCAGAGCCTCCAGATTTGGAGGGACCCTTTCTAATTGTTTATCCACAATTTCAATTGCAACAGTGTCTATGTCCTTCAGAATGATGTGTTTGTTGCTGTTTGTCAGTCCACAAACTTTTTACAACAGAAGGGTATTACAAAATCTTACACATTGTCTGAATAAAAATTGGATCATGATTCAGCTTCTGCTGCAGTAGATTGCACTGGGCAATCGCATCTGTTAAGCATTTGTAGCATGTACTCTGTAACATTGTGTTTATTCTATCTAGTTCATATACATTAAGAAGAAGAGAAACAAATTCTTTGCTTTTAATTTCCCATATCAGAGGAATCTAATATGCTCTGTAGTATTTTTGCCATCTGACAAGCCTTCAAACTGGACTACAGGACAAGTTTATAATTCATGTTCTCACTAGAACCTGTAACAAAACATCTTAAGTTTGAGTGTGTCTTTTTACTGGAAGTATTACATACTACTGTACACCTGACATGTAAATGCTGTATCATTAGGTTATTCATCTTTTGCCAATAAGTCAAAAGTCTGGCACTCAACACTAGTGGAATGCTAGTCAACAATAGATCATTTGATGCATTTTAAAGTAATGTTGACAAGGTTGATTACCAGTGCTTCTTAAATCAGTGTTTAGTGTTTGCTTCTTTTATTGTATATTCTTATACTGTATATAGGAATATTCAACTGAAAAATGTTGGCAATGAATTTTCAAACACATTGTCATTGATCATAAAGTTTGACAAATAGTCTGACAAAAACTTTCTATTTTGTGAGTGTGCTGTATTCCTGCCACCATGGTATGGCAAACTAAATGATGAATATGATGTCAATGTTATTCTAGATGTTCACAAATATACATATAAGATGTAGATTTTGTATTTTTTAAGATTTATGTTGTATAAAATCTATTTCTAGTGTTGAAATAGCTTGTGTAATTCCTAAATTACATACTTACAGACAAAGTAGCTGGACGAAACCATTCTATTCTAGCATGTGTGTGTACGTGTGTGTGTGTGTGTGTGTGTGTGTGTGTGTGTGTGCGTGTGTGTGTGTGTGTGTGTGTGTGTGTGTGTGTGTTCTGCTCGCTCAGAACTGACTCAGCAAATGATGATCTGGATGGTTTAAAAGCACACACACACACATACCTGGGGAACGCAAACTCTGATACACAAGTATGTACACGTTCAGTGAGCAGCATTTTATTTTATTTATTTATTTGATAGGGACAGAGCACATGGTGACATCAGGATGAAGAAGTGAAATAAAGACATAGCCTCCAATTCCATATAATATGATGAATTAGAGAGAGTTTCGAAAAATTCAGAGAGATAGAGAGAGGAGAGACTGTAGATGATATACGGTATATGACTGGAATCCACTGACTAGTTAGATGATCATGATAGATGAATTTTAGATTTTGTGTGTGTCAACTCAGCAAGTTGTGGCTGCAGCACAGCTGGGCTTCACTAATATTTCATTTTTTCCTCTTTTGGAAATCTATAATCCATACCTCTCATTCACTCTTTCTCTCCTTCCCTCTCCCCTCTAATATCCTATTCCTTTTGCCATCTCTATCTTTCTCTCTCTGTCTCCATCATTTCTAAGCTCTGTATTCACTGCTGATGTAATAACGCAGTTTTGCTGACTCCAAGCTTCCATTTTAGGACTGAGCAAATCTGTATCCCAAAAATGTAATAGATTTAAACAGCTCAACAAAATGCCAATGGGGTTCTATTATTGAAGGTAATGATATACTACTGGCTGGAGAGCAGCATTTTATTTGAAGATTATGCAGTGGATTTTTGAATTTAAATTTTAAATAAAAACAAGTATTTTGTTCTGTCCAACTCTCAAATCTTGACTTTCCCCTCGGTGGAAATATCTCGTTACTTTGATAAGAAAAGAGTTGACTTTAACAAGTGTGGAGGTATAACACGACCTTTAATATGACAACAATATAACTAGCCTTGCACAGCCAGCCCCCAGATTTCACTTCACTCATTGTGGTCTGATGAGAAGCAGTTGGCATTTTCTTAGATTAGGGGCACCATCAGTGGCATTGACATTATATAACAGCTGATTGGATCAGCCTTTAGCCAGCCAACAGATGATTGACAACTGCTGTCCTTTGATGAAACGTCAACGTGAATTCACCCTACACCTGATCAGACTGAAGTATCTCCCATTGCACTGCACTGTGTTCAAACTAGAGAAAATGGAGACTGTGTTGAATTATAACATAATACTGAGGTGAACAAAGGCCATGAAGTTGCACAATCATGCTATATTTCAGATGTACAGTACATCTTAATGGTGCTTTGAAAAAATTCTACTTCACTCTCTCATGTTTTGTTCTTTTGATTACCACTCTCTTATCATACTCTCTTATAATTAGCTAAGCCTTTAGCTCTTCTCTACTCCTCTACTGTCCAATAAGTCAAAATCTTCTTGGTTTGAATCACCTAATAAATCGAGAATTTCACTTTATTTTTGTTCTATCTATGCTGAATGTGCCGCTGATGGACTCATCCACCCACCATGTTCTACATCACCATTTAGAAACCAGACGATGACGATAGAAATCCTTTTCCGGACATAATTAATGGACTTCTGCTCCATAATAGATCATTAGCCTGAAATGGAGTCCGTTCATTATCAAAATACAGTGTGCTAGAGGTTGTCATCATCCAAACCTTTTGCTAATTGGTCTGGCCTCCAGCTGCTTGGCTCAATAGATTGTCAGCTGATGTTCTAAAGACAAAATATATTAGTAAAAACTGACCTTGTGAGATGTAAGCTGCCCTTGTGAGGCTACAGTGAGAAGAAAACTGGAAGAAATTGCTGCCCTTAGCAAGTGATTTACATATAATTGTGAATTATGTAAGAATTAATTAGCAATGTATTGCATATTTATGTAAAAGGGCCCACATTGTTATTGGCTATTATTTATGTTTGCACTTGTTTTATTTAATCTATTCTATATCTATGTATGTATGTATCTGTTTGTAAGGAAGACATGACAAACATTTCTGAATGATTTCTGAGTGGCTGGTCATAAGCAAAGAGAAAAAACTGAGCGAAGGAGGGGAATTTCACACTGATTGCTCAAAATGATAGTGGCTGGCAGGTTGCTTCTCACAAAAATGAATAGAAATGCTGAGTAGATTCATGTACTACCATCAAAGATTGTGTTCCTGATGGATGATCACGGCGGATTCTTCAATCAAACAAGATGGAGCATCTGGAGGGCTCTTCACTGTGGATTAGACATAACTGACCTGCCAGGTTTTTCAAAGTTTGGCACAGTGGTAGAAGAAAAGCCCTAATGACCACTGAACTGAACTGAATTGCTGATTGGCCTCATGTAGTCTTAGTATATGACTAAAATAAGTGAATAAATACCTAATAAATAGCTGAATAAATACCTAATAAAATATCTGCCTGAATTTCTTACAAATTTGTTTACAAAAACAGAGCAGAGCATTTTACACTACTGAGAGCATCCTGACAAAGAAAGCTGTCATTTTATGAAGACATTCAACCATTGCCTTCTGTGACTAGAAATATTGTAACCTACTGTCCATGAAACCACTTGGAACTGAGATCCACCAAATATCCTGTTTTTCTTCCCTACATTGTTTCACTCCAATCTTTCTACCATATCGTTAAGAATGATCCTAGTAATTATGAATTAAAAATTAAGAATTAAAAGTGATGTACAAATCAATCAGAGATAAAAGTGAAAAATTAACCGTAACCGTAGTTTGGTTTGTTTGGTTCAAGAAGAAAAACGATACAGTGTTTGCATTTTTACAAATTAACTAAGAACTTTACTGAACCTTGTGTTATTAGTCTTGCATAGACAGACCTATCTCCACACTTTGTTTTGTCGCTGTGCCAGCGCTGAAGAAAGGTGTGGCTGAACCCATTATCATTCTGCTATAGGGGGACAAATGCTCTGGCTTGTTTGTATTTCTTTAAACCAATCACAATCATCTTGGGCGATGCTAAGCCGTGGATGTAGCGAAGGTGCCCTTGTTTTGGTGGAACATTTGTATGTGGGGAACTGAGCCCTGGCATTAAAATGACTAAATCCCAGCAGAAAAAAAAAGCCACATAAAACGGTGAAAGACATATGTCAACTATTTGATGTGACTTTTAGTGATAAAAAAGACAAACAAACTCAATGGTGCCCTAGAGGTGAAGCCTGTCTATACTTTAGCTTTAGAGGAGATCACTGGACTCACTGAAACCACAGACAATTTAATATCTGTATGTAGCTCTCGCAGAACGTTATTAAACAAAACCAAAAGAACCAAACGAGCCTGTCTTATTGCACAATCTAAATCTTCGTCAAATTTTGCCATGTTCTGCATGTAGGTTGCTAGCTCGGAGACTGTTGTTGTTTCACATAGCGACAGGGATTTTGAAAACGGTAACTATAAGTAAAATTGTAAGCAAATAGCGGAAGTGGAGGAGAATTTCGACTGAAATAGTCAGCCAATGGCAGGTTTATACCCACAGTCTATATGCTGTTATTCAGACTATGGGCCCTATTTTAACCACACAACTGCAATGACAAGCGCACAGTGGTAGGTCTCTTGGTCCATGGACTATGTCTGCATGACGTCTCCATGTGCACCTGCTATTTGGTTCATCTATGTGTAGTAGCGCAACATGCTAAAGGGCTGAGTGAACGTTAATATAGATCAGCAGGTGTGGTGATTATTAAATACTTTCTCAGTCAGTCACACCACTGCTCTCATGGCTCTGAAACAGTTGTGCCAATCACATTTAAACATGATAACAACAGCTCAACAAATGGAAAGCTTTTCTTCACTAACAAAGACACACCAACAAAGATACGAGTTTGAAATGATTTATTGGATGGAATTGGAAGGGAGCTGGGATGATATAGGGTGGATGGATTGAGGGTCTAGGGGAGGGGATGAGGGATAAAGGGATGAAGGTTGAGGGTAAGGGTTCAGGGATGGAGGGATGAGGGATGTGGGGTGAGGGATGAAGGGATGAGGGATGTGGGGTGAGGGATGAAGAAATGAGGGTCGAGGGATGAGGGGATGACGGATGTAGGGTAAGGTATGAAGGGACGAGGGATGTAGAGTGAAGAATTAAGGTATAGGGGTGTAGGGTAAGGGATGAAGGGATGAAGGTGAGAATAAGGGTGGAGGATAGATAAATGAAGGTGTAGGGTGATGTACCGATGCTGGTGGTGGAAATAAAGGAGGGAACCAAGGGGAGTTGGGACTCAGAGTGGGGGGGCCATCTCTTCAAGCTGTCCTCTTGGATGAAGCCCCAGTGGATCCTGTAATCAAACAAACCAGAGAGAAGGTTAGAAAAGGTTTTAGCAGGGAGGGATGTGAAAACTGAGAAAACTACTTTTTCCAAGAATAAAGACACTGATGAGCCCTGCTAACCCAATGTCTCCTTCATAAAAAGCAGAATATCGAGTTATAATCGACCAGTCTGATGTCTATAGAGGTGTGTGTGGTTATAATGTGGCAGCCTGGTGACATTAGGTGATTTAAAGAAAGCAAACACAGTGAATGGCCAAGCGTAACGGCACTGTCGCAGCACTTCTCAGAGACCGCGGCTTTATCAACATATCAGTCCTGCTGCCTTCAGATGCTGCGGGGATTTAATGAAATGAAGGAGAAGATATATAGATATAGATCAGTGCAGACTGATTTACTGACTTTCCTGCTTTAATTTAATTTAATTTAACAATTTTAACATTCTCTGTGCCAATTTAAGTTGGAGAGTGTTTCATTGAAATAAATATAAACATTTTAAGTATTAATCCATTATTGCAATGCATCTGCAGCAAGTTTTTAGTTTGATCCTGTTGATAAAATCACCAAAGCAGCAGCAGATTGACGTTGTGCCCGAAACACACGTGGTACTGAGACTGTTTGTTTTCAGTGCAATACCTGCATCAACCAAATTTCCACCGAAATACAACAACTGTCTTTGTGCTTCTTCATTTGAATGAACCTTGAGTTTCAAGGTCAGGAAGTTACCAAACAATGGGAGCAGTGCTTGCACTGGTCATTGCACCTCCGTGAAAATATGTCCCTTTGTGTTATTTATCTTCTCTGCTGTCCAAAGGTACTCACAAACAGATTATGATCAGTGATCCTGACTGCCAACTTACCCTTGTATATCATAAGTGACAAGGGGGTAGAAACAGGAAAAAAACATTCCATTATGAGTGGGGGGATGTAGGTAATGTGGATTCACTGTTTCACTCACTCACTTATTAACAGGTACCTGCCAAAGTACTCAGAGTACCTCCTTTTCACTTTCTGATGTATCTGGGAAAATTTCTGTACTCAGTGTTGATGAGCGTACATCTTACCACGGTTACCAAATTATCTTTCATAAATTTACAATATATGCCACTTAAATAGACCACGACCTTGACAGTTCATGATCACCATATGGATTGATCACTGTGAATTCATAAAATATCAATATCAAAATGATCTGCTTTGTCACCACAAACAATCAACAATGAGAATGCTAACAGTTATCCACCAGAACCAGAACCTGCTTACCTTAGGCTGATAAACTGCAGCAGGCCCAAACTCTGGGTCTGTGCTGACACCTACCACCACTCAGCTAGCCATCCGGCTCCTGACTGTTTCAGCTATCACCATCTCAGCCAAAAGATTGTCAAACTGGAAGGCAGAGTATCAACGCTCTATCAAATAAGAGAAGGCAAGGACCTCTTTGATTCCCCCCTGCTGGCAGCGGCTTTGCGTGCGGTCGAAAACACCATCCCATGGTCTTGCACCAGCTCCGCCAACATCCTGACAGCCCTGATGGAGGATCCTTGGCCGAGGTTGGGAGAAATCCATTGCCTCCTCAACACTCTCTGTTCTAAACCTCTGAACTCATGTTTGCAAGGGAAGGATTCTCTCCATGCCTCTCCACTGGAGAGGTTGACGTCCAGTTGATGTCCAGCAACAAGGGACTCGTTGTCAGGCCCCATCTTACCACCGCCCTACCTGGCCAGTAACCCGCAGAGCTGCTATCCACTCCCACCTCCTACATCAGTCAGTGCTGTCTCCTCCATCAATGCTCATTACTGATTACTCAATAGTCAGAGATGTGAGAGTCAGTAGAGCGCATAGTCTCTGTTTCCCAGGTGCTACAATACATGACATTGCTGATAAAGTTCCAGACATAATAAAATCCTACCCTAAGATTGACAGGATCGTCATACACATTGGTACAAATGAAACTCCAAAACAGCAGTCCGAACTGTTGAAACAACACTTTTCCCATCTCTTTAACATCATCAAACAGTCCCATAGTAGAGTTTTCATCTCTGGCCCAATACCCACTCTTGGCCGCAGAATGGGGCGTTTCAGTAGACTACTGAGCCTTAACACCTGGCTCTAATCTGCATGCGACACCAAAAGCATACACTTTATCGACAATTTTAATCTCTTCTGGGAACGTGGACATCTTTTCGGTGCAGATGGTCTCCACTTGAGCAAAGCTGGCGTGCAGGCACTTTCTGCTAACCTAGGATACAGCATCTGCCATCCTCGTGCTCCCATTTCCAACCGGCCATCACGCCATCACAACGTGCCCATCCATCGGTTCAGTGCTGACCAGTCCATCAGAGATTGATGTTCCTCCAGTCCTAGTCCCTACCACTATTGTTCTACCACGTACACCGCTACACTTGCTACCAGACTCAGACCATCTAATGACATTTTTAACATCCCTGTCAGGATTAGCAACAGGCAGTCGCAGAAAGATGTTAAGGTTCAGAAAAATCTTGTTAATATTAAGCACTTACACCTGTCTGTACTTGGTCCTTTATAGACCAACATACTACTCCTTCTGATCATCCCCAAGATTTTAAGCTTAAAATGGCTCTTTTTAATATAAGATCCCCCACCAACTAGAGCTTTTTTTATCCAAGATATGATTACTGAACACAATCTACCTGGTTGTCCCCCGCTAACTCTGCTAGTCTTATTGAACCTCCCCCTCTGATTTTAGTTTCATTCACTCTCCAAGGCCAAATAAGTGAGGGAGTGGTGTTGCTACTATTTTTTCAAGTAATTTCCTGTGCTCCAAGGTTGACCTCTTTTCCCTTCCTTTGAATATTTAGCTGTATCACTGCAAAGGCCAAATGATATTCCGGCACTTCTTGTAACGCTTAATCGCCCTCCCAAACACAACACAAACTTCCTATCTGAATTCTCTGAATTTTTATATTTGTACCAACTTTGAAGATTCAGCTCTTATTGGGGATTGTAACTTATATGTAGATCAATGCAAAGACTCATAGGCCCTAGAGTTTTTAAATATCAGTGACTCTTTTTATTTTATTCAAAGACCAACGCATAGACACGGCCACAGCCTTGACTTAGTTTTATCAAAGGGTACTGACTGATAGGGCACTGATGTTACTGCTGTCATTGACCTGGCCATTTCTGATTATTTCCACTACAAAGAAAATAGTAAATCGCTATATAGATGCCTCTGCAATTGCCAATTCTCTGACATCATGAGTCAAACTACCATGTCCCTCTCCTCCACCAGCTCCATACAGGACCTAGTTGTTCATTTTAATAGTAAATGTCTTGGCATGCTTGACACTGCTGTGCCCATAAAGGGGAAGAAAAGACTGATGAAGGGACCAGGCCTGGATTAACACAGTGTGGTGCTCTAGGGTGACCACACTTGAACTGCCCCCCTCCTCCCACTTTACACATAAAAAAGTAAAATTTACTATGGGTATAAAAACCGTAGATTTACATGAACATATCACTGAAGTACAGGCTCAACACACATACTGCAGAAAAATGTAAGACACAACCAATAAACCTTACACCATAGATAGACATGGGCCTACAAATGCCATACCAGCCCTAACACTGATACTCAAATCTGAATGTAATTCATATCCCAATGCAATACATCCTGCTAAATATCATTATTTCCATCAAATGGCCTGTATGAGGACTACATATGAAACCATTACAGAGTATGTCTAAAAATTAATTACATGCATATACCAAATAAGGCAAGCTCAATAATAACCGTTGCAAGCAACCATTTCAACAGCTGAATGATCATAGAGTGCCAGCAGAGTTTTCCATAAGGGCCGGCTGTTGGCCAGATGGCCGGACATTAACACATTTCCAGCTGACTACTTTCTTAATGTTTTTTTTCTTTCGTATCAAGTTGCTTCTCGTCCTATTTCTGTAAGTTGCCTTATATCCAACTGAGCAGAGCCTACGTCATGAAAGCGAAAGCTAAACTGTCACTCACTGCTTTTTGTGTGTATGTACTTGTGAGTAGAGAGGTCAAAACTCCAGAAATACTTGTAGCATATAGAACAACTTTATTGTTAGACCCATGCGTTTCAGCTTGTGGCCTTCAGCAGGGTCATGCTTTTCACATGTCACATGAGGAGCAGACAGGTAAAGAGGCCACAAATTTTCTGCTTTTTTCCGGCATACAAAATAGGCACATGGCTTTCTGTTATTGGGAGCTGCTTTTCATGCTGATTGTATCATAATGATTTATTGACATGGAGTTTTGTTTCAGAACTCGTTTATTTGGCACGTCTACTCTGTATTGCTTTTAACGTTAGTCATGCCACTGAAATGTAACTTTCTCATATAATAAAAAACAACTAGACCTATGTTATATATTTTGTTTAGTTGTGTACTTACATAATCCCAAATGTTTCAATGTGAAAACTGCTTTATTCAGTGTTTTTACCAGTTCTAATTACTGTGTCCATTTGTTTTGGAAAGAAGGAGACTGTGGACGATTCAGCTCCTAGTAAAAAACCTTGTTAACGATGAACACTGAAGGAATCCTAACCTAAAACAAGCTGAGCACCTAGAAACAAGCTGAGCTAACGTTAGCCTCAGCTCAACTTGCAGCCCCTCGGGACATCCTGTGTCTGCCAAACAGCATTGAATAAACACTGATTTTTAATGTATAAAACGGCAATGGTGGTTGTTTAACAATGAAGACAACAACTCTCATGATCCCACGCTAATTCACAACGTCGCCTTTCATCTAGAAAAGCTGCTCAAATAGCAGTGTAATAAATTTTAATAAATAAAATAAAAATGAAAAAAAACCCAAATAAATTAATGAAAAAAAGTATACAGTCTTAAAGAATGTGTGATATACAACTTTAGCTCAGGTTGTTGAGCAATAGCAGCACTGGGTCCCTACACTGGGTCCATGTATCTTTTAGAATTGATTTTAAAGTCTTTCTTTTAGTTTTTAAGGCAATAAATGGCCTCACCCCATTTTATATCACAGAACATTTTATGATCCTCCACGAACCTTAAGATCCTCCACAGCTGCTCTTTTAATAGTAATAATACATGATTTTTATAGAGTGCTTTTCAGCGTACTCAAAGACACTTAAACACAGTTAAAATAAGAAAGCAACACAGTAAAAACATATAACACACAACATTAATCACACATTCTGACTATTCCCAAAGTCACCACAGAGACTATTGGGGATGCTGCTTTTGGCCACTATGCCCAAAAATATAGAAAACCCTGCCTTTAAATATTAGACTTGCTGGCTCAGTGGACACTTTTAAACGACAACTCAAATTTATCTTTCTTTTCATTCTGTGCATGGAGGTACTATATAAATGAAGTTTACTCATTCATTCATTCATTCAACTTTGTTTGTTTTTTGATAGCAACGGTAGTATACAGTTAGTAGGTCGTTTTTCAGAGCTTTTCACACAAAACAATGTACTTTTTCTATTGTTAATATGGTAATCCTCAGTTTTTTTGGTCCATGACAAGGTATATCAAAAATTAACCTAAAGGATAACTCCTAATGCATTGGTGACCCTCTGACCTTTACTCTAGTGCCAACGTCAGGTGAAATTTTCCACTCGCTCACAAAATCTCATGGGGAAATTGACATTTACTGGGCACATTCATGCTCCTGAGAGGTAATACCTACTGATTCTAGCGACCACGTGGCTTTTCTTTAGATTCACTACTTGTAAGGTTCCAAGAGCAACAAAATCATCACTACTGTTTGTTCATGCAACACTTTTGTATTGTTACTTTAATGTAGAGACTCTACTTCTAGTCATGTTCTGGAAAATGAGTAAATCATGTAAGCTGTGTGCATTAATGCTAAATGGTCAATAGAACTTCATACAAAATGTTGTTGTATGATGCATATCAGCAAAGTACAGTTGGCAGTTTCTTAGAGTTTCTTTGCTGTTTTATGTAAAAGGGGACCAAATTTACTTGAAAATATTTCGCAATGCATGTATGTCAAAAAGTAGCAACATTTGATTGGATATTGTAACAAAAATCAGGAACTGCAGCTGCCTGTGAACTATTGATTTAGTTTTTGGCATGTTGTAGTGTTTTCAGAGGTCTTTAGTTCTATGTAATTGTCAGGTCCTGAAATGCTGTTGTGCTTTGACCCTTTTGTTTTATGCTGTGTCTTTTTCTGTCCTTCATCCATGTTTTGTTGTGGATGCAATTTGGCAATCCCAGTAGAGCACTGAAATGCAATCAAAAATCTTGTCCACTCTGCAGCACTTTGTGTGTGTGTGTTTATGTGTGTGTGGTGACAATCAGAGAGAGACTCCATTAGTCAGTTCCGTCAGGTCACCAAACAAGATGCCTGTCACCACACACACAGATTCTTTCATACAGCCAGCCCTGAGTCTGCTCTCCATCGCTGATGTTCTATTTGAGGCCATGAGGCCATAGATGTCAGAAAGTCAATGGATGAGGCAACTTTCTCTATTTGTACGAGTTGTTATATAGGAATAAATTTTGAGCCTTTTACTGTTCACCATTTATATTATACACCATATATATTATTTGATTATATTGCATTTTCTTTTCATGATTGTAAAGTCAATCCTCTTCCATCTTCAATCTATACAGACAATACTGAATTATATTATATTGCTGAATTTTTTCAAGCATCCATTGAGAAATTACAATTCGTACAAATAAAATTCATGCTTTTCCCCTGATTCATGGTTCTCCATTAGGGCTTGTTTTAGTACTGAGAGGGTCACGGTAGATAAATATGTTTGAATTTGGCTCAATAGAAAAATGTACATTTAAATATCACATTGAAATCTTTTTGGGTAAATTGTGACAGAAACTTGGCTATGTACAGAAATAACTTATCTCACTCCGATCATATTGCTTATATGACGCACTCTACATCTACCACCACATGCAGCTGAGCCTTCCAGGTAGTGCAGGGACTTCTGTTAAAGGGGACATATTGTGTATAGTGATTTTCTGTTATTTTTATTGTGTTGTAATGTCAGATGTCTATGTTAAACAAAGGTCCAAAACCTGAGGTAAATGTACATAAAATGCTCCCTGAAAGTCAAAAGCCAGTGCTTGAGCCTGCTCTGAACGTTTCATTTGCAAAGTTACCTCTACTTCCTCCTCGTAATGACCTCAGATTGGTCGAGCATGCGCACAAACATCCCATAGTCTTTGTTGCTGAGGTTGTTCCATGGTTTGTTTGTGTTGTTGTCCACTCTCATATTTTGTATCTGATTCGGACATGTGCAAGTAAATTTGAAAATTTGCCATACTCTTGCTTGTGAGGGGAAACTTCAAGGAGCTGGCCAATCATAACAGAGTGGGCTTATCCGGAGGGGGGCCTTAAAGAGACAGGAACTAAAACGCCTCGTTTCAGAGAGAGGTTTATAAAGCTTTATCAAGAGTCAGTATAAGATAAAGTATAAGGAGTTTTTTGAACTGTAAAAGAAATGTAAAAAAAAAAAAATTACAGTAGAGCCCCAGGATATAAATATAGACCTCGAAATGTGCGTGATACAACTTTTCATGATACACTTCTACACCATCAGCTTCAGCCAATAAATGCAAACCTCTTGTTCCTCTACAGCAAGTAGAAATGGATGAATGAGTTGAATATGGCAGCTTTCACGACAGGGAAACCCACTTTAGAACCCTTAGTTCTTTTTCAATCTTATCTTATTTCCTTGGCTGCTCCTCAAGTACACTGCTATCATGAGAAGGGTGTGTTAGATGAACAGTATGTTGCAGTGGGGAAAGTATACAATGAGATTGTAGCAGTGCACTCAAGTTGACTCCCTGAGCTAGCTTCATTTAATTTATGACAGTTATCACACCTGACGCCTAAAAATTCAGACACACCCATAGTTTTCCCCCCCTGCATCTGTGATCCCAATCATGCTGAGGCGTCTTGCTGTTGCTGGGAACATGTACTAGCCTGAAAAACACATGTGCCAACCACACTTATCTACAAACAGCAGCTACACAGTAATAACAGACAACTCACCTGAAGCTCCATGGGACATCTGGAGAAGAACTAGTGTTTTTCCTTCCATTTTGTTGTTGCTCATCTAGTTGGAGAAGAACAGCAGTGACTTAAAACCTTTCACAATTTTACTGTGGTGCTCCTCCAAAACCGCAACATGTGCCAGGTTTATAAAAACATAAAGCATTTAGCAGTATACAACATACTTCAAACCCATTAAAATCATTTATCAAAAGGCACAATCCATTGCTTAAACTATGTCCACAATCACTACTTTGACAAGTTTAGTCTGTAAAGATGATCTGAATTATGAAAATTCTGCATAGGTGTGTGATCATACAAATGTGGTAATGTTAGTGTGTCTCTGGGCCAGGGAGCCCTGTTAAAAAGCTTCTCCAATATTCTGTTATTTATCGCATGATATTCTATCCACACATACAGTAAATACAGGTAGTATAACTACTAAATACCAGTAACCAGTATGCACTGTAGGAGAGTTTGGGTAACATAGTACTCACAAAAATAATAGCTGAGATCTGGGAACATGGAAACATGAAGTCCAACAGGGCAAGTAACATGACATGTCAGACAGTTTAGTTTAGCTACATTTTCTCAACGCTTTATTTGAAGGTAAAACTGAAAGTGAGTACATCCAAAATTTTGGTTATAATCTCTGAATTCACAGGAAGACTGTGTATGTGGACAACTACAGCAAGTACTGAAGGTCAAAGCTGTATCTATATACTATTTACACATAGTGTCATAACTCAGCTCCTAGTTACTTATGGTGGGTAGTTATGAGCGGTCCAAATTTAACACATATGTGCACCAAATCCCAAAGTCTGCAGCACAAAAAGCACCTACAATTCGGAAAAAGTCCACACAATGTAGGCACAACCAGGTACCATATACCAGAAAGAACAAAAATCATACATTCACAAATCTTACCTAGAGGTTGTGGCACAAATGGAAAAAAAAAAAATGCTGGACGAGCCCCCAATATGTCATAACCCAGTATCCCCAAACATGGGGATGGACAAAACAGATGGCAGTAATATTAAAAGCATTTATTATAATAAAGTAAACAACTGACAAAATAACTACAAATATGGAGTGCGTCAGTCAGTAACATCAGTAATGTAGGTGTGACTGCGTGAACAGTGAGGTGTAAGATGTTGTGAAGCGAAAACAAAACTAAAGTCAAACAAGAAGCAAAAGCCTGCAGCTGCTGGCTTGAATGAGACCTGGTGAGAAAGAGAGTACATAAAACATTGGGAGTTGACCTTTTATCCTCTGGGAGCATTAGGCCCAGGTGGTCTGAATCTGACTGGCTGCCACGCCCACATTCTCCCGGATACCTTTATGGACACAAAAGAATATACCAATAACTCATAACCACACCAGCATCAATACATTTAAGGTAGGTTAGGCAGGGGTAGTCACAATAGGCATACAAAACAATATCACAATATTGATACATAGAAAATATTCTGCACATGTCCAAACCAATGATGTTATATGAATTGTTGACAAAAGAGATAAAGTCAGCTAGCATAGTCATCGTAAGGGCTGTGCTGAGGAGACTCAGACATATAATTCCAAAGGGAACAAGTACAGCACTTCAAACCCTCCGTTTCCTCAAAAGCATTAGACAAACATTTCCCAACTGTGAGATTGTGCCTAGAATTCTTCTGACTATCGTGGTGACTGTGGCATTGAGAGAGCGCAGCTTTTCAAAGTTGAAACAAATCAAAAACTATTTGTGTACATCATTATCTCGGGACAGTTTGTATGGGTTTGCAATTCTATCCAGTGAAAGGATGTTGCATCCAAGATGAATTACACAGATCTTGTTGCTGAGTTTGCTGCCAAGAAAGCAAGAAAAGAGACTGTCATGTATTTCATTCCATTTAGCCTATTGTGAATCCATCACATTTACACATATTTACACAACATGACAGGATTTCCCATAGTGCTGCCATATTATAATGTGCCAACTTGACTGTCAGAAAACAAAGAGTTTTTATCCTCTTTGGTTTTAAATGAAAGTGATGAAATGAGATGAACATGAAAATAGCTCTCCCCACACACACACACACACAAATATCTGGAAGTGCAATCTTCTTCAGTAAAATAAACCAAAGATTCATTAGCAATGTTTCCATTATTGTTAAAATAAATAAATAAGTACAAAAAAACTGATTTGTCACACATAACAGAAGAAAATTCGCAAAACTTTACAAACTTTGCAAAGACAGTAGCCTATATATTACACTACAGAACTACAGAACAGGCACAAAAAAAAACAAAAATAAAACAAACACATACACACACACACACACACACACACACACACAGGTATTGTGTTGTAGTATAACCAACAGGAGACCAGTGACGTGTGAAGTGATTTTGGGGACACTACACTATATAACAGTAAAGTTATTGAATATGTTTGTAATCTCTCTTTTTGATGTTGCACTTTTTAGAAGATCCCTGCACACTTGTCTCACAGCCAGCTGTACATAAAGAACAATGTTATTCAGCTCGTTTGGGTGAAAATTAGGATGTAGCTTGTTGTCTACCTTACTACAGTAGAAAAGATGTGTTGTTTGTGTTTTAACAATATTTCACTTATATGGGAAGTTCGAATCTGTGAATATATTTCCAACTTTATTGAGGTGCTGTTTGATGTATGTGTACGCATGTGTTTAAGCTGTGCGTAATGTTGTTGTTGTGCCATACAGTGTGCACCTTGTTAACAACTACAAATCACACACACACACTTGCACTCTTGTACCAGATTTTTGTAGCATTTTATCACCATGTAAAGCACTTACTGTATATGTAACACAGATGAAATGCATTTCTATGAAATTATGCTCTGCAATTCAACTTGAACAAGGACTACGTGCGTTGTACTGTGGTTTGTGCATATGCGTGACAGTAAACAGGGCCACCCACGCTAAGATCACACAGGGCCTCGCACATGTCTCACAATAGCTCTGTCAGCTGCACTGACCAGTGCAGAGCCAAACATATTTAAAACAGGATATTGGAGTTTAATTAGATTTTAATTATTACTCCACTACTACTCTCTAATTTGAAATAACCCAGAATGATCCTTTAAAGAATAAATTCTATTACCTACTGCTAATGTGCCCTTGAATAAAGCAGGGACTCCTGCTCTACCCACTGCTATAACCTCCTATACATATACATATACAACCTGTGTGTGTGTGTGTGTGTGTGTGTGTGTGTGTGTGTGTGTGTGTGTGTGTGTGTGTGCTGGGCAGCAGGTATACCCTGGCATTCTCCTCCTGTGCTTGTCATGAATAAACATCTGCTCTTACTGCAGACTTAACAGCTTGTAATATGTAATACACCCAATCACTAGTTGGATGTGTATAGGTGTATTGTGTGTGTGTGTGTGTTAATGCTCCATATCAGAGCTGTCTGTCAGGCAGCCGTGCCTCTGCATAAAAGGAGCCTGTTCAACAAGCCCTCGGCACTGTCACTCTCTGTCTTCCCTCACACACAGATTTCTCATTCTGTCCTTAAACGTCTCACTCTTACTGCTTTATTGTTTTCTCTTGCTTCCTTTCTCTCTCTGTCTCATGTCTTCCTTTCTCTCTATGTCTCTGCGTCCCTCTCTTCCTATGACCCATGAGCTGCTGTTCTGTGTTTGCTGAGCAAAGGCGGAATGGCAGTACTCCTCGGTGACTCTTGATTTTTCTCATTCTGTAATCTCTCACTCTCTCTGTCACTCTCTCACCTGTTTACTAGGCAAAGATGAGGATATCCTCTCTACTCGCTGCCTCAAATCTCCCTTTCCTTTGTTTTAGTATAGTCTTTCTCTGATCCCTCTCATGTTTGTATTTTTACCATAAATGTTCTTACATTTATCTTCTCTCACTCCAAATAGTTTGGTGGCTAGAGTTTGTATACTTTGCAATATACAATCCCAATATTGAGGTCAGTTGAGTGTAAGTTGCTCCCTTAAGGTGCTTTTAGACATTGAGCCGGCTCCTGCTGCCCAGCAACCTTGCCTTGACCCATAAAGAAGAAACCAACATGGTTTGGACCCATTGCAGGTGATAGTGTACCGAGTCTTGCATTTGTGTGAGCTGATATGTGATCGTCGTAAGGGGTCGTAAGATCACAGGGGGATAAATTAGAAAATTTGGTTACACAAAACTATGTTTATTTCTTAGACTTTTCTGTAACAGTTGCTTTTTTCCTGTGTAATACTATGTTGTTTTATTTCTCTAGACCTCAAGAAATCTACAAATGAAACAGTCTAATAAGGAGGAATCACTCTTTATCACTGTTATTGAACTCAAGGGGTCCCAAGCTAACAAGTTTGTGAACTACTTATGTAATGCATGCGTACAGTATGTCTTTGTAATTACTTTGTGTGTGTTTGTGTGTGTGTGTGTGTGTGTGTGTGTGTGTGTGCGTGCGTGTGTGTGTGCGTGCTTGTGTGTGTGTGTGTGTGTGTGTGTGTGTGTGTGTGTGTGTGTGTGTGTGTGTGTGTGGCGTATTCCTCTTCATCAGCATGTGTGTATGTGATGTAGCTCTAATGTGGCAGATGTACTCGAGGTCAAGAATCAGGACGCACTGGGAGTGTGTGAGTGTGTGAATGAGAGAGGTGAATGGAGGTGAATGACCACTCTGCAGGGTACCACTATGCTCCACTGCATGCATGTGTGAAGAGTCACTAACTTCTCCACAGGGCTGCAACACTGGGCTTGTGTGTGTTTGCATGTGTGTGTGTGTGTGTGTGTGTGTGTGTGTGTGTGTGTGTGTGTGTGTGTGTGTGTGTGTGTGTGTGTGTGTGTGTTTGTGTGTGTGTGTGTGTTTGTATGTGTGTGTGTGTCTCTGCTGATTGTATTATCATCTAAAAAAAACATATCATAAAGCTTGAGGTAGCGGGACCTCAAGTATATTTCAGACTCATTTCATCAGACCCATTAACCTCTCATCCAACACTACTGTACCATTCTTGGCTTCCCTCTTAAGGCCATGTTTGGACAGATTATATGTTTCTGTCTGCTCAAACAAAAAGCTTAGCTGTGACTAGTGATAGTAGCAAAGGGAGCAAGACAGAGTTTGTAAAACTTGGGATATCAGAACTCTGTGCAGACTGATTTACTTATTTTGTTGATGTATTAAAACATTGATATTTTTAAATCATATACGTTCCGTCTAATCCATGTGAATCCTCCTCTCTGTTCTTGAAAATAGAATAAAAGTATTCTATGCTCAAATTCACATGGCGACATCTAGCAAGAAAACTAATTGGTAGCTAGCTATCCTGAAGTTAGATGATAAAACTGAAAATAACTGATATATGTCTGATAACTGATATATAATCCATTTCCTTTTTCTCTTTGTCTCACAAGTTATAGCAATAGATAAAATGACTTTTTGTCTGATTCAGGTACATCAAAGAGGATAATTTATCAGTACTATCCAGTACTGTCCAGTCATGTATAAATATTTCTTAAACTGTCACCACCATTGTTTGGTTAGGGTTAGGCAACTCAAACTACTTTATTAAGGTTGGGAAATGATTGCCTTCGTGGACTAAAGAAAACTACATTGAGTGTTGGTAGGAGATAGGATGTGAAAATATTCTAGGTTTCCATCCAAATGTTGCACAACTTTTAAGTGACTTTACAGAAAACTGCCAAAAGAAATTTGGCAGTTATGCGAATATTAGAAGTTGGTTCATCAAACTGGTGGCGGTACTTTTCTATTTGGGGGCCATTAAACCATTGCAGAAGATGAGGGCGTAACAAGATGATGTAATTAAAAGAGTGTCAGTTAAACCTCAAATGGTGAAAAACAATATAGAAAACATGATGGAATTATGGCATTTGGCATGAAGTATGGCATGTTTCATGTATTAATTTGAGTGTTACAGTCTCCTCGTCGCTCCACACAGATCTAATGTTTTCGTTTGGTGCTATTTTCAATCTCCTGAGTGGAGTGGAAGTTTCAGTGGATGTTTACGTCACACACTTCATGTACATCATGATTTATTTGTTAAGTCTGTTTCCATTGCACTTATCTATACACCAACCTCAGCCAGGATTTTTTTTAAATTTCCTGCATTTCCACTCTGTTTTTTAATGTGCAAATTGAAAATACAAATAAAAACAGTTGGATGGAAACACACCTAAAGTCACATGCTTTGTACACCCAACATCCAACCTGACCTGCTTCCAGAGACTATTTGTGGTTGTATTAGAATGTTATGCTACTTCTGTTTTTGTTACTGGGATAGGACAGAGATTATTTGCGTCACCACCACAGGTCCCTTGTCAAACCATCACAGTGTGGTTGTTTTTCTAGTGAGAACAATCTCAGATTAGCCAGAGTGCTGCTATCTGGAGCTAATTGTCAGCCAAATGTCTGCAGGAATGCAGCAGGAATGTTTGGGCCAGGGCTTGCTTGCATTTGGTCCTTCAGTGCTAGAAGACTACTGAGTGTACCAACAGTTGGCCACCAACTTGCCCAAATTGGCTACAGATTTCTGGTCAGATTTCTAAATGTAACCTGAGCCATAATCCCCATTAATAACACAGTTCATTATCAATTATTTCTTTTCAGGTTGAGTATGACATACCTTCTCACCAGGGACACTGTATTAAGTAAAAAGACGCTGCCCAGTACAAGCCCAGTCTCTCTTTGTCAATGACTGAGGTTGCTGTATGTTGTTGGAGTGGTGAGGGAAATCAAGAGCAGCAGACAGCCTGTGGAGACAGGAAATGAGTTTCCAGTGTGTTGGGGCTGAGTTCATGATCTGTGAATGAACAAGGACAGAAGAGAATAGGTCAGCTGGAGAGGAGAGAAGAAGGCCCAAAATCACCCTGCATCATTGGTGTAATGCAGAGTATTAAGGGGTTTCTTTGCCTTCCATACAACCATCAGATATTGTTTTTCATTTTCACAACAGCATATATACTTCACTGCACTGGTACAGTACTGAAGGCCATTTTTCTTTTTTTGACACACCTCAGCTTTTCTTGTGCTGTTGCTGTGTTGTTTTCTCTTGACAGATAACACTTGGGAAAATGTCATTACACTGTTGATATTTAACTAATAACATGAACGTTTTGTACTGGTTTGACCTTAGAGTCACAAACTCAATTCACAATTCAACTCAATTTTATTTATATAGTGCCAAATCATAACAAAAGTTATCTCAGGGCATTTTTCAACAGTGTAACAGGGAAATTCAGCATGCTTGTCATCATAGAAATAGATCATAAGATTGTGTTGTTTTAAAACTTCAGTGTAGAGGATTGTGATGCAACTTCGGCAATATCTGCTGCCCTACCTTCGAAGCACAAATCCGCTTGCCCACTGGAGCTGCTCCAGTCTGTGGATGCCTCTCTGCACTGTCAGTGGCACAGTAGCATGCCCATCCTTCAGTGTTGACAGGCTATTACTTGTGGTGTGTAACCAATCAGATAGTGCTGTGGGCGGGACATTGCTCGAGACCACAGAGTGGCGACTACAGACAGAGGGAGGCGGCTGCGTTAGAGCCAAAGTAGCGCATATCAGCAAGTAAACAACATGTACACCCACACCAGAGATTTCTGCATTGTTAAGGAAACTAAGACTAACTAACTAAGACTTCTACTTCACTTAATTTCCATAGTCTTGAACCAACTCTGCAGCTCGACCCAATGTTTGGTGAATTAGCCACATAGACAACATCAGCTACATCATTTCATGCTAAAAGGAGTCCAAGTGGACTTTTTACCTGAGCCAGTCTCCTCTACCTGTATATTAGTTTATACAACATTGCTAAAATACAATACAAAGTAATAGAGTTTTTGCTTAAGATGGCACCTAGATTTTCTAAAGTGCTCCTGCTGGCTTGTCTCGAGTGAAGCAGAGTGGAGATGGTGAGGGAGTGGCATATGCTGATTTTGATTTGTTGTTTTCTTCAAGGATTGAGGTCAGGTTTGACTAAGCAGGAACGACACAGGAAAATAGCACTAGCCATGCACATGACAGGGTTTGGTTTCCTATCAAAATCATTGCATACATATACACTCAACCCCCCTTATAGATCAATATGGTTGATTGGTTGGTGTGTTGAATGTTGAAGGTGATTATCTTGGGTGTCTGTGGAGTTTTAAATGATAAATGATTTATGGGGACAAGTTAGCTTTCTTTCAACTTTTAGGGGCTCCATCCTCACATTCCCCGCTGGGACCTGGGCACCTGCTACAGAGCATTAGTAAATCACAAAACAATGGACAAGACACAGCGAAGTGTCTTTCAACTTACCTACACAAGCTGTGTTGTGAAAGCAGTAGCACATTGTAGCAGAACAGCAACAGTTGCAAATCCTCTGTCAGCATCTACTCTGAATGCATTCAGCCATAATACTGCTATGCACTTAAACATGTTAGGTTGCAGTTAATGTACATACGGCACATGTAATGATGGAATTATAGTCCAATCAGGAGAGACTAATTGAAAATAGGCTTTGAGTTATTAAGAAATGTATTTATTAGTCAAACAGTAGCGTGGTGTTGTGAACGTGAAGAACAATCTTGACTGAAGATCTTTATGAATGTAATCTGGAGATGGATTTCTGATGAGCTCACTGGAGGAATCTCCTGGAGAGCTCATTCTGATGATTACTGGTAAATAGGTTAGACACTGAAATGACAGCTGAGAGTAGCAGAGATAGGAACAGATTTTTAGGTTTGGACAGCAACAAGACTGGCAAAATCTGAGCAGATGAAGTGAGGTGGGAATGCCCTCAGTCAGATAATTGAGTTGGAAGAGGGGAATGATAAAAAATCTGAATAAATAGTCTAAGCCAGCCTTCCTTAAAGAACTTTCACTAAGCATGCTTTCTGTTTACCCAACTCAGGTTAAAAACAGAAAAAAAAACATATAAATCCTGCAATATACTAAAATAAGTATAATTGCAATGATTTGTTATTGGACAAGAGTAAACGTAGGGGGAAAAAAGTTTAAAAAGTGCTTGACACTTAAAGGATTATGATTTTCAGTCATATATATAATGTCACAATGTCAGATGTCCATATTAAACGTGGCCAACGTGTCAATAGTGAGATAAACGTATGTAGAAGTAATCCCTGTGAGTAAAAAGCACTGGCGTCAGACTGCTCTGAATACTCTGTTTCCAACATTTTTTTCTACTTTCAGCCTGAGCTGATGTTGGTTCATGATGGATTTCTTTATATGGACATCTGCTCCACACAGCACGCCAGTTCACTGCTCCGCTCCGCTAACATTATGGCGTTTTTCCATTGTTTTAGTCATGCCAAGCCATGACTCCGTTACACAGCACAGCAAAGCAAAATATGTAGTAGTACTGTTGGAGGTGTGCTGGTCATCTGCAGCTCTTCATCAAACATCATCATCACAGTGGCTGTTTCTGCTTGTACTAGTCCTCTATGCATTGTTTCTAACTGATCCGCTCAACAAATAGCTCCAATTATGTCCATATGTTGTTGTGTCAACTGGTTTTTAGCAGTGTTAATAAAGCTCTGCCAATTCAGTGAGGAACACATTTCACTTCCTGTAAATCCTTCACAAGAAAAGTCTCCCGTTATTTAGTCATTGAAAAGCTTTTAATTTGAAGCAGGAAATGTTGAGTTTGCAGCGGTTAACTTTACATAATTCTAAATAAGGAGTTTTTTGAACTGTGAATCATGCAACGCTACTTTAGTGGAATTCAAAACTAATAATTTAGAGCTGGAAATGAGCATAATAGATCCTCTTTAAATCAGAAGGTGTCTTATAAATAATTTCAGCGACATTTTCCCCACAAACATCAAAACACTATTACAACATGTGACTGAAAGTGCAGAGTGAAATTTCATTGAGATCCATGATCAGCAAAAGGCTGTGTGAGAATTAGTTTTTTGGGATGATGTAGGTGTGTGCTGCATTGTATCAGTCTTTTAACTCCAGTTGTGCTTATAGGATGGGAATAATTTGATCTGTGCCAAGATTAGAATAGGCCATCAACTATCTGCTAGCAAACTGTGGAACACTGTTAGAGCTGGACAAGACTGTTCATTTGAGATAACCTTCCCCGAACAATACATACAATACAACCCTGCGCATAGATATAAGTCCAATAATAGTAATTATAATAATAATTTTCATGGTAATAGTGAATTACATTGTTTAATCACATTAAATTGCCTGCTTTAAATGGATAAATGTGTGCATCCTTTCATTTGTGTGTGTTTCCTGATCTTTGAATGTGGATTTATCGAGACAAAACATGTGGATTGTACAATCTTTGTTTGGAGGAACAGCATTCTTTTGATGGAAAGAAATGTGGCCTTGAGCACAAAATAACATTTCATAATCAGAGAGCAGACTGCACACAATTAGCCAAGCACATAGCCTTGAAATCAGGCATTTTGGCAGTGTGTTTGTGTGTGTCGTGTGTTTGAAAGAAAGTGGGCGTGTGTGCGTCTGTCAGTGTTAGACTCTGGCAAGGGTCTGAGTATGTCTATTAGCATGCGCACAGTTAATCCAATAGCCGATACAATGGCGTTGCTTCAGGCTTTGGACTGCTTCAGTGATATGGCTGTTTAGTGAACACACACACACACACACATACACACATACACACACACACACACACACACACATAAAACATGCTTACACTAGCCTTGGAGATGAAATGGAAACTTTTAACAGCCTGACTGCAATTTCTTTTCTTTACTTTGGTGGGCAGGTAAAAAAAATTGGATGTTGGTATTTAAATGTGTGAGTATGTGTGTGTGTGTGTGTGTGTGTGTGTGTGTGTGTGTGAATTGGAGTCATGGATTTTAAGTGTTTCTGATTGGTTACCATGGTAGCAGCCATCACAGTGACAGTGTGACTAAACAATTATAAAAGGGACACATCTGTCCATTAAAAGCAGATGCTTAGCAAACTCAGACTCAAGTTTAAAATTATGTATAATGAAGGTAGTTTTGGGCCGAGCTGTTACCAAAGTGCTGAGATACTATGCAAAGTGCTGAAGTGCACCTAATTTAAAGAGACAACATCGAAGATACAAAGTACGCCGGTTGATATACGTACAGGCAGAAAGACAGCCACCAAACTGGTCGCTTTAAGTTGTGTGGAGAACAATCATTTTCCATGAGGCAGGTGAGCCTAAACACCAGGTCTGTTTAAACTCCAATAAAGAATAAATAGCGCTTAATTGTCTGGCAACAATCACCAGAACCCAGTGAACATTTGAAAAAATAACAGAATCATACAGTAGCATCATTAGATATGATCTTGGATGCACAAGAAGGTTGGAACAATTGTTGGCAAAATGTTCTATTGATGCCAAGTGAAAGTGAAAGTGAATGAATGCAAGCGGGAATTGGGGCAAATGGTGGTCAGAGTAAATATTCTGGGCACTGACTGGTAGAAGTTATTTCCCTAGCAGTTACATTTTAGTAGTCCATTGAAAGGAGACTTCAGGGAGACTTTTGTCCTTGCTTGAAACCAATTGTGATCCCTAATTCACCACAGTGTTACATGAGCATCGATAGTAGTTCAACATCGACCACTACACAATGCATTTTCCTATAATGTAAGATACGCTATTGTAGCTTAGCATCATTTTGAAGCACATAAATGACTGAGCAGTGGTCAACTTTCAGGTTGCTGCGTTACTGCGTTGCAGTATTCGTTTTCATTCAGAGCAGTACTGGCCGAAAAGTTTCAACAAGTTCAAGAGAACACACAGTGTTTTGTCAAGTACATTCAAACATTCCGTCCCTGACCAAAGTAATCAAAGCTTAAATAAGATCTTGTGGGTTTTCAGGAAAAATACACCCAGTCATACGCAAACATATCTGAAGCCCCTGATTGCAAAGTGAGTGCAATATCAGCTGATTACTGCTTTAGAAGCTGTATTTAAGCCACTCGACAAGCTTTTAAGAGAGATTGGAGAATTCATTGGGGGGCACAAAAACACACATTGTGATCACTGGACTTTTTGACCTCAAAATAGGGCTCATCTGGCAACTTAACAGCCTGACAAGCTCAGCACCACTTTAATACAACTCTATGTTTGCATAGTTTAAAAATGGTTCTGGTTTTAGCTTTCTAAAGGTGTCCATGGACCTTAATTCTGATGTAAAAGTAACTTTTACCTTGTGTGGCAGCACGATTTAATGGAGCATTTTAGCCTAAAAAGACTGGACTGCAACCAGTTCGGCATGTGTTCGCATTGCAGGGAAGATGGACTCCAGTAGTGAAAAGGAATGGAGGAGCTGTCTTTGTGATGTTTGGGAGCCTGAGCCAAGCCATTTGACAGCCGCAGTGTTTAAAAAATGGCATGGGGGGTGGGCGTCTAAAATACCCCCCACAGCAGGGTTCCGTTGAAACAATTACTATAAATGTACGGCAGGAGCACTTTCCTCTCCATACGAGATTTTATAACTTTGCCAATGAAGTTCGAATCGAGCCAACTAATTTGTCTGGCAAATTAGCTTTAGCATGTCTCGCAGCGTGATTCAACGCTCACAACAATTGGAGTCAAATTGTTTTTTTGCATTTGTGCGTCTGGTGTCGTGATGAATGGCTTGTCTGAAAATAGGGAAGCACTGGTTTAGCTATCAAATTAAATGGTTTTTAATCAGTTGGTGTTTTTAATGGTGACTCTATGCGGGTTCAGTTGTGCTCAACATCGACAATAGCAGGAAACAAATGCAGCATCTTTCTAATTGAAAGTGCTGTGATACCTCGGTTAAATAGTAGTATTATGATGGTGTTATTTTGGTTTGTTCACTAACTCAGTTTGAAAATCATGTTTTTTTGTTTCTAGAGGGACTTTGGAATTGGTTTGTGATTGTCTTAATGGGCATACATTTATGAGAGCAAGTTGGTGTATGTGTAGTTGGAAATGACTACGTGTGTATGGGGGAACATAAAACAAGTACAGATGCATAACGGTGGTCTGATATGTTCAGGCTTTAAGTTTAAAATTAATAGCAAACGATCCAAAATTATTTCAATTTCAATGAACAATTAAATTTAAGTTTTCAGGGTTCCTAAAACACAAGCATAATGTACACACACACACACACACACACACACAGACTGCATTGCAAATCATTACTTACATTAGCATTACTCATTAGTATCAAATGCACATGTGCATCTTTGTGTGTACACATGATTATTCATATATGTGTTAATAAACTAATTTCCTTTGAATTGGCTATTGTTTTACTTGTTCTTGTTGACAAGAACAAGTAAAACAAAGTAAAACACACACACACACGCACTGGCTCAACCTTGGTTGTATTCCTCTGATAAATGAGGAATAAATAAAAAAATCTTGCCGGCTAACACACATATGCAAACACATAAATGCAAGGAAATAGACTGGAAAAATACACACCTTCAGTTGTCAGACAAACTCTCCCACTATCATACACACACATATACCATTAATAACAGTCATATGAAGTCCACAAACTTTTTCCTGGAGGAGTTCTTCGATAGGCACCAGAGCATTGTGCAATGAAGTGAAATATTCATTATTATAGGCTCTCTGTCTCTCTCTTCCTTTCCTCCCACTAACTACCCGGGCTGAGCACTGAGCAGAAGTGACAAATTCATTCTTTCTGGGTCAGAGACAAGAGAAATGGTTGATTGTGTAAATAATGGATCATGTCCTTGTCTCCCGGCTGTCTAAATGGATTTAGATTTACTCCCAACTGATGGTAATATGATGAGTGTAAGGAACTAAGCGGCTGACAGATTAACACACACACACACGTATGCATACTGATTGTGTGAACACAAGGGCACACGCGTATTGACACACATTCACACAAATATTAGTTAATGAAACAAATGATTTTTGATCTGTTAAATGTTACATTCAGAGTGGTTTTGTATGAAAGTTTCCAACAGCTCCATCCTAATTAAGTAATATTTATAATGTTTACAAGGAACGAATGCTTGGATTCTTCTAGAGATGCATCACATTTTACTGGGCAGATGTCTTCCTCGAGAACAAACACAGATTTGTTTTTACACAGACATGAAAGTATATGATCAGTTATTGGAGTGCTGGGATTTTTGAGTTGGAAATTTCCCAGATTTTATTAAATTGTCAGGATTTTTCTTAAATAGAAGCAGGCAATACAGTAAATACAGTTTACTAAATTAAGTTAATATCTTTTCTTGATTTTCCTGAAAAATGCAACCAGTAATGCACAGTGCAATCTGAGGTCAGTTTACATTCTGTGATTACACTCAAATTGTTGGTTTTTTATGGCTCTTTCTGATATTTTTTGTCTAAATATCTGTAAAATTGAAGTTTTAAAAATGAAATAAATTGCATTAAAAGGGACTTAATATTTTCCACTGTAATTATATTCATGGCAGTGAAGAGAAACAACATTTAGACAATCATGTAGGCAGGAAAAAATGACAGAAAATATAATTTAAATTAATGAATAAAATGTTAAGTTTTGTGATTTCTCTTTCAGTATCCAAAATTTTACAGGATTTGTTTGGTGGCTAGTCATACATTTCTTATGTATTTATTTATTTATTTCAGTACAGTGAAATCAGGCATAATTTTCCATTTTAATTGTCATATATGTATATATACACAGATAGAGAGATAGTTTTAGATATATAGATATATATAGATATATAGAGGGGATTTATATATATATAAAGCCTGTTGCAAAATTACATACATCACACATAATTTTTTAAAGACCACATTTACATAGTTAGTGGGTCCTATTGTTTATCCTCACAAGTCTATTGGATAGTAAATGTGTTTATAGGTCCAGCAATCTGGCCATGAACTCACACTACTTGCAAACTTGCTGTCAAGCTCATCTTCTTGTTTTACTGGACTGGATTTGTCAGGGTTCAAGTAAGTAATTTTTTTTGTGATTATTACAATGTCTAGAACATGTAGATACTTAGTTATTGTGGAATACATTCATCAAACTTGATTTTGAGCTTGTTATGTCTATGTTGTAATTCCACAACGCTGGGTGAGGTTGGTAGTCAAAACAGCATGTGCACCTTACACATGACATGGGGACACTGCACTTCTCACATGTTCACATATGGAAAATAAATACTAATAGAAATATAATGTATTTGATGATTCACTATATTTAAGTTCTAAATGTGTTTTCTCTGTTAAAATTTTGAGTTTAGGTAAGAATTCAATAAATGGATAAATTGTTGCTGTAGCACTATTTCAAACTGTATCTGTATCTTATTAGTTAAAAAACACATTTAACTGATCCTGGGCTTTTTCTGGGCTTTTTTTGTTTGCCCAAATAGCTGCCTGTTGCATTAGGCAGAAACAGGTTCTGACTGTTCTGAATGTTTCAGGGGATGGTTGTTGCATTGTTCAGGGACAGGTGAGAATGGTCTGGACTGAGGGGATGTAAGTGATCTGGGGTGATGCAAGTACTCCTTGAAGTATGATAAGTAGAGAGCATAATAGGCTAGTCAGACAGTATTGTGTGAATTTAGTGGAATGTGTAAATAGAATTAGGATTAATTTGCATTGAAATTATTTAGCCTGGAAAATACTATCTATTTCTTCAGGTTATCTACTACAATATAATACTCATATGTATTACTTATACACATTTATTATTATCTTTTTACTTTTTCCATTTCTGAATGCAACTAGCAAAGGGAGGTTTTCTATACAGTGTGCAGGATGTGATTGTTGAAGTGGACAAAGAAAACAACCCACCGACTTCCCAGCTGATGATTATGTGGACATAAAGCCCCAAACAAACAAACACACCATGTCCTGTGACAAGGTATCGCTGGCTGAAAAATCACACATTTCCCAGTGAAGACGAAGAGAGGACACTGCAGACATACACCAACCTGTTTGCAGCAAGTGTGATGTTCATCTTTGCTTTTCAGAGGAAAATAAAAATATTAGGCACCCCAGTACACCACCACCACCCACTATGACCTCAATACTAATTATAAAGTAGAATTATAACCTTTCTGACAATGTCGACAAAAACTGAGAATGTATAAGCTTTGTGAATGTAGGAATTTGGCAGAGCTGTTGTCTTGGATTGCATAGGTGTACCTAATGAAGTGGCCGGTGATACATACACACACACACACACACACATATACACATATGTATATATATATATATATATATATATATATATATATATATATATATATATATGGCTTCTTCACGTGTATAAACTCATTGAAAGAGATATAAGATATAAAAAAAAACTCTCTCATTTTCAGGTGTATTTGCCATAAATTATAGAGCCTATAGCATCCTGAAAATTAATGTATTTTTTTCATCTTGAATCTCCATTAATCAATATGTGCATGTTAACAAAGATGTTGTTGTCAAACGAATATATGTAATGTGAAATTTGTCATTACAAGTGATGAACCCATAGAAAATTATCACCAGACTAAGCTTTTAGCCTCTTTTATCGTGTTGTTTTGGTTTTCTCAACAGCAAAAGAGCTCTAGTCAACCTCATTTCTGGCTATAGCAAGCAGCTGATTTCAGCAAAAAAGGTTCTGATAAACCCACTAAACACTACCTACCCAGCACCAAACAACAGATAGACAAAGTTAGTGACTAGCTAGTGAACATAGTGGTTTATGTAGCAGCTAAGAGCCAGATATTTCCCTCAGGAGTTGGTGAAAACCAAAACAGAGCCAAAAGGAGATTATTGGACTTCCTCAGGTGGACAGAAACATGACTCCAAAGCAACTGTTTGCTAATATGTTAGCCATAATAATTTTATAAGGTAATAATATGTCAATGTTGTGTTTACAGCTTGTTCAAAACAAATAATGCAGCTTTAAATGTATGAAGAAGGAGTTATTGTGTGGGTGTAGTTTTTACAGTATTTAGAAACAATGACTGAATCTTTACCCCAATTTAATCTCCATATTAGGGACTTAAACTGATGCATTATGGTTAGGGTCAAGTGCTATGGTGGCATATAGAAATTTATATAACACATTACAAAAATTTGGCTTATGATATTTCATAGTGTATGATGATTACATACAAACTGGAATTGATAGAACATGAGATGATTTAGCTGAAGTCAATTGACAATGAACTTCTGTGGCAACATGGATGGAGACTTCAAATTCAGCCCTGCAGTCTTCAGCCAGGAACTGACGGGAGACAAATTTATTAAGAGTTCTTTTTTCCCGTCCTTGCTCTACTGCACACTGTTGACTCCCCTCCCATGTGTCAGCCCGCTGGAGGTTGTGTGTCTGCAGAGAGGCAGTTCACAGTCACACTGGGGCCTCTGCTGCTAAATCAATACCTCGTCATGCATGAGGGCGAAGCTCGCAAATACAACTGAGGTGCAAAACTCTGTCCCATTTTGATGGGTTCAGAGTACGAAGTGTTTATGTGAGAGAGAGACTCTTTTGACAAGCTGAATAGACAGAGGTTTGTGTGGTAAGTTACTGTAGGTGGCGACTAAAATCAGTACACCATCATAACTCGAATGCAGAGAGGGCTTCCTTCACACGGCTGCCTCCGTCCAGATCAAATACCATTTAAGACTCACACATGTCGTGAGCAGGATATGTGTGTTTCATTGAAATGTCCATGAAGCATAAAACATTTATTTTTCAAATGATGAAAAGAGGCTATATGCAGTCATTCAGAGGAGTCAGAAAAAGTATTCCAAACCACTTATTTATACATTTGCCCTTTGGAGAGCTTTACTGCTTTGACATTCTTAGAACTGCTACAGCTCCTTGTTATTTTGTCCATGATGTGCATTATTTTCAGACAAAGACTTAAAGTTCCTATCAGTCTCTCATGCATTTTAAAATTCCAAGTAAAACTGCAATCAGTGATGAAGCATCCTCCTGTATGAAAAATGGTATTTAGTAATTTTAATGTGTATAAGTGCACAGTGCAGTAGGGATACGACTGACCACTATACTGCTAGTCTGTGTCTGCGAGCACATTAAAAGCCTGCTGAGTCAGCAGGGAGGGACAGAGGTGTGGATGGAAAGAGGGGAATACCTGATTTGTGTTTGTGGTGATGGTGTGTAGTGCTTCTTGAGCATATAAAGAGAATGAAAATGACAGCTCCAGCATTGAGATTAATAGGAGCAAGTATTTAACAACAGAGGTGTTAAAGCCACTTCATATTAACATTTTACCTTTAGAATAAAGAAACTATTCCTGTGAAGATTGGTGTAGTCTTTGGTTAGATCATGGGGGTTTTTTACATCATGGCAGTCGGCTGCTGAACAGCTGGATTTTTTCGTTAACGGTAGCATTCAATTTGCCAGATTTGAATCGACCTTGATACTGAGCGTGCTATACAAAATAGCTATTGACTAGATGTGACCTATCCATATTAAATGCAATTTCCTCATCAATGTCTTGATAAAATTCACTGGTCCAGTGCTATAGGTTACATTTATTCAGTCATGGTGGCCTGCTGACTCAATTTTTGGCATCATAACAATCCCTTGTGCATAATAGGCTCCCAATCATAATCACACCAGGGAAAACTGCAGTTACATGGTATGCATTGTAGATATGCAATGCTGTTTGTTAGCACCTCTGAATATCCTGATGTCAGACTTTCACAGTAGCCAGTGAATGCACCACACACAACCCTCTAAGGACTTTATGAGCAGTTGCGTCTAGCCTTTGTTGTAAGCATACAATAATCCTAATTAGTGAACCACAGATGGGTTTATCAGGACTTGTATTAATCCGGATCACTTGATCGATCAATCACTCATTTAAAAGTCGGGATGACAAGAACTTGATTTTTGGCTTTTCCCCCATTCCCATTGGGAATTATCAGCATGAGGACAAGAAACATTACCTCCAAAAAACATAGACCATCAACGTAAATGCACACTGTATGTAAAGCTATGTGAAAGTATGTGGTTATCTTAATATCTACAATCTTCCTCCTCTACTTCCACCTTCTCTCTTATTTTTATTTGTCCTTTATCTTCCCCATGGTTTCTTCATTCTGTATGACTGTAAATCATTTTCTTTTTCCTTCCCTGTTCCCTCCCACCGTCTCTGATGTTACAACTCTCTCTCTCTCTCACTGTACTCAATCAAGCTTTGACACAATAAGGCCACGGCATTATGTTCTACACAACATTTTAAAACATTTACATCTGTCCTGTTTGCATCTCCTTAATACAGACTGTTGATCTTCCTTTTTGTGCCTACCACACACTTTAATCAGTCTAATCATATTTCACTTCAAACACAACCTGGATTTGGAGGCCATGAACATTAAAAGATTAAAAGATCACTGAAAGTGCAACAATTTGAAGGCAACATCCCTCTGAGCTGTTGCTGAGCTGTTGCAGCACCACATAAGGTGAATACCCTGTAATCTATTTTGAGTAACATGCATTGACAGCTCCACAGGATTGTGTAACAATGCAGTTCAACCACATGACAGCAACCACTCTAAACACACTCAGCTTTATTCTTAAATGCCAAGTTCCAGTCGTCACACTAGCATCTGCGCTAATAATATTGCATTGAAATAAAGCTTCTGTCATAGTTCTGTGCTTTGTGTGCCTTAAAAGGAGGAACATGCTTCCATTGAAGGTCTAATTGCTTTCACAAATCACAGTAGAACATGTAGACTAGGGCTTTCCTTGCTGCATGCAGGTAAACATGGCTAATGGAAATGCCACAGCAGGACATCAGAACTTAATCTATTAAAGAAAATATGGCACAACTCCCAAACAATGGCTCATAAATCAAATGTAAATGGTACATGGTACAGTTGTGTGGTAAAACTGCCAGTTGTGGTAACTAATGATTTTGGTTAAACCAGGTCAGGGGCAGATTTAAGGGAGCTCAGTCTGATTTATTTACTGTGCTGTTATTGCAAGATCAAGAATGAAAAAAAACGAAAAAGTCATAATACTGAGGTATGTCTCTACACTGGGAAAAACACCTTGAAATTTCTGATACGAAGGTATTTCACTCAGCGAAGAGATTCAAAGTTTATCTCATTTATTACACAAGGTTCACACATAATAGTAATAGTACTCCCCATGTGGAGTGCTGTGAAGTTGCTCTAGACATGAGTGTCAATTAAATGCCTAATTTGTAATTGAGAATTCTTCACATTTCAGGGTTCAATGCCTTCAAGAGCACTCCAGAGGAACAAGAGCACACCTCCTATTATGACCTCTACTGTACCTTCATATCTGCAACCCAGTCTGGATGGGATTAAAATTCCAGGAGGTTGTGGATGATCAAATGTTAGCCATGTTTTCCAGGGTGTAGTTCTTAATCCATGCCTGTTGCAAAATCAGATGTAGGAAGCGAATTACTGTACCTGCAACTGACATTAATCATTTTAGGCTGCTATTTTCCCCTTTTTTGAAAAAGAGGACAGTGTTTTGTACTGAATGCAGAGCTGATGGGATTGAATAACAGAAAATGGATATTGTGGACATGAGATAGCTGATGACATGCACATCACACAGACCCTCGTAGCTACACTAAAGCAGAATGTATAAATCTGCTTTTTATGTGGTTTAGGTGGTCATTATATTTATGTTTTGAGTGCGCTCTTGAAATAAACATGAAGGTTCTTTCTTGAACATAAAAACAGTAGCTTGACTAAAAATAAAATCTTGACTCAAGGTCCACTTACTAGCTTATTCCTAAACTTTCAGCCCCACATTGCAGTTTCTCTCTGAAGAAGATGACATTTGCTAAAATCGATCAACCTCCACTTGCTAAGGAAGACCATGGGATATGGTTGAAAATTCCGGAAAGAGCTAATAAGTAAACCTTGAATCAAGATTTTTTTTGGTCAAATTCTTTAGTATTTATTTTGATGAAGAGTCCACCCCTCCCACCCCAAATTTACAGTGAAGGTGTTCTCAGACATCACGCGGTTATTGCTGTATCTGTGGGTTTCTGAATACATACATCCCATCCTACTAACAACCTGTACTGTACACTACAGTCTGCTGCTTTCTACCTACTCTAATCTCACTGTGTAGCTTAGAGAGAATGTTAACAATATGACACGATTCATTTAGCAAGTTTTGCTAACTGCAATGATAGACATTGTTTATTGGCTCAGACTGGATAGTCAAACTTTGAAGCTGATGTTGCTCCATGACTGTTCCTTTTCATTGATGTGTCTCTTCAATACTGATGAATTTCAGTTAACTCAAATACCAGTAAAATTTGCTCCTGAGTCATTTCCCTCAATGTGGTGTCTGTGGTTGCCATGGTCACACATCAAGCTGCAATGGCGAGTTGAAAAAGTTAAACCATCATCAGCTCGTCAAATAGACAAGAGCAGCAGATGCCCTCTCTCTCCCTGCTGCTGCCACCAACAGCAGTCAGTGTCATGACTGCTGTTGTCTTTACTTTGGGAACAAAGGAGGTGGCAGTGCAGCCTGTCCTCACAAGAAAAACAACAGTATAGGTCTAAAATTCAGCCAGCAAAAACGACCTATAGTTACGTTTACACCATGTAGCAGCTGTAATAATTTTGACCCGAGGAAGTGACTTCAATATAAGGTGACTTGATAACATGATTTTTGCCTTATTAGGGGGAGACTGTTGGGTGGATGGCCATATAGTTAGATGGCATAAAATGGACTTTGCTGCAGGAGACCAGTATTCACTTCCTGAATCGCAAGTGTCATGTTTCCAACCATGAGTCAGGAGAGTAAAAGAAGAAAAAAAAAAAAGTAACAACAATTGTTACCGTTATTTACCATTGCCATGACAATGAAGGTTGCATAATTTTAAGGAAGTATAAACCATGTTTAAAGTGATCATTTTACCCCAAATCATGATTTTTCCCTTACCCTAACCAAGTTTTTGTGCCTAAACCTAACCAGACCTTAACCACAGCGTTGTCACACCATAAAACATTTTTTAACAGTGATTTGTAATGGTTTTTGAAAGCAGCATATTACAGTCCTATCGGTCGTTCTGGAGTGCATTACCATAGCTAGATGGCATAAATGTAACTGTAGGGGTTTTTTTGCCAGGTGGATTTTAGACCTATACTGTCCTTTCATTGTAAGAATGTGTTGGGCAGTGGCAACTACACTGACAATACCTTAAAACTTTAATCTTGAGGCTGGTCTCCCAAACCTTTACGAAATGAGCACAATATCTGTTTGGCCAACAACCTCAAACATGACCAAAACCATAGCCTGATCTTAGCCAGGGTAATTTTACTTGCTTTACTCAGTATAGTATATGTAATAGTAGCTAACTCCCTGCTGTTCCCACAAAATTCCAGTTGTGTGAGATGAGTACATGAAAGGGTCACATATCCTAATATATGTCAACAATCCTTAAGCCCTGTTTTATACCTTAAACATTCACTTTCACAAAGCTTTATGAAAAGGTGTAGATTCCTTCTTTAATTATTGATAAACAAACATATATATGAGAAAGTGTTTCAACCTTTGACTGGTACTGTATATTGAGGCCTTTTACTGTCCTTGAGCCAGGATTTAGTTTTATTCCTTAGTGCTATAAATGTTCACTACCATGGTGTGGTGGAAGGGTGATTTTTATTCCATGACAGTAAATTCAGTGTGATTTGTTGACACAATGCAGTTAACAATAGATTTTGAGGTTTCACATGCTTCATCATCTCTTGTTCTTCGGTCAAGAAAGACACAGTCAGTTCTTTTATGATATGTTTTGTCATCAGTAACTTAAACTGTGTGTCCTTCCTCTGTTGAGCAGTAAAAGTGAAGACTTTAGTTTAGTGAAACTGATTTATGTCTATCTAAGCATGATGTCATGGATACATTGTGCTTTTCTCAGACTCCTACATGAGATACCCATCTTATTCTGACTGTATACCGAGTTTCGAACATGTTCAATTTTTACTCCCATCCCAATACTTTAGAAATGTTCTCTTAAGAAGGAAAAAGCTCACCTCATAATTGGACTGATGTGAGCCGACCCCAGGAAAAAATATCGACAGATGGAAGCATCTAGTTATTACCATAGAAATTTCTAAACCACCTGTGGATGTGTTCACTGGATCTCATCAACGCAGCCTATGGTTTAGATGCACCTATGCACAGACATGCACAGACACACAGACATAGAGGCATGCAGGTAGGCAGACAAACACACTTACTGGCACTCTTTGAAGCACAGCAGGGAGGCACCGCAAATAACAAAATGGCCTCAGTAGAGTGCTGGAGACATGACCGTGAGAGAACAGAGCTAAAAAAAAAAAAAAATACACACACAGGGCTAATAGAAACCTGTCACTCGAGAGAAAGAGAGTGGAAAAAAAAATCTGAGGCACTGAAACATTAAATAACAAAATAATATAAATACCCTAAAGTACCTTAATTAAACATCCAGCTATCACCCACACACTCAGGCATAGGCATGTTTACACACACACACACACACACACACACACACACACACACACACACACACACACACACACACAAACAGCCTTAAATGTGGGCATCAAAAGTCCTGCCATCATTTAAAGTGATGGCAGCCCACACAATCTACACTGACAGTCAAACACACAATCATTCCCACATAATCCTGAGAGCATAAAGTCAGATTTAAGGCCAGGACTCATACCGATGCTTTTGCATTAAACTTGGTTAAAAGTGGAAAAACTCCCAAACCCTGTCCTTGCTTCAGTGTTTCAGTCAAAACATCCTTCATCAGGTAAATAAAAAACATCTGAAATTCCATATGAACCATATGATACAAATGACTTAATCATTGAGCTTGATTGATTTTTTTTTGTATGATGTAGATATGGACCGGTATGTGTGTGGGTATGCATGTGTATATGGATGTATGTAAGTGTATGTATGTATGTATGTATATATGTGTGTGTGTATGTGTGTGTGTGTGTGTGTGTGTGTATGTGTGTATGTGTGTATATGTATATGTAACATCATACTACCTTATTTTCTCTTTTTCTCTTCTTCCCTCTTCCTTTTTTCTTCTATTATTATTTTTATTTTTTCATTATTATTTCTCTCACTATAAAATATATATATTGTAAGAATGCTATAAGTATGAATGCCCTCATATGTAAGTAAATATAAATCTACGCAAAATGCACTCTTGCAATAAGGTATAAAAAAAGAAGTTCCATACATGTGTACATACATGAAGATGTAGGATAAATTATCCAACTTGATGTCCACACAAACTGGGTCAGTTGTTGAATGAAATGACACACATAATCATCAGTAATTCGGTATAGAGAACATCTGTTTTTCAAAAATCCTTTCAAACATCACACTGTCAAAAACTTAGAAAGAGTCAAAATATTATGCTTTTTGTGGTTTTCTGTCATTTATATACTCTTATGATGTCAGATATCTATGCTTAACATGGTCAAAGTTCCAAAACTTGAGGTTAACATGTGAGGAATGCTCCCTGCAAGTCAAAAGCCAGGGCTTCAAACTGCTCTGAATGCTTCATTTACGATAGTCAGCTCGTTGCACATGCCCATAAAAGGCCATCCATTCTTTAGCCTTTTTTGCTAAGGTTGTTGCTAAGGTTGTTCTGTGTGTTGTTTGTCTTGTCCTTTCTCATAATTTGTATTAGATTTCTGACAGATGTATTCGAGGAGTTGACATGTCACACCCAAGATAACAATGTAGACCTGTAAATGTGGGCCAGAGTGATTTGTGAGATGAGATATTAAAAGGAAAAAAAAAAGAAGAAAGAAAGTCCCTTCACGTCCTGATATATGGCCAACACACACTAGAATCCATGGATTACATTAGCAGTGGCTTTTAAATGAATTTAGTCTTAACTGTGCCTCAATTACACTCCACTTTCCCCTCAGTTACATCCTTAATCAGCATTTATCAGAAAGTAGGCTAAATGAGAGAAATGCATCCTGGGAAGCTGGAATCACACAGGCAGAGACATATACAGTGAACAGAACTTTGTTGTCACTGGAGATGTTTTACCTCTACTAAGTAAAGTTGAGCCACCTTGCCAAAAAACTATGCCAGTTTATCTTTAAAGGGCTGGATTACTCACTGTGATGATTTTGTGAAGAGAATTGCTGTGCATTTGACACTAATGTTTCTAGAGAAGGCTCTGCTCAAGGTATAAGAATGCCAATCTTTAGTTTTGGTAATGTGAGTTTTGATGATGATGATGCTGATGATGAAAGTTGAAATTTAAGCTGTATTAATTGTTTCGTTTTTGTTGTTGTGGTGGTGGTGGTTTCTACTAAATCCTGCAGGAAATGTCTGGCTCTTTAGCTGCTAAATGCTCCTTACTAAAAACACAAGAAACAATAAAGTTGCAGGTAATACCAAAACGATGAGCTGAGAGACACTACAATGCTTCTCTGAATAGAGAATTTTTTTTTAGGTTTGTCACTATAAGCAGCACCTTTCATATTACACATTTAAATTTAACCACCTGTTAAAATAGAAATATTCATTAGTGCATCTTTTAAGTATACAGTAAGTTCAGCGTTCCTTATTGTGCCCATTAGCCTGACTATTGTAGCATTGCCTTACTTACACCATTACTTGCCCTGAGAGATTTTGTCAGTGTTATTGTTCTGTTCTGTTGGGGCAAGCAATGCAGATATTATTAAGTCAAAATCAGACTGTTTCCCTGTAGAAAATGTCTAGAATGTCTTTGTTTATTTTTGCCCTGCACTATTTTCTATGACTTTAAGTTGACTGAAGTTGCCGCACTAAACACAACTACTTTTGGCAGTGCAAGCACAGGATATTAAACAAACAAACAAACAAACAAACAAACAACTAGTTAGGAGATTGATTTTGCCCAGCATTACTTTCTGTTACTGGAAGCATTTTCTGAGCTGCCATTTAGTAATTTTAGGTATTTTATTCGGTTAGAGCTGCTCCAACTCTGGAACCATTAATGGATTGCAAGTGGTTACTGATGTTATTACTGATTATGATAACAATTGGATTATTCAATGGATTATTGGATAGATACAATGGATGGATGATTCTAGCCCAGTTCACTTGCCTTTTAAATCCAATTTCCGCCCCTTCTTTTTCAGAAGATACCACTATCGCTCCACCCTCCTTCAAAAATACAACTCTCTCCCACTCTACTTCAAAAGTAACCATAATCTTCACATTCTTCCTCAGAATTTATCATCATCTCTCCATTCTTTGTCAAAGATTAAAATTGCTCCCCATTTTCTTAAATCTCCTTCAACTTGCCTTCAACAAGCTATCACTATCACAAACACAGAGACAGATCAAAAAACTGCTGGAATAGTCACAATATTTCAACAAAGTACCCAACCCAAGGGTGGTATGACAAATATGTCTAATATATGTCTTGAAATGGAGTCAGTCCTTGGGAAAAAGTTGAGTTTAATTTCTTCAGTGGTCTCATTGTTGCTGCTCAGCAGCATGTCATCCATTTTCAGGGAAAGAAATTTAAGAAGAAAAAATAGCTATGATAAAAGTTTAGGAACACTAGTTCCCTACCTTTATCTTCCCTGTAGCTTTCCGAATGTTCCCGAGCCTCTCCCTCCTCTACCCTTCACTCACTCATTTAGGGCCTTTGCACTCTAAGTCCATATTTTTCGTATGTGTTTTTTAATCCATCATCCAATAAAAATCTTTACGCACAGAAACCTTGCACACTGAGTCTGATACGTTTTATTATTATTTTTCGTTTCGCAAAAATTCGCAATACAAGACAAAACAGACTTGTTAAGAAATGAGGATGATGTTGCCTTCTTCTCACTTCTTGAAAGAAGTAAAGAAGAAGAAGAAAAAAAATACTGGGTCCATCCAATCCAGAGTTTCACTTGCTGTTAAAGAAGCTGTGGGATTATCCTGATCGTTTCCAGGTCTGTTTCAGGATGTCAATAGTCCAGTTTGACGCTGCTAGCAATACTAGAACCACACATTAAAAAGAAGACCACCAATTTCCATGATCCGATTGATCCTGAACATTGGCTGGCGGTATGTCTAAGGTAGGGACAGACACGCACACATGCACACCGCACACACACACACACACACAAACACACACATTTGTTCGTTCATCAGTTCATTTGTAATAACAATCTTTGTATGATTGTATGAGATTGGGAGGGAGACCTGTGACAAATCTGCATTTCAAGGACAAATACATGCCAACTCTGGAAGACTCTGGATCTGGAAGACCACAGTAAGGAGGTTCAATGGGAGATGGAACTTCCCTAATTGCCTTGGAACTCTGGATGGGAAGCATGTCAGAATTGAGGCCCCTGCAAACACAGGTTCCCTTTTTTTTTTAATTATAAAGGCACCTTTTGCACTGTCCTTCTTGCCTTAGTGGTGATTGCTGTTTCCCTGCCACAGATTAGGGGAGCTATGGTGGGAATAGCGATGGAGGCATATTGCAGATTCTGCGCTGGGACGGGCCTTCCAGTGTGGAACACTGAATGTTCCACCCCCATGGGGCTCCTGTCTGCACCTGAATTGGGGAGGGTCAATCCCGTTATTGTGGCAGACAAGGCCTTTCCCATGAAGCCATACCTTCTCTGGCCCTACCCTGGAAAGCATCTTGAAGAGGGCAAGCCCATCCTCAACCTCCATCTTTCAAGAGCACGTTGTATATCAGAAAATGCATTCAGCATTCTGACCTAGCGTTTCAGGGTTTATAAAAGGCCAATGGAGGTGAACCCTGCAGACAGCATCGTCAAAGCAACCTGCATATTATGCAACTACCTGTGCCATGAAGTAGAGGGACAAGCGAGCCAGTTTTGACGATGCTAACAGCGCATGTCCACAGGCCAAGGGGCAACCAGGCATCTGCAGAGGCTCTGCGCATTTGAGACACATCAGGCCTGCCAGGCCTGAAGCTGCTGTCACTCTGCCTCTTGCTCATTCTCTCTCATTTCCTCCGTTGCTTCTCTGCACTGGAAGGACCTCGCTAAGTTTTCTCCACTCTCTGCCCTCATCTTAGATTTGGCACCACGGCCACCTGAAGGAGCTGAGCTGTCCTCCTTCTCTGTCTCCACACAGTTGCTCTCCCTCTCTGTCTATATGCTGTCCTCATCCTCTATTTCATCCTCCTCCTCGTTTTCATCACCAAACTGAATATTACTATTTGACCTGTTGAAAATAGTCTATCTGAGTTATGAAATTATACTGTGCGGCTATTAGATTGCACTTTGCTGTAAGCATCATCATTGTTGTTGTGCATTTCTGGATAGGCTAACATTACCTTCTCTTTTTTGTGGAAGATTTCAGGAAGGACATTGCTTCCATATATTTACACTTCTTTTTCTTGCTGGCTCCCTGTCCACTTCTGCTCTGTTCCTCTCTTTTTTCAGACATATGTGTCCTGCAGATTACGCCACATTTTTTTCACTGCTTCAACTAATGTAATACAAAACAGAGCAAATTAGCTTAGCTGCCTAGAGCACAATCACTACTGTCTCATCTTTCGTACATGCTTTGTTTTGTTACTACCCCCAATTCCAAGCTGTTCTGCAATCACCTGACACAATCTATCTTTAAATTCAGCATCTCTGTATTCTTTACTTTCTTTGTCGTAAAGTGCGTTGTGCTGGGAGACAAAGCGAATCACTTTATCAGATGCCATTTTGGATGACAATGTTTACATGTACGGTGTCTCTAAGCAATTAAACAACTCTCTAAAGGCTTTTGACAGCTGAAAAAAAATGCAGAAAATCAAACCCGTTCCAAAAGCCTTAATGATGGACAAAACATTCAGTATCAGTGTGCAAACGTGATTGACACAACATGGCGTATTTTTTTGTAAACGTGCAACAATTTCGGATGAAAAATATGAACTTGGTGTGCAAAGTCCTTTACCTATTAAATTATGAAGCAGTGTATAAGTATAGGCTACAATTTAGAAACTTCTATGCACAAGGTGTGATATGAGTGTTGGGCCTCATACTCTATGTGCATGAGACAAAGGCAGGCCTGCATGCAGTAACAAAGCTTGATAACTAGAAGAGAGTCGTCTCTCATTGGTCTCATGCACATAGACCATAGACCAGTCTCTCATAGTACCTATGGAATAGGGATGGCAGTCTTCCTGTTCTATTTTTAACCAGTTAGGCTGACAGATTGAGGTATCTTGCCAAAAAGTAAAGGGCTTAATGGCAGACGCCCAGTAGTATAGCATGGAATTTGGAAGAGCTAGTCCTCCTTTAGATTTGGGTTTGTAGAGATGTTTTCTACTTATCCTATGAGTTTTGTAATTTCATTGAGTTTAATCTCTTAAAGAATGTCTTTGTCAGAAAAATAGGGATGTTTTGAGTTAGGTATAATATTTGAGATAAGAAGATCATCTCAATGGAGTTCACTCTGCCGAATACAGAGATAGGGAGAGTCTTCCAAAATTGAATTTTACTTTGTATTTTATCTACCAGGGGCTGGAAATTGGCCTAAAAGAGAGAGGAGTGATGTTTCATAACATCAATCCCTAGATAAGTTAAATTTTCTGTGGATAACTTAAATGGAAAATGTCCAAAGGTATTTGGAGGGATAGACTGGAATGGCATAAATATACTTTTGTTCCAATTAATACTGTATCCTGAAAATGTACCATATGTTATTTTTTTCTTAAGATTGTTGAGATAGTGGTTTGTGGTTTTGTTATATAAAGGAGAATATCATAAGCATATAATGATATTTTTGTTTTGTTATTTTTGTTTTGTTGTTTCTTTTGTGTTATAGCCATAGATTTGGGGGTCTAATTGAATTTTCTGGGCAAGTGGTTCTATGGCTAACATAAATATTAATGCAGATACAGGGCTGCCTTGCTTTGTCCTTCTGAATAATTTGAAGAGAGGGGATAACATCTGATTTGTGAGAATTTGCACTATTGAAGGGGTTTAATCCATGGTAGACCAGTATGTATGATCAGATCTTCATTTCCCTCCCTTTTTGTGTACATGTGTACAATGTTAAAAAGACATCTCAGATTAAAGGTAGAACTTCAATTGGGTATGAAGCCCATTTGTTTATTAAAGGGCTCAATCTATTGGCTAAAATTTTTCTGTCTAAGTTCAGAAGAGAGATTGGGTGATATGAACCTACTTCTTCTGCATCTTTTCCTTTTTTGTAGATCATTGTGATTGTTGCTTCAGTTAAGGTTGGTAGTAGAATGCAATCTGATTGGGCCTGTGTGTACATTCTGTGTAAGTATAGTGAAAGCCCATCTGAGCCTGGGGCCTCTCGTAGACGTAATGGCTTTCTGTATTTCCGTGATATTGAGTTCAGAATTGAGGTCTTTACATTCTTCTTCACTTTTTTTAGGATTAGGATTACATTTATCAAGAAATGTATTCATGATTGAAGATTCTGTGGTGCTCTTTGATGTGTATAAACCAGAATAAAATTGTAGAAAACTATCATTTATGTCTTTGGGTTTTGTCAATGTAGTTCCATTGTTACTCTTAATCTTATGTATTGTTTTTTTCATTTTCTATTTTCCTAAGTTGTTGTGCGAGTAGTTTGTGTGGTTTGTCCCCGAATTCAAATTATTTTTGTTTGATGTATAGAAATGCTTTGCTTATTTTTGTTGAGAGCATCTGATTATATTCATACTTCAAATTTGCTATTCTCCCATGTAAATTAGAAGAGTGAGAGAGAGCGTTCTCCCTATCTAGTTGTTGGATCTCTTTTTCTAATTCTTCTATTTTGGTTTTATTATTTTTCTTTCTTGAAGCCTCAAATGATATGACACAGCCCCTCAAAAAGGCATCCCATAAAGTGGAAGGAGTGATCTCTGGGGTATCATTTGTTTCAAAATATTGGTTAATTTGGGCCATCAAATATTAACAGAACTCATTTTCAACTAACATGATGGAGCAATATCTTTTAGATATAGTGAAAATGTGAGGGGGCTGTGGTCTGAAATCCCAATGTTATGATATTTAACATTTGTTGTGAAGGGTATCAATTTCGCATCAACTAAGAAATAATCAGTTCTACATTATGAATTATGTACTGAGGAGTAGAATGAATAATCCCTGCCAGAAGGGTTCATAGTCCCCTATATGTCTGAAATATTTGTATTTTTAAGGAATGTATTTCAGAATTTACTTGAGTTATTTCTTGAGATTCTTTTGGTAGAGGATCTGTTGAGATACGGATCGAGAGTAGAGAGTGTTAAATCTCCCTCTGTTATCAAGTTTGTTTGAGATATTTAAAATATAATATAAAATGAAGGGTTATCTATAATTGGGGCATATCAATTCACTAGGGTTAACAAACTATTATGTATTTCTCCTATTACAACTAGGTACCATCCCTCTTAATCAACAATTGTTTGTTTGTGAGTGAAAGGTATCCCTTCTCTTATTAGAATTGCTGTACCCTCGTAGCCCTTTTTATATTTTAAGCCCGAGCTGACATCGGCTTGTGACAGATTTCTTTATATGAACATCTGCTCCACGTACAGCGCGCAGATTCACTGCTCCACTCCACTAAATTTATGGTGTTTTTCCATTGGGAAAATTTGGGGGTAGTCACGCTGAGCCATGACTCCATTACACAGCAGGGCAAAGTCAAATAAGTAGTTTAACTGTTGGATGTGTGCTGGTAGTCTGCAGCTCTTCATCAAACAACTCACCGTGGATGTTTCTACTTGTACTATTCCTCCATTTCTCTATTCCAGCATTATTTCTAACTGATCCGCTGAACAAATAACTCCAAATATGTCCATGTGTTGTTTTTTCGACTATTTTTTAGCACCACTAATGAAGTTCCACTAATTCAGTAAGGAACATGTTTCACTTCCTGTAAATTTTTCACAATAAAGGTGTCTTGTTATTTAGTCATTCAGAAGCTTTTAATTTGAAGCAGTAAAGCAGAAAATGTTGAGTTTGCATTGGCAGTAACTTCACACCAAGCGGCAACCTCTGGGGCTGTAAAATGAAGCCAACGCGGAAGTGCCAAAAGCTGCAGTTCCTTGAATGGCCACTTGAGGCTGGTTCCAAAAGCGAGTCATTCCCCATAGACCCCCATGTTAAAATGCCCAACTTTACAGCAGAAATAAACATGTTTACAACCTGGTACAAAAAACAGTTTTGGTCTCTATAGCTAATTTCCCCTTTCATGACAACTGTACGAGGGGTGAATTTTTTTATAACTCACCTGTTTAAATTTCATTAAGCCATAAAGTTATGCATAATGAAGGACATGGCTGCTTTGAGTGACAGGTCCGCCAGCCGCTAGGTGGCTTGTTTCAGCCATTCAGCCCGCCTCTTTGCCAATTTTTGATTGGCTGGGAGTTAGGCAGCGTCACGCACTGCCAAGATGGCGATGGCCGGAGCGGCTCGCTTTGAGCTTCAAAAGCGCTCTTCAGAAACCAATGGGTGACGTCACGGTAACTACGTCCAGATTTTTATACAGTCTATGCTTCACACATTTCTGATATGTAAAGCTGGCTAATCAGAACAGAGTGGGCTCATCAGGAGGGGGGCCTTAAAGAGACAGGAGCTGAAAGAGACTGTAAAGAGACAAAGGCTATATTGAGGGGCTGCATAAAGGGTCAGTATAAGACATAAAACAAAGAGTTTTTTGAACTGTGAATCAATTTAGAGCTGGAAGTGAGCATAACAGGTCCTCTTTAATGATTTCAAATGGGCTAGAACCTTGCCTCTTTTTACTGGATTATTAATTCCTCTAGTGTTCCAACTCGTGAATATTAAACCTCTCTGGCATGTGCCATCAAAGGGTCAACATGGTCTGCTGGTGGTGTCATCCATGTTTCTTCATTTATTGCAGGAGAAGTCATGTATCTAATGATCCTGACTACACATTAGCTCACATACCAACTAGGGATACCACAGTGAGGAAATTTTCCCACCGACTAATAAACTCGTGACAACACCAATGTTACCGGTTACACCTGACATTTTACAAAATAAGATATTCATCAATGACACTCATCCATAGAGCGCTTACTTTGATCTTTGACGTTAGATTTTTAGTTTAGGTCTTCCCCTTATTTAAGAGTTGACCACTGAGGCAAGCCTAATACCAACCTATCAAGACTGTTTTTCTCTGACTGGCTCCTGACTTTTTTTCTTTTTGAATGATTTCTACATACATCATGTTTTTTATTTATTTACCAAGAGATCAGAGAGTTGTTTACGTCATTATAATGCTTTCTAGAATCATTCCCCTTACCATTAATGCGTCTGAAAAACTCCCATTTCTCCTCTGTGGAGAATCTTTTGACAATTATCAGAGGACTATGCCATCTCCACCTTGTTAAATATGGCCTGAGTCTCGACCCCAGTCGCCATGACAACATAAAACACTGGCTGTGCTGTAGCCATGGTAATGAAAGCAAGAGGACGCTGAGGTGCGAGGGGTGAGGCAGGACAGGAGCAGGAGGGAGGTTTGAGGGAGGAAATTGAGACAGTGATGAGAAGAACAAAACAGAGGAGAATAGAGAGTGAGGGAAGTCTCGGAGGGGAGATTATAGAACAGCAGATGAAGAAAGATGTGACGGAAGAGAAATAAAGGAAAAGGAGCAGTTAACGTGATCTCTTTTAGACTGTCACATCAAACTAAGACACGTTCCTTTATCTTTTTTCTTGTGTTATTTTTCATCTTTTCATCTGTGTTGTGTCTTCTACAGTACCTCTGTCCATTCTCCTCCATCCTCCTCCTCTTCTCACTAACTCACCTTATGTGTCTCACTCTTTTATCTGACTGCGTTCTACTGTCTATTGTTACCTCATCTTCCTTTTAACCCTCTGCCACTTATTTATTCCATTAGTGGATTATGTCATCTTTCGAGCCATCTGTCTTTCAAGTCTGATTCCATTTGGCTGTCTTATCTCCTTGCCACCCCTGGATATGATACCTGTTTTTTTTTCTGCATTTTTTTCTTTCCCTTCTGGCTGCTTTCTCTTCTCTTACCTTGTAGTGATAGCATAGTGAGGAGGAACAGAAAGAAGCTGCACCAACCAGTTCAGCAGGATAAAAATGAGAGAAGTCATACTGAGACAGACACCTCTCTGAAACTTTATCTTCTCCGACGGCCACTTTTCGTCAGGCTTTCAGTCAACTCAGTCCTTTACTGTTTTCACAGGTGTTACTGCTATTCTGTGATATCTCATTTGAGATTATCTGTAGAGCCGAGGATTAAAGACAGGTTCACCTGACAAGGATTTTTGAGGAAATATGGTACTGAAGATGCTGATGTTTAGTTGACTATACGTGACTCTTAGCAGATCTGACTGTGTAGTGTGTTGGCACTTTCCATCTGTGGAATAGCCCAAGAATATCCTAGCAGCTTCAGGTGTGATGGTCTTACTTATAGTGAGATAAGTACTTAGTAAGTACTTACTTAGTACTTGGTAAGTACTTACTTAGTAAGGTCTTACTTATATTTTTTTTGTCTGGTTTCTATATGAGACCAATTTGTAATTGTACAAATCTGGAAATTCGTAAATTTGTATGTTGTCCATCTTTCAGTTCAACTAGTGGTCAGCAGCAATTGGCTTAAGGTCAGTGCAGCTTTGGTCAAAGTTTAAAGGGAACAAATTATGCTTTTTGTGGTTTTCTGTTATCTTCATACTGTTAAGATGCCATATATGTATGCAAAACATAGTCAAAACTTGAGGTTAACGTGTAGCAATGTTCCCTGCATGTCTAAAGCCAGGGCTTCAGCCTGTCCTGAACGCTTTGTTTGCGTCGTCAGCTCGTAACACATGCCCATAAACGGCCGTGCATTCCATAGCCTTTATTGCAAAGGTCGTTGCCTGGTTTTTCCATGTGTTGTTTGCGTTGTCCACATTCATATTTCAGATCGGGTTAGAGCATGTATGGATTTATTTGAGAAGCTGACATTTCAAGTAAAGAATGAGAAAAAGTAGCGGATGTCTGACGACTGGCCAGTCAGAACAGAGTGGGCTCATGAGGAGGGGGGCCTTAAAGAGACAGGAGCTAAAACGACCTGTTTCAGACAGAGGTTCAATTCAGTTCAATTCAATTTCATGGATATAGTGCCAAATCATAACAAAAGTTATCTCAGGGAACTTTTCAGATAGAGCAGGTCTAGATTATACTCTTTAATTTACAGAGACCCAACAATGCCCCCATGAGCATGCACTTGACAACAGTGGCAAGGAGAAACTCCCATTTAACAGGAAGAAACCTCAAGCAGAACCGGGTTGGGTTGAGAGAGAAAGAGGGAGGGAGAGAGAGACACAGAGAAGCATAACAACAACAATAATAACAATAACAACGATAATAATTAAGGGGATATGACTAGTAATAATGGTGGCAATAACAGTAGGAGAAGGTGTCAAGGCAAGGCAGGACCACGCCACCATCAACGTAGCCCTCGATGTCCAGTTTTCCTGTGAGATGAGAGAGCACAAAGATGCCGGGGAAGAAGTCGAGTTAGTAACTATAACTATAACCTTTATCAAAAAGGAAAGTTTTAAGCCTATTCCTAAATGCAGAGAGGGTGTCTGCCCCCCGCATTGAATCTGGAAGATGGTTCCACATGAGAGGGGCCTGATAGCCTGAAAGCTCTACCTCCCATTCAACTTTTGGAGACTTTAGGAGCCAGAAGTAAGCCTGCATTCTGGGAGTGCAGTGTTCTAGTGGGATAATAAGGTACTACTATGAGCTCTTTCAGATATGATGGTGCCTAACCATTAAGGGCTTTGTAGGTGAGGAAAAGGATTTCAAATTCTATTCTAGATTTTACAGAAAGCCAATGCAGCAAAGCTAAAATGGGAGAAATGTGATCTCTTTTTCTAGTTTTTGTCAGTGCATGTGCAGCAGCGTTCTGGAACAGCTGGAGAGTCTTTAGACACTTGTTAGGGCAGCCTGATAATAAGGAATTGCAATAATCCAGCCTAGGAGTAACAAATGCATGGATAAGACAGGATGTGCTTGATTTTTGCAATATTACTTAAGTGAAAAAAGGCAGTCCTTGAAATTTGTTTAATGTGGGAGTTAAAGGACATATCCTGATCAAAGATAACTCCCAGATTCCTTACATTGGTGCTGGAGGCCAGGGCAATGCCATTTAGAGTAGCTATATCATTAGATAATGTGTTTCTAAGGTGTTATAAGATGCACAATAACTTCAGTTTTGTTTGAGTTTAGTAGCAGAAAATTGCAGGTCATCCAGGTCTTTACGTCCTTAAGGCATGCTTGCAGTTACATTACATTAACTGATTGGTTTCATCTGGCTTCATTGATAAATATAATCGGGTGTCATCTGCATAACAGTGAAAATGTATGGAGTGTGTCCGAATAATATTGCCTTATGGAAGTATATATAAGGTGAATAGTATTGGTCCAAGCACAGAACCTTGTGGAATTCCATGTCTAACTTTTGCATGCATGGAGGATTTATTGTTAATGTGTACAAACTGAAATTGATCTGATAAATAGGATTTAAACCAGTGCAGCTCCTTTAATGCCAATTATGTTCCAGTTTCTGTAATAGGATGTGATGGTCAATTGTGTCAAATGCAGCATTAAGATCTCACAAGTACAGAGAAGTCCTTTGTCCGATGTAGATAGGAGATCATTTGTAACTTTCACCAGTGCTGTCTCTGTGCTATGATGCGCTCTAAATCCTGACTGAAAATCCTCAAATAAACTATTGTTGTGAAGAAAGTCACACAACTGATTGGTGACTGCTCTCTCAAGGATTTTAGAGAGAAAGGGAAGATTAGATATAGGTCTGTAGTTGGCTAAAATGCCCAAATCAAGAGTAGGCTTTTTAAGGAGATTTAATTACAGCTACTTTAAAGGACTGTGGTATATACCCTGTTACTAAAGACAGATTAATAAGATCTAGTAAAGAAGTGCTAACTAAGGGTAAGACTTCCTTAAGCAGCCTAGTTGGGATGGGTTGACGATTTAGATGAAGAAATCATTGAAGTTAGTTCAAGAAGATCAATTTGAGAAAAACTAACGTAAGTAAGGTTACTGGTTGTTGCAGGTGAGATCCTGAGTATTATTGTTGTTTGCTGCTTGTTTTGATTGTGTTCACGCTAAGCTGATTTATGTTTGTCCAACTGCTTGGACCATTTTGCGTTAGCTTGCCATCATGTGTGAGACCATGAGTTGCATTTTATTGTGAAATCAGATTGCGGCCGGCGAATAGGAATGTTCACACGTCCTTGTGGAAATAAAAGCAAGCTTCTCCTCACGATTACTGAGATCTTTATTCTTTGGTATTTCCACAATATTTTCCCTACTAACCACACTTGTATGTTCACATGCACATGCTGACACTCACCCACATGCTGTTCTGTAGGCAGACACGTGTTGCTAGGCAACACAGATGCTCAGCTTTGTCCAACACCATTTTGGTGATCAAAGGCACATGTTGACTGGTGGTCGCCATTCAATCCAAGCCTCTGTTCAAATCTTGCGGTCAACCCTGTTGACCAGAACTCTGTGTGACGTAACCCCATGTGGTTCACGCCCACCATCTTGTTCTTCCTTCTTCCTCTCTCACATCCCCACACATCCACACCCCCCCACCCGACACACACACACATGCGCGCACGCACACCTTTACTAGTGTTGTATGTTGTTTTGCTGTTTGTAGCCATTGTTGTTTATGATTTAAAGAGTACGGTCTAGACCTGCTCTATGTGAAAAGTGCCCTGAGATGACTTTTGTTGTGATTTGGTGCTATGTAAATAAAAATCGATTGATTGATTGATTGATGTTTGCTTGCTTTAGTGTAGTTGTAAATGGTAAATGGACTGTACTTTCTAGTCTTCCGACCACTCAAAGCACTGTCACCAGAAAGAACTGTTCAGACAAATGATGTTATTATCAATTTTCAAATTTGTATCCACTATCATTTATTATCTATGACTATAGCATCTTCATAAATTGCATTATATCATTTGTGCTAGGATTTTAGTTCATTTTTAATTGTTCCCTGCCTTGCTGCTTCAGACTGTGTTTTCCTGATTCGTGTCCGCAGGGGGCCTATGGTGGCCGGTGTGAATGTGGGGCTAGCCCCTCTCTCACGATGCAATTTGTATTGTATTTAGTAAAATATGAATACACATGCTCAGAGTGTAGTGTATTCAACTAAAGCGTCATTTCATATTTCAAATGCTTAGAAAACCAATAATATACAGTGGGGTCCAGAAGTCTGAGACCATATTTTCACGTAAACCTGGAAATAATCAGAAAGTTTGAGAGGTTCAGAAACATGTAAAAACACAAGAAGTGATTACATGTAAAATGAAGAAGAAATAGTTATGGTTCTGCACTATTTATAGTATAAATAAGTAAGTAAGTAGTAAGTATAAATAAATATGATTTCTTCTAAACTTTTTCTTTGTCAATTTTTATTTATGGAATATTCAATTATTTTCATTTATTGAAGTGTCACAGTTAAGGAAGGCTGTGTCAAGTTGGGTTAAATTACCTTATCTGTGTTGTTTTTACATAAGTTTACATTTGGGCAACCAAAATTGTACTTTGGCCACCAAATTTAGGGGCTTGGTGGCCTGTGGGGTCAGTGCTTAAAAATATTAGTGTCTAACCATGATAAGGGAGCCACCATTTACATATTACAAACTATATAATCCAAGTAATGAATGGGCTTGAGCTGCATGAATTTGAACAAGGTCAGAAAACTTCTCTAAGGGCAAAATGGAGTCCTTTACTGAATGCTACACCTAATGAAGCTACACTTCACATTTAACAGAAAAAAAGACCATTTGTGGCCTAATCAAAGCCATGTGGCCTACTGTATGTGAAGACAAGCATTTTGAAGGTAATGTACCATCCTAATGAGAAGGAACTTTGTCATACTGTCACAGCTGGACACTGATAGTGTATACTGTTATTGCCTAATAAGTATGCTTGATGAGTAAAAAAATATTGAAAATATTCTCCTTTTGTTGAATGACAGCTTGGATTAGCCCACATATGTGTGGGAACACTGATGTTGTTATTCAAGTTTTTTCAGAATTACTACAGTTTAAATACCAGTCACACAATACTGGATTTACCATATTATATACTCAAGAGCTTTATCATTAAAGAATCTTGTAATTGTTTGTTATTTCTTTATGGGGAAGAAAATTCTATTTTTTCAGCAAAATCTGTTTGGGATCCAATTATTTTCTTAAGGCAGATCAATCATTTTTCCATCGTGTTCTGCTTGATAAGCAAGATTACATATGGATATCTTCATTACCATGTTCTTCGTCATCATGTACTCATTGTAACTCTGCCATTGTGATCTTGCAGATGAGAGTTGTAGATGATGCTAGGCTTGGTTTTCTGTACAGTGTATAGAAAAATTAAGTTTGAGTTGTGAATGGAGATACAGTAGCTGTTTGCATTGTATCAAGGTACACATCAGCCACTATCAACAACAATCTTCTCTTTGGGTAATGTTCACCTTCACTTTCAAATAGTTGGTTTAGATGATATGGCTTTGAACTTTGAAAAGACCCAGATTTTAATTCAGATTTTTACAATAAATGGAATATTTCTATTTATACATGGTATACTGTAAGTGACTAGAATATACCACATGTGAGAAGCTATATAACTAAACCACATGACTAAGATAGAGCCAATCCTGCAAAGGCTTGGCTCTATTTAAAAGCAACACTGTAATCAGGGAGGACTCTCCATTAGTGGACATGATCTGATTTTGAATAAAATACCATTATTAGTCATATATTGGTCTTAATATAGTTAGATGTCTTTTAGTCTCTCTCTCTCTCTCTCTCTCTCTCTCTCCCTCTCTCTCTGTCTCTCTCTCACACACACACACACACACACACACACACACACATACACACAAACTCCCCACCTTTTCCTGTTAGTCTCTCTCAGTTTGTTGCTGGGTTTCTTTAATGGTGGAGTGTCAAACAGGACAAAGAGAGGTGCCAGTGCCGGATAGGATAGCAGAAACACAGGGCTGATCTTATCGAAATCACTGATACACACACACACACACACACACACACACACACACACACACACAACCACACACACACACAGTCCCTTGCCTCTCGTAACAGATAATAAACAAAGTGCAGACTATAATTGCTCTCCAGGATCTGTGGCGCCTGTTGCTGTGCGGATGTGTGTGCGTGCATGCTCCAGTGTATTATGGCATATTGATGGTCATTAAAATTAATGATGAGAGGCTGATGTCACCAAGTAAAAGAAGCATGTACATGTGTGTGTGTGGGTGAGTTAGTGAGTGAGTGATATATATAGAGAGAGAGACAGAGACAGACATGCTTGTGGGTGGGAATTCATGCATTTTAGTGTGCATGTATGTTTGTGTCCATCACCATAAGATTCATGGGTCACTAAAAGGTAGAAAAGGTGTGTTTAAGAGGGTGAGAGGGATAACAGAGAGAGGGATTTAAGACACTTGAACATAAATCACTACCTGACTCTTTTCCCAGATGAACACTTCTGTCCGTTGCAGGGCTCCGGACTTTTTTCACCACTCTCCCGGAACTGTCCCAAAACACATTTTTAACTGTCCCAACGTGAACGTAAACCAAAATCAAAATGTTGTTCTTTACTTTGTAAAGCCAGACAGCGTTTGCCTGGGGCCCCCAAATCACTAAATCCGTGTTTTTTTGATGATTTACTTTTATGATTAGAGATGCTGCTTTCAGTAATTGTAAACATTTCCATGGTGAACCAATCACAATGCTTGTTTACAATAACTTCCAGGTACAAAACCCCGGCCTCACGTACATACAATTTAATGGCACGGAGCAAACAGGGACGAGGTACAACTGAGATATACTCTCAACTGAAGAGAAAACGGTTGAATCTAGTTGTGTTGGAGGTGTGGGATACTGAGCAAAAGTGGAGAAGGGTACAGGTTTTTTAGCGTGTGTGAGTGTGTGTGTGTAACTTGTCCCACAGTCTCAGAGTTCAATCCACTCGATGAAGAGTCTGTTTTGTTTTTTCCACAACCCCAAGTCAGTTCATTTAAATCCAGTTTCAGAAACATAAAAGAAAGACAACTTAAAAGTCCGCTCTGAGTTTTACCGCTGATCCCCACAAAACAAAACAAACCAAAGACGCTAGCAAAGCAACACAGAAGCTATCCACAGCTCTACAGCTGTGCTCTGCTCTCTGCTATGTTCACATTTTAGAGAATGTAATTAATATTTTCCTCATTAATGATGTATTATTTCACCACCAGTGACCCATCCATTATTGATTAGAATGTTAATTTTTAAGACCCGACCCGCCCAATCTTCGGATTAATCGTGGTGCCCACGGATATAACTGCAATCCGCGCGTCACTATTGTCCATGTACAAGCTATGGTAAGTGTTTAAGCCTTAGATCATAACAAAAAAGACCACAATAATATATTGAAATCGTCTGAATGTATGCTTTAGCTAAAATACTTACAGCCAGGCTAGTGCTGTGTTTTGTTTAACCAGCGCAACATGCTTTTTTTGTTTTTGTTTTTTTTTGTTTTATTTTTTAATATTTTTTCATACGATATTGGATTTTATGCCGATATTTCCAACTGATTGTGGCCAATTGCTGATGCCGATACTGATAATAAGCATATTTTTCACTATTTTTTCAGCTGGCTGAGGAGATTATTATGCATGCAAGCATAGATTGTACTGAGTACGCTCAAGAAAGACAATATATGAAGGAGGAACATAGGAGGACTGGAGTTCAGTAGCTCAGCATTAAAACTTTGATGAACCTGCCAATTGGGTGGAGCAGTGGTTTTCTTTGAGTTTATTAGACAGACCGGATTAATATGTAGGATTTAATCTCTGGTCTACACTCCAGGGCAGAAGGTGGCTGTAATGCACCTCTTACACTGGGTGCCAACCGCCGTTATAAACCAAAAAGAAGAAGTTTTTTGTTTTGTTTTTTTTTTCTTCCAAACAGAGTGGTACATCGTGTCAGCCAAGGTGTTTCCTATCTGTGCAGCCAAACATAGCAGCTTCTCTGCGGACTATTTCACCCTGATGGTCCCGGTGCTTCCTCCACAGGCTCCACTTCACTCAAGCTGCTTCTTCCCACTTTAATCTGAATAACAAACCGGAGCTCGGTGCTCCAGTTGGATCCACATGGAGAGCCGGGGCTAACGTTAGCTGGGAGGCTAGCGGAGGCTAGCTGGCTGTGCTTCCCTTCCAGCCATGCTGCAGCTAACACTCTGCTAGCCTCTCAGCTAATGGTAGCCCTCTCCACATGGATCCAACCGGAGCACTGAGCCCCGGTTTGTTATTCAGGTTAAAGTGGGAAGAAGCAGCGGGTCTGACGGGCAGCTTAGTGAAGTGGAGCCTGCAGAAGAAGCACCAGGAGCATCAGGGTGAAACAGTCCGTGGAGGAAAGCACAGTCAGGCAGCGGAGGAGAGGGCAACAAATCTCTCATAATCCTCATAACCTCTCATAATGAGCATAAATGGCCGACGTGATATTTCATTTTAGAGCTTTTATCGGCCGATACAGATGACGTGCCAATAATATCGTGCATCCCTAATAGTAACTATAGTAACAGTATGAGAGGACGCACTCCATTGTAGTCAGCGCTTGGTTCACTTTCCCATTTTCTAAATGATAGTTTAAAATAAATAAGTAAATAAACAAATTATATATAAAATCCCTTTCATCCATGAGGCGTCCTGGGGAAGATCTCTGTTCGTCCCAACATGGGATGACGGGACGCCATTAGGCTCAAGCCCTGATCTGTTGGTTACTCAAGCAGGGAATATGAGTGGAGGGGATAGAACAGGGTAGAAAAAGGGACTGAGATAGAGACTGACATAGGTTATTACTTTTGCTAGATTTTTGATGAATATATCCACTACAGTTCCCACTGCCTCCTATAACAACTAATAATAAAGAGAAGTACAGCTTCATAAATGCATCAAATTGTGAGCTATACAAAGGAAAACAAAACTAAAACTTAAGAACTTGATGACACTTTGTAGAATGCAAAGCTCCAGTAATACTAATCATTTCAACAACTTGCAAAGCTACAGCTTCTATAATGGTTTGTTTGTTTATAATTTTCCAGCAAAATAACACATGCTGTTAAGCAGCCAATTTCAGACTGAGCCACCAGCACTTGAATGCAGCATAATAGAAAACCAAATTTCAAGAACACAACTATAATCTAAAAACCACATCAATACCAAAATCTAATCAAGTCAAGTAAATGCAAGTCTGACAGAAATTTATATCTTCAAACACCCAACTCATTATGTACATGTCACATACAGTAGTACATTAACACTACACTATGTTTTTCCAGGTAATTCTGTACTGTGCAGTGCAGCAGCAGCGCAGGAAATGGGCAAATCAATGTTGAATGTCTGTATGTAAATATTTAAGTACACTATTATGTAAATGTTACATGCAGAGCCTCTAACTATGTACTTCTAACTGTGAATAACTAACTTATTATGCATATGGAGTTAGCATCATTAGCAAGAGAAAATTTACATAGCAGCCATATGGAAGACACTCTTGTGCATTGTGCTTACGTTACTCAATTATCCATATTTAAACAGACTCATTTGTTTGGGAGATGATGTTGTTGTTATCATAACATAAGCACATGGTGTGCCTGGCTAAAGAGCTGTACATGTGTGTGTATCTGCTAGCCTAGAAATATAATTTCCCATTTTACCCATAGTCGCCATCAACTCCACCAAATGACAACAGGGTCTTGTTAAATACCCTTGAACATCCCAAAGTACACAGACTACCCCAATGCATACTGCAAAGTTCTCCAGTGTTCTGAACGTGTTCTGCAGTGTACATCAAAAGGCTCCAAAACCACAGTGAAGGATACTTTGTGTTGTGTGGTATTTTAGGGTACTTAATGCAAATATTTAGCCAAACTAGTGGTGGGGCTTTAGGGATGGCATTGTTGGTCAACTGGTCCAGCTCTTTGGTTCAAACCTGCAATATCTCAACAACTGTTGGATAAATTGAATTCCATACAGATATTAATGGTTCCCAGTTCATGTATCCTATTCACTTTTGCAATACTCTGACTTTTCATGTAGTGCCATTATGAGGTTGATGCGTCAAACGTCTCAGCTGAATGGGTGGCCATAAAATCTGGCACAGACATTCAAGGTCCCCAGATGAATTGGAATGACTTTTCGTCATCCTACCAGCAGTTTGACATTTTTGGTTCAAAGAAATGTTTCAACATAATATCAAATGGATTTCCATGATTTTTTAGATAGATTCATGCCCCGCTCAGGATGAATTGTAATAACATTGGTGATCCACCCACATTTGAGTGAACCTTGCTGTTGTGCAGTGACAACCCTGCAAGTGCCAGAGGATTTCTGAAAGAAGATTTTGAAATAAAAGGGCCTCATGATACACAGATGTGTCAAAAAAATATTGGATGAAGCCCTTCCGTGCTGGAAAATGTTCTTCCCCAACACACAAGCAGGGAAGAAAAGAAAGTCCAGGAGGAAGAAAAGCCAGAAAAAAAGAGAAAGTACCCAGAGAAACATAGCAGTAGTCATGCAAGCCATTGCCCCTGGATTCCCATTAGATGGTCGTGTTGATGTGCCACTGTTAATTCCAGGTAAAGTCAGATAAGAAAAAAAAACAACAACATACAAGCAAGATTACTTCATATACCAATAACTATGGGGTGACATCCCGTGTGAGATTATTTCTCTACTTAGTAAGTCAGCAAGGAAAGGTCTTGAGGCTGCAGAAAAGGAACCATGAGTTGTGCAGTGGAAACTGCCGAACAGATGACTGCCCTTTCAATGAAAGGGTGGCATTCTTTTTCCAGAATCTTTAAGGTGTCATTTGTGTGTACGAGGCAAACAGGAGAGGGGCCCTTATGCAGACACCAAGACAGAACAAGTTGATAGAAAGTAGCTTTAATATTCAGAATAATCAAATCAGGCTTATAGTCTGGCGACAGGAAGGCAGTCCAAACAGGCAAACAAAATCCAGAGGGGCAAGGCAGGTGGGCAGGTTAAAACACAGGCAGCAGGTCAAAAACACAGGTAGCGGATAAATAGGCAGAAGGACAAATCTATTAAGTCATTGGATGCCAAGTGTCATACCAGTGATATAGTGTATTGTTAAACATTTAAGACAATACAATTTTTCCCCAGAAACTGCAAGTACTTTAAAGCATGTTATAGTTTGTTTTTTGTTATTTAAGAGTGAGAACAACTGTAAATGACAATTTCTCATCAAAAAAGCTGAGTATTGAGTATTATGAGTTATAGGATACAGTGTCATTAATATTACAGTAAAGTATTTAAAGTATAAACTTTGTCTTTTCTCTATTTCTCATTTACTGATGAGCTTTAAGGAAAGGTCATCCTCAGGTGTTCTTTGGAGGGGGAGGTACTTCAGATCTGGTAAGACTGTGGTCAGGGTTTGGTCTTGGAATTCTTGTGGGCCTATGAAAGGATTTTTAGAGCAGTACAAACAAATCGAAATATGTAGTGACAAGTATTATCCCAAAAAGTGAAGTTATGAGTCAGAATGTTTTCAATCAAACAAAACACTAAAAAATCCCATTTGTATGGCCAAGATTATAAAAAAACACAATCTTGAATCAAAATACATGTAGGCTCCACAGTTAAATCCTTTATGAAACCTGAGGGTGCAAGTGACTGATCAGTTCTGCATCTTATTTCCTCAGCCACAGTCCATGCGTTCCTCTCCATAAACCATGCGTTGAAGAGAGCCACTGTCACCTCATTGCACAGTCATCAGTGTGAGATCAGAGTGGGGCAGACTTTTGGTATATCAAGAGAATCCAGATATTCCACCAAATCTTTACAAGTGGCGCTATGTTATACTAAGAGGCTCTAGAGACTGAGCCCTTTTCCACTTTAGTTGCCCCAGACACAGTGTTTGTTTTGTTTTCTGTTTGGTTTTTTTTTCAGTTTTTTCATTTTCTGTATCTTTTTCTCTGGAAGCAACACCTTGAATACCTTCAGACCAGTCAATCTTTTGCTGAAGTAAATGTGTCAGCAAATGGGCATACTTCTCAAGAGGACAACATGTGTCCTGGGTTATGCTCATTACATCCCATTCTTCTAGAGTGTCAAGAAAGTACACTCTAGCATCTCTGATGTGACATTACAGCTTGCGTATAGATGAAGATGTAATCTGTGGCTTCACCATCTTGGGTAATCTCAAATTCACTAGGAGATTCACGTCTAAATCGCATGTAATTTGATGCTCATGTTGAGCCATTTGGTCCAACATAGACCTTTTGGTGCCATGCTTGAATCTTCAGTGGATACAAGATTTGTATTGCCATCCACATTAACTGGCTGCTTCAGTAATATTTGAAAGGCAGATGGGGTGATGTACATAGATGGCTCTGGGAAATCATGAATTGGTAGTTTTCTGCTTTTCATTTGATCTGCTGGCTAGAGAACAGTCTGCCTCTTAGTTCCCATGAAAGTCTCTGCACAACACAAAAGGGAAAGTTAGTATATACCAAGATGCATAGATTCTAGGCAATCAGTAATATCAGTAATATATGCAGTGATGGCCTAAAGGTTAGAGCAGCAAGCTTGTGACCAGAAGGTCACTGGTTCAAACCCCATTCTGGGGAAGATAAATCTGGGTGGGGAAAGTGAAAAAACAGCACTTGCCTCTCCCTCATTAACACCATGCCCTTGAACAAGGCCCTTAATCCCAACTGTTCCAGTGGTGCTGCCCAGTGGCCTGACTGTGGTTGTACTGGGCAGCTTCCAGGTGTGAACGTGTGTATTTGTGTGAATGTAATCAAGGCATTCCTGCAAAAGAGAGGCTTCCTCTCAGTGCAACTTCCCTGAATAACCAAAGGTTTAAAAAAAAGAATAGTTATATGTACTAACCTGAAGTACCAAGACAAAGATAAGCCTTGTGAACCATGCTGACTGCAAAGGCAAACTTCCTTGACTTTGCAGTCTATGGTAGGTATGCAACACGCTTTCATGTCTCCTGTGGGCAGTGGTTTTGCCCTCTGTAACCCAAATGAAATCATGAAAACAATGATGTGACACCTATGTCATCGTAAAGAATAAGAAATTTAGGGGAAAAGGTCTGATACACCAATAACCTTCGTCCCCACACTCTTACAGTGTTAATGAAATCAAGGTCTTACATACAGATGGGTGACAAATTTAAGGAAAAACAGACATAAAGTGTCTTAGTAAGGTGTTGGGCCACCATGTGCCACCAGAACAGCTTCAGCCTTGGCATTGATTCTACTAGTCTCTGAACTCTTCTGGAGGGATGAACACCATTCTTCAAAACGATATTCCCTCATTTGGTGTTTTGATGATGGTGGGGGAGAGCACTGTCTAACACATCAGTCCAAAATCTCCCATAGATGTTCAATTGGGTTGAGATCTGGTGACTGTGAAGGCCATAGCATATGATTCACATCATTTTCATACTCATCAAACCGTTCAGTGACCCCTTGTGCCCTGTGAATGGGGACATTGTCATCGTGGAAGTGACCACTCCCATCAGGATAGAAATGTTTCATCATACAATAAAGCTGATCACTCAGAACAACTTTGCATTGATTAGCAGTGATCCTTCCCCCCAAGGGGACAAGTGGATGCAAACCATGCCAGCGAAATGCCCCCCACAGCATAACAGAGCCACCAGATCCCCTCACTGTAGGGGTCAAGCATTCAGACCTGTACCAGTTTTTCCTTTAATTTGTCACCCCTCTGTAACTGTGATAATACTTTCATTGTTAAATACAAAGCCATTTAGTAAGCAATAGAGGTCATTCTTGTCTTGTCATGATTACCATAAAATATAGTATTGTTATATTGTTATATCTGTCATATTACATATGCTATATTTTTCCATGAAGTTAAGAAATAGACATGGTAACTAAAGCAATGTTTTGTTTTGTTTTGTTTTTTGCTTTTGTTCGAAAGGTCTTCTGCATCCTTTTTCATATCTTCTCAGACTTTTATGCATTCTCCGATAGAGTAGATCAACTTGTTAGCCCTCTCTGGCTTTACACTCAGCAGGATGTGCTCTGTCCGTCTTTTATCTGAACGCAACAGCATTTTGGTGACCCATCGTTTGTACTTAATGTCCAATGAGTCCAGGGCAAGACGAGGAACATTTTATTTCCCCATACTCATACTCCAGTCACCTTTGTACTGAGCCGGTAACCAAGGGGAGCAACAGTTCCTCCAGTAGACGAGACAAGGTGCTGAACTTGAAAATATTTGTACATGGAGATATTTTTGGGATGTGTTATAATAAACTCAAATTTGTGAGGCGTATCTTTTGCTTGCAGAGTTTGTAATGAAGATTGGAAATATTTTGATACCAAACTTTTGTCTCTTGTTGATCTCCTGATCTTTCTGAGGCCTTGTTTTCTCCAAAGCTCTGACTTTGAATCGGGAAGCACGACATGTATAGCCAAAGAATGCGCACTGAAAGCCATGATGACATTATTACGAAGCAGCCAATCTCATTAGATCTTCTGCTTTGTCAGCATAAGAGTGGGCAGCACATACAATATACATTAAATACTCTAAACATTTCAATTGTAAGGATAAAAGGATGTGATCCAATATTAATCTACTGCAAGGTAATAACAAGAAAGTCCCTCCCCTGCTTTTCCCCAAAAAATCTGGCTGCCCTCCCTCAAGGAAAAATTAAAAATGGATGATCCTGCCCCATGTCCCCTCCTGGTAATTTTTATACAGTCCCTAGGTACAGATGAACACAGAGCCACTAGCATGGCTGCAGTATGCTTTGGGGTACCTTGTTTTATTCAGATCTGGCCAACATAACCATATACGATTGCAGTTGTCATGAAAGAAATTATGAATTGGGTGAAATTTGTTTAGGCTCGCTGATTTTAGGCAGTATACATCAGACTTGTTTGAGAGACAGAATGAGAGTCTTATTTGCATTCAGCAGTAATTTTAATACCCACATAACACTGAGTGTGGAGCACTCATAGAGCACATCCTTCTCCAATTTGGTGTCCTGTTAAGCAACAAGCATGAATACAGCAGCTGCAAACATTGCAAAGTGCCGATAAAGACTTACCACTAGTACAGTATGCTGGTTAGAAATGTCACCCAAAGCCTTAGTACAAGAGGGCCAGCAAATTTAATTAGATGCTGGGCTCGGGCCAGACAACATTAGCTCAGTGGTGAAAGGTTTGATTATGATAATTAAAATCCCAAAAATGGATTCTACTTCCTAGATCTGAAGTAAACATTATAATTTGATATTTGACATTGATTTTTCTTGACCAAAAATGTCAAGGCTTCCTGTAAGTACTAAAGTGTGTAATGGTGGTAGAGAAATTAGACCATTGCAGTGGAAATTAGTTTAATCTTTTGCTTTTCCTATTTGTTCATTCTGTCTTACTGAGTCAGGTACAATTTGGTGTACAAGGTTAAGGACTGACTTGCACCACAAAGTAAGAGCTTCACCCAAGAGAGGAGAGAGGACTGCCTCACTCTACTTGTTTGGAGCATTTTTTTACTCACATATTCATTCATTAATTCATTCAATGCAATTACTTACAGTTAGACTATCTGCCTCTTGTGGCCAGTAGGAGGTATGTATGTGTGTACAAGCACACACTATAACAGGATCACCCACTCATCTCTGTGTAAGTAGCTTTACATCTCTGACACTGTGTGTCCTTGTTCCCTTTATATATTATTTTCCACTCTGTTCACTTTGGCAACACAGATAGATTTACACATCACACAGATAAAGTAAACTAAAATTGAATGTGACAGTGTGAGAAAGGAGAGAAAAAGGGAGAGCAACAGAGAGCAGGAAAGATTCCAAATGGCTTCCTGACTTTTATGTCCAAAAGCTAAAAAAAATATCACTTTTCCTCTTCTCTTCCTATGCTTCACAATCTCTTTTTTGATGGAGAAAACACACACAGAGACATACACACTCACTGCACTGACTATACAGCAGTAAAACATCTCTCCTACTGATTTCTGAAACACTCGACTTAACCTCTGGGACATGCTAGTCCACCGAGCACACACTAACACACACATACACAGACCTCTGAAAGGAACAACTTAACCTCAGAGAGTTGATCCTTGCTAAAACCTACTGAAATATGAAAGACCTGGTGGGAGGAGGGGAAGAGGTTGAACACAGACACAAAGAGGGGAAAGAGAGGAGGGAGAAGATGCAGAAGCTTCGAGTGAATATTAGATAGGGAGAGACGAGGTCATGGAAGGGTCTGGGACATGTGCTGTGTCAGTGCTGCTACATGATGGGAGAGCTACTCTGCCAGGGAAACTAAAATATCTGACTTATAATCAAGTATTGTGACATTGCTGAAATTTTCTCACAAAGGACTCTGTTACAGTCTAACTTATTCAAAATGAATTCAGAGAAAATGTAATTTTCCTGTTTTAATTCTGTTTTGAGGGTTACAGTATGTGCTCCACTTCTTAAAACCCACCAAGTAATCTCCTAAATGTCTTTGGAAAAAAAGAACATATTGCTGCTCTATGTGAAAAGTGCCTTGAGATGACTTCTGTTGTGATATGGCGCTATATAAATAAAGATTGATTGATTGATTGATTGATTGATTTGCTGGTAAGGGATAATGTAGAGGGTGATCAACAATATAAATCTGATAAAAAAAAAAATTAATAAATAAGAAAAAATTGTAAAAATTTTAAAATAAAGCATGGCGAGTGTTGGAGATTTTAAATGTTAGAGTTTATATTAAAGTCTCAAATATTAGATATCCATAGTTAAGTATCAGGACTGACCTTGAAAAAGCCTATACTGTGTACATCTCACTGTTTGATAAACACAACACTTCACTGATGGGGTTAGATTCAGACATCTGCAGAAAGGCAGAGGTGAAAAAAAATGTGGAACAAAAAAGAAAGGTAAAAAAAAAAACATTAGGGAAAGACACACACACATACAAATCTACTTCCTGAGGAGTGACAGAAAGGTGTGACAGGGTCATCTGGTGAGAGGTTTTATTTTCCCAGAATGCACTTGTACAAGCCTCACAGGGACACGATCAGAGAGTAAGATTTAGGTCAGGTTGTTGTCAGCACATAAATAGAAACAACAAAAATGTCAACACGTCAATGCAAGCATAGCCTTCACACACACACATACACACTCACACATGCAGGCAAAAGAACACAATGCAGGAAAGCTTGTTACATTCAAATTTGCAGAGTTGGAGAAAGTAGACACTGGTGAAATATTCTGCTTTAATTGCCTGCAGTGTTAACAAAGCGAGCTATTCTGTTGGCATATTGCTATGAGATATTTCTTGGAATTACACTTTGTAATTGGCCTTTGTAGTAGTAATTTAAAGAGAGATAACACATCCTTGTTCTGATTAAACTAAATGACTAAATTTCTTCTTCTTACGGCTGTTCCCGTTAGGGGTCGCCACAGTGAATCATCTGTTTCTATCTCCTCCTGTCCTCTGCATCTTCCTCTGTTGCGCCAACCACCTGCATGTCTTCCCTCACCATATCCATAAACCTCCTCTTTGGCCTTCCTCTTTTCCTCTTACCTGCCAGCTCCATCTTCAGCATCCTTCTCCCAATATAACCAGCATCTCTACTCCGCACATGTTCAAACCATCTCAATCTCGCCTGTCTCAATTTGTCTCCAAACCGTCCAACCAGAGTTGTCCCTCTCATATACTCATTCCTAATCTTGTCCATCCTCGTCACTCCCAACGAAAATTGAAGTATCTTTAACCTCCACCCTGCCACCTCCAGCTCCACCTCCTGTCTTTTTGTCAGTGCCTCTGCCTCCAAACCATACAACTTTGCTGGTCTCACTACCCTCTTGTAAACCTTCCTTTTCACTCTTGATGCTACCCTTCTGTCGCAGATCACTCCTGACACTCTTCTCCACCCTGCCTACGCTCTCTTCTTCACTTCTCTTCCGCACTCCCTATTACTTTGAACAATGGACCCCAATTATATAAACTCATCCACTTTTGCCGCCTCTCCTCCTTGCATCCTCACCATTCCGCTGTCCTCCCTCCCATTCATGCACATGTATTCCATCTTGCTCCTACTGACTTTCATTCCTCTTTTCTCCAGTGTATACCTCCACCTCTCCAGGCTCTCCTCAACCTGCTTCCTACTCTCACTACAGATCACAATGTCATCTGTGAACATCAATGTCCAAGGAGACTCCTGCCTCATCTGTCAACCTGTCTGTCACCATTACAAACAAGAAAGGACTCAGAGCTGATCGTTGATGTAATCCCACCTCCTCCTTGAATCCATCCATCACTCCAACCACACATCTTGTAGGTGTGATGGGCTGGAGAGCAGTTAGCCTGACTAGCTGGATAGAGGAGTTGGGGATACCATCATGCAGTGAAGATGAGGGCACAGCAGTTTGTCAGAAGTAGTCTAGTTTATTGTCAATGGAGCGGATGTTGGCGAGAAAGATTGACGGAAGAGCTGGTCGACTGGGGTTAGCCTTTAGCCTAGCTTGGATGCTGGCTTGCTTGCTGCGCTTCCGCTTCCTTGTGCACCACTTTTGACGTCCCCCCGAGTGGTCATTTGCAACCTGGTGCCCGGAGCACATATATCACACAGTATATGTGCAAGCACATTAGACTACAGTTGTTAGTTTATGACAGAGAGGGAGATAGAGGCAGAGAAAGGAGAGTGCACAAGAGAGGGGGTGTAAAAATACAGTTAGACCTCTCAGTAACACTCAGGTAGTCAGGTATGAAGTTCTCATTATTATTCGGGATTTTTTTCCTCATATCACTTGGTTTCCTTGTAGCCCAGTAGCAAATGCTCCACAGCCTTTAATTTCATCAACAAAACTATGACAACAAATATTTGTGGATGATCTTTTTTTCTGCAGTGAAAATGACACTAAAACTAAATATAAAGTAGCCTTTGAAACTGAGAACTATTACATTACATTTTTATTATTACATTTTTCATCAACGAATAAACGATAAAGTGAATTAAGTAGTAGATAAAGATAAAGTAGATAAAGTAGTTTTAATGCAAATGTTTTAATTGAATGACCAGCATGCATCTGTGGAATCACACATTGTAGCTTACCTGCTGCACTACAGTTATTAAGAAGCATCTTATGTTCAGTAATGTTCTGTCTCTATCAGTAACATTATCTGATATTTTGGGTTCTCAAAAGAAACAGATTTATGGACTAAATTCATCTGCAATCCACTGAGAGCAACATAACAGCTTGGCAAACTAGGAAAAAATGCAGGCAGCACGCCAACATTTATAAAAAGGTAAGCTAATATAACATTATCAAATGCTGTGGGTGTGAATGTAATGTTAACAATACTTTCAGTAGGCTATCTTATGTTGCTATTGGATGGAATTCCAGGTTCCATGTTCAAGTGCAAGGTCCAAGTTCCAGGATTTATGTTGGCAGTCAGCCATTTAAATCATCATCTAGATGTTAGCTGAAGAAATATCACTACGTTATCCAACATTTTAGCTGCTCCTCTAAACTCAGAAAGTGAACAATATTTAATGACCAGGTGGGATCAAATCCAGTTTCTGGATGATCAGCTGCTCTGCAGTGGAGAGCACAGGTAGCTGTGGTAATGCTAGGTGAGCAGGAACAAAGGTTACAATATTGAAATCCTAGTTCTATGAGTCCAGGCAGAGCCCTCTATTGGACTCTATGGATAATACTCTCCTCCAATCAGCCGCACGCCATCACCCACTGAAATTTGCATTTACGTACCCAGCCAATCAGGATGCACCTACGGATTACGTGTGTCTCACACAGTATATAGAGCAGCAAACACTTGGCTGCCACTCTAATCCCGAAACCACTTGTTGCAGCAGCAAGGTCCATAGGTAGAGGGCTCTGCCTGTGCTTATAGAACTAGGGTTACAATATCTTAACCTTCGTTCTATTTCACACAGGCTCTGCCCTCTACTGAACTCTATGAATGCAGCTGGAAGAGCCCAATGAATGTTCGCCTTGCCGCGACATGTCATCAGACTGCCTCACTGAGCCTGACAAGCTATAGGTTAGTCACCATGGCCCACATATGACTTTATAATCTAAGCTGCTTCAGAGGAGCAGTAGGGGGCCCGACCCAGCCCAGTTAACATGAACATGAAACTGGGTGTAACCATGGCCTAACCTTGCAGTGGTCGAAAATCATACAAAAGACATCCTGAACACCTCATTCCCTAAGTCATCATGGATCACAGGACAATGCAAGCATATATTGCCTGGGGACTGGGGGGGTTGTCAGGTGTACCACAGCTGAAACTCCTACCACCCTTTTCACAAGTCCTGAGTCACCCCTGCAAGAATAGACCTTGAGAAGGAGCCATTAAGTCCAAGAGATAGCAGCTTATAAACGGACAAGGCATAGACCAAGACTCTGCCGTGCAAGTGTCCTTGACAGTTGCCCCACTGAATAAGGCCATGGATGCTACTACACCACATGTGGAATGCGCTCGGACTACGGTGGAGGGAGTCATTAACCATCTGTCTGTAGGCTTGGGAGATGCACTCATAAAGCCATCTAACTAGGCGCTTTCCCGGCCACACCTCTCCGTAGCACATTAATATATTGTATATAATATACATGCCAATATACATTATATACTGTGTGAGACACACATAATCGGTAGGTGCATCCTGATTGGCTCGCTATATACATGCAAATTGCGTGTATGCGATTGCGTGCATGTGATTGGAGGAGAGTATTACTCATAGAGTCCAGTAGGGTGAAGCCTGTGTGCGATGGAACAATGGAATTTCTATCAAAAACAAAGAAAAAAACTAAATCAAAATGATCACTGTTGGGAACTGCCCTAGAGGCTACAATTTTCATTACACCCCACAACATGACAGTGTTTGGTGAAGAAAACCATAAAACAACATTGAGAGCCTTACCAGCATGGTCCTGAAGGTCAGCACACATGAGAAATGTCTGATACAAATTTTAAATACTCACATCCGTTCTATTCTATGTAAGCCTCCCCAGTGGCAGCATCTTGATATGCTGTTCTCAGAATACACAATTGTTTGAGGAGCACTATTGTAGCAATCTCTCTGTACTTCAGAGATATTATTTAGAGAAATTCATGTTTATATGGGAGGAAAGGTAAAATGCAGTAACATGACTAGAATAAAGGCAAGAGTCACAATTTGACATTACATTTGCTGCATGACCAGTAAGAACATCAGTGTCACCCATCAGCTGCCACAAAGTACATACATGCACATTTGGAGACCTTTAAAAGGAGCAACTTAACCTCAGAGTTGATCCTTGCTAAAAACTACTGAAATATGAAAGACTTGGTGGGAGGGAGTGACGGTGGGGAATGGAAGGAGACACAAAGAGGGAAAGAGAGGAGCGAGTGAATATTAGATAGGGAGAGACGAGGTCATGGAAAGGTCTGGAACATGTGCTGTGTCAGTGCCGCTACAGAGCAAGCTCAGTTAGAACTACATACTACATAACAAACTCGTACATAACAAACCATCTAAAGCTGTGGTTAACACCAATTACAATTAGTAATGTTCAAATAAAATTATTAGGGCTGTAATTGAACATAATTGTTTAGTGAATTTCAGTGGACTTTAACTGAGATATGATCATATTGTCATTCAATCAATTAATCAATTAATCAAAACGTTTAATTGCACCTTTCATACAGGTTAGTGCAATTCAAAGTGCTTCACAGATGACAGACAAGCTGATAATAAGACAGACAAATAAAATAATTGAGACTAATATACACAGGAAATAAAAATTATGAAAATGTAATAATATAAATACTTATTTTTTAAAAAGCATATTGTATCACTTTATAAAACTTTTTTTTTTTTAATTAATGACTCCAAGCATTAAAACTAACACGAGTTGCTGAATTTCTTAACATGTGTAATGGGTTTTGTAATGCTGATGTAATGCAGTGAAACAATTGATTAAAGTGAACATCAGTTTGTATATTTGGTGTAATTTTGCATATATTTCAATATTGTATACAGTATGTCAGTAAAATATGTATAACTAATACAATAATGAAGTACAGTGGAAACCACTTATATGGATCAAAAAGCTTGGGACAGAATCATTCCTATACAATCAATAATTTGCTTAAGTAGTAATTAATAGTAATCAAGTAGTCCACTTACAGTGTTCATTTTTAGTCTTTTCATACATGAAAACATATGGAAAATCATTTTAAAACTATGGTAATTCTATTTTTTTTTTTTTTCAATCTTACTCCCATGATACACATATGATATTTACTTAGCGGCTGCGGCACCATTATCAGGCACTGCAGCACCTCCACAGGTTTGTGTGGAGTTGCGGGGTGTGGGTGATTATTTGTAACAGCCATAAAACAATCAGAAAATACCGTTTTATTTCTCTCATTCACCGGCTTTCCTGCTACCACTGCTCACCCTCCTCATCCACTCTCTAGCTCAACCACTGCTTCTCTCTCTCTCTCTCTCTCTCTCTCTCTCTCTCTCTCTCTCTCTTTCTCTGGTCTTTTTTAAAATGAGTCAGGAAGTGAACAGCAAGGCCCAACTTTACTTTTAACATTATCAAAAGAAGAGAAATGTTATCCCCTCTTCCTAGTAATGTTTTTGTCCTCCCTCATGGCAGGGTTACAGCTCTAATCAGTCTGATCACCAGCTGTGGTTGGCCACCGCAGCGTTACAGGTTGCGTTTCTCCAAAAGTTCAACTCTCTCGCCCACCCCCTCAGCCTAAGTGCACAACCCATCTGCTTCTGGCTGGTTACCTGAGGCTGTGTGTGCACATTGAAATCATGACCAGAAAAAGAAAGTCTCAATGAAAAACGTAGTCTCCCTGAAGCTTGTGACAAACTGCCAAAAAACGAGCCAACGAGATGCGGCAGTGAAACAACAAGCATTTGAAACAGCTGTACTGTATTTTGAAACAGTCAATAGAATTCAATAAGATGTCCATTTCATTACTTTATATTCATGTAATAAATATATAAATGTCAATTAGATGGTAATCTGCATGAGAAATTAAGAGAAAGAAAAAAATTGGTTATAATAATCATCTACTTATAGTGATCAATTTTTACCCACACAGATGTGATCACTATAAGCGGATTCCACTGTATTTGATAGTTAATTCTTCTTACTGTAAATGTAGCTAATGACAACTTAAGACAGTTAATGTTATGTATTACCCTCCAATAGAATCAAGGTGAATTGTGACCCTTTTGGCTGTTAGTATATTTATGCAGAACAGAGGAGTCTATGTTTATAATGACTGCCATTATCCCTCCTTCCTTACCTCTAAGTGAAAATGACATGTTTATACACTATGACTCTGTGTTTTACATTAGATCCTAATGCACATATGTTCTGTTCATAACTCTCTCTAAAACCATTAAGAGGACACAGTCTCTCTGAAATGGCGGGGTGTGTGTATGTTTGTGTGTGTGTGCGCATGTGCGTGTGTGTGTGAGAGAGCGAATCTGCTCTGTTTACATGACTGTGTTTAGAAAGTCTGCTCTCCGTTAATCTATGCCATACTTAGAGTGTGTGTATGTGTGTTTCCATGCGTCTATGTTTCAGCCTTCAGAGAACCGATGAACCCCAGACAGGAATAGGCATATTTTCAGTGTATGCACACACACACACAGCTTGGTGAAAATCATTACAAGCAGGTGTGTTTAGATAGATCCAGTTTCTCTGGCTGCCTCTGCACAAACTCTAGCTCTCTCTCTCTCTTTGTGTCTTCCTCTCCATCTCTCTTGCTCTTTCTGTGAAGTGGTTTTCTGTTTACTTCAGTTTTGAAACAGCAGTCTGACTTGAAACACACACCAGGAAAACAAAAAAGCATGCATTTAGAATGAGAAAGGAGCCAAAATCGAGTAACAACACACACACCCACGCACATGTAGCAATAACACACTCATACATTCGTATTACTGAATTTCAAAAAAATGAAGTCCTGAATGTAAACTGCTTGGGAGAATTCCCTTGTACGCACGCACACACACACACACACGCACACGCACACACACACACACAGACAAGGACAAGCTGTGAACATGTGGCTTCAACCCTATTAATACACCCTTTGTGTGTTTAATGTGTTCACAGACTTGCTTTCATATGTCTTCAGTTCCCTTTCCCTTTTTGTTTTTGTCATGTCTGATTACTTTAGTGTCATGTTTTCTTTTTTTTACTCAGTTGAATGCTTTGTCGTTTTAAATTGTGCTTTTACATACAGTATTTTGCATGCAAGATGTTATATTCGTATGTATTTTTTTTATTTTATTCAACAAAAAGCCTTAGTTTTAGGGCTCTTTATGTATGCCGTTATTATCAGAATTCAAATAAATTAAGTTTTTAGGGGGGTCTCATACAGTAGCTATGACTAGCTTTTTTTCTAGTTAGGTCAGTACCTGATTGCTGGTGTAAGGTAGGCCTGATATGAGAGGATACAAGAGGAAAGGTCAGGCAGTCACTAAAAACATACAACTTCAGTCTCTAAGGCCTGAGAATATCCAAATTTCAAGGTCAAAGCGTTTATTGCTAGTTAAAGCAAGTTTCCCTGTACAGTGACATTCTTCCATTGCATGAAGCCTCCTGTATGTGAGGTGGGTTAGGGTGGGGTCAGGGGCAGGGCCATGTCAACTATCATCTCCTTTGTCTTATCTGTGTTGAGAGAGGGGTTGTTGTTGTCACGCCATGTCACCAGACTTGCCACCTCTCTCCTGTATGCTGTTTCGTCACCATTCATAGGTGAGTAGTGTGTATGGGTCTGAGGACATATCCTTGTGGGGTGCCAGTGTTCATCATCACAGTCCTTGAGGTTAGATTTCCAATTCTAACAGATTGCAGTCTGCCAGTGAGGAAGTCTTATAGCCGGTCACAGAGTGTGGGGTTCAGGCCAAGGTTGTACAGTTTGTTTGTGAGTTTGTGGGGGAGGACTGTATTAAAGGCTGAGCTGTAATCAATGAATAGCATTCTGATGTAAGTATCTTTGTTTTCCAAGTGGGAGAGGGCTATGTGCAGAGTTACAGAGATAGTGTCCTCAGTGGATCTTTTGGGGCAGTATGCATACTGCAGGGGGTCCAGTGACTCAGGTGTATTACACTGGAAGTGGGCCAGAACCACTCTCAACTGGCCTGTAGTCATTCAGACAAGTGACTGGGCTCCTTTTGGGGACTGGGATGATGGTGGTGGTTTTAAAGCAGGTTAGAACTGGGGCCTGTGCAAGGGACAGGTTAAAGATGGAGGTGAAAACATCAGCCAGTTCTGCAGCACAGGTCTTAAGGGCCTGTCTGGGTATGTTATCTGGGCTTGTCGCCTTGAGTGGTTAATTCTCCTCAGGAGTCTGTGTACATCAGCTGAGGACACAGTCAGTGGGGGTTCTTGCATGTTCTGAGTGTGTGAGATCCTCCTCTGTGTTTCACTGTTGGAGGTCTTGAAGCAGGAATAGAATTTATTAAGCTGTTCAGATAGGGAGATGATGGTGTTGGTTATTTCCGTGGTGGTGCCCTTAAAGTCTGTGATCTGTTGTAGGCCTTGCCACATACATATATATATATATATGGCAAAGCTTCCTTGTTATGTGTTGGTCAAGGCGTCACTTTTTTACCTTTATAAGGTTCTATTGGCATTCCAAATGGTTTTGAGTTAATGAGGTTCAAAGTTTTGACATCCTATTGAGCAAAACTGATATGGAGTACAGTTGTCTTGCATTTGTCAAAATAAGACATCATTAATGTACTCTAAAAATATAATATCAAAATCCTATCACTTTTTTAAATGGAGTTTTTATGATCAGGTGATTTTCAGATAGAATTACTTTTTGTTTGGGATTATTAGGTTTTTTTAAGAAGTCAAAGTAACTTAAGTCACTTACAATAACAGTAATTATTCGTTACAACTGTGCTAGCTGTATATTTAAAATCAGCAAGCAAGCTGGCTAGCATAGTAGCTAAAGGCAAAAATCGGCTTCTCACTGAGCTCAAACAAGATAAAAAGCTGACTTTAATCAGTTGGTGTTTGTATCAGTGTTAGACATAATTATTTTGATAAAATAATCAATTTGGAGGTTTCAAAACCCAAGACTGAGCAACATTCCATGACCTTTTCAGCTTCTTTAACCAAAATCACAGAGCAGTGAGGTCACATGGTAAAGAGGTGGAACCTGATTGGTCCTCCTGTCTACATTCCAATCAGTAATTGGTGCTTTGCAGATGGAACCTTATAGCACCAAGTTTGAGATTGATTTTTGAGACAGAACCTTTTCTTTTCTCAAATTTTAGGCCCAATAATGCAAAAATAAAACAATAAACCTACACAAAATGTGAATAACTTGTAAAAGAATAGTTTCATGTGAATGACTAATTTTTGCCAAATATGTCACATAGAATCTTATAATTATAAGGGGAAGAAGGGGAAATTTTGACCTTACCCTGGTGCCAAACAAAAGATCATCCTCATACTGCATGGCAATGTGACCAGTAGCTGTCAAGACATTTTTCTCTGGACCAAAGTGTTGTACTCTGACCAACATCCTTAACCGATATCTGGGCTTAGGAAAGGATGAGAAAATAAGTCCTTGTGGAGGAGTGTACTTTAGCGTCAACCGGTATTGGCCATTATCTCAGTCATTTTTTGCTACTAATCCTGTTTTTGTTAAGTGTATTTACTATATGAGTCATTGCCACATGTTTATGAGAGACCATGAGAGCGTCATGTATCTGCGTTAACATTAAAGCCTCATGTCCTCCAGATTGGAGCATGTGCTATCATCTGTGTTCCTGAAGCTGCATAAATTAACTGGTTAAGCATGTGCAGGTGCATGCTTATCCATGAGTCAGATGGTGTGGGTGTGTGTGCACACTGTACGTTTGAGAGAAAGTGCACATGCACTTATGTGTATATTGTGCATGTGTGTATCCACAATTACCATGCAGTTAGTGATTCCTGGAACAAATACTTTTTATAGTGTTCTGGTTAATATTACACATGTGCAAAAGTTAAGGTGTGTTTGTACATGTGTAGTGATATTACAGTATGTGTGTGAACTGTGAAAGTTTGACTTATAATAATTAAAAAGTAAAAATGCAAACACGCACACTGTATATTGAATCTTGAAACCTTCACAATTGAATGCAATCCAATACAACAGCACACTTTGTGAAGCAGCTGTCAGAGAGCTGTTGATTAAACATGGCCATTTATGTGACTATAGTTTTTGTTGCCGTTGTTTTGGATTTCATTATACTGCAATGTGCAAAAAAAAATCCCTGATTAATTCAATACAACAGCACCACAAACTGACCTCATGAATTATAATTGATTAATATTAAAATTAGCCCCTGGGAGGAAACTGTATATGACACTGTCGAACTTTGTGTGTTGCGATCCTATGGTAGATGTTCTACTAACAAATGTAGTGACTGACTAAATGTTGTTATAATTATCTTAAGGGCTTGGAGCTGCACATTTTCATACATTGTTGTCCTCTGTTGTGGCAAGACACAATAGAATTTATGTTGGAACAACAGCTGTTTTTTTTTTTTTTGTCTCAGTCAATCCACCATCTACTTTAAGCCATGTTCAGACCAAAAAAAGCAGTGTGTGAAAAAACACTGCTCTCCCATTCATTTCAATGGGGGCAGTGGGGTAGCCACCTCACATGGCTCAGCAAAAAAACACAGCAGCTTTTCAGCGAAAAGTTGAAGTGGGCTCAACTTTTGACCTGACACAATCTAATGTCATCCAGCAAGGCGTTGCATCGGCCAATCACACATTCAAGTGCACATTCCTGGTGGATTATTTTGTAACATGTACACAATATTCGAATAGTTTACCTTGCGATTGTCGTCATGAAAGATAGAACAGTTGCTGCCATGATAACGTTCCAGAGTAGTAAAATCCTGTCAGTGAGTTTTACAAACTGCTTTGCAGTGTTTTGGCTTCTGATAAGTTTTTAAATCCAATTAATCTATAACTCCAACTCGACTACCTGGATTTCATTGTCTCTCCAGTACCTCAAACAACGTGCCCCCACCACCACAGCCCCCTGTACAGTTTTAACACAGGGCAGTTTTCGGTCTGAATGCAGCCTAAGTGTGGTACGACTGGGTATATGTTGTGTGATTTTAATTAGATAAGATACAAACATGGTATATTATGTGTCTTTTCCAGTGCATTCTATCTGTTTTGAACTGACTTTATTGGCACAGTTAACCACATGAATATCACCTCAATAAGTTGTTAATGGAGACATGGAAGAAATGGTGATGATGGTGTATTTTAGTAGTTTGATTCTACATTTAAAAGAAACTCAAAACAAAGGGCAAAGTCTTACTTTTCCCTGTGCTGTATGTTTTAGTGTGGGTGGGATAAAGGGTGTCATTTATTGGATGACCTCTTCAGACTGCATTAGAGGCTGAAAGCATGGTGACCTTAAGCACCCCTTAACCACTGGAAAGCCCTTCACTGGCAATCACCTCGCCCTCGACAAGTGCCTAATCATTTTTAGCAGTGGCTCAGCTAAAAACCTTCAAATTGCCTATAAGGTCACTGCTTGTGTTTGTGTGCAGATGTGCATGCCTTTGCAGTTGTTTGTAAGTGTGTATCTGTATATATGTGTAAATGATTACATGCTCAAAAATACGCTGGTATGGTTATGTGTCGGGGCATGACTAAAAAAAGACAACAAAAATTCCCTTTGTCTTGGAATTAAAGCAAGACCCAAGCATAGTTGTTAAAATGGGACAAAGAGTTTCAGGGGAATTTGCCATTTACAGTCAGGCACTGTGAACAGCTCCCCTATAGGGGCCTGAAATATTGAGTCCTCTGGGACATATAGGCTGCGTTCTTCATGAAAGATTTATGACTGTTTATGTTTGGCTTGGTATTTAAACAAAACATGATAAATACTGAAGCTATGCAACCACTGTTAAAGTAGGCTGGACTAACAAGAGGACTAACAATTTAAATGTGCTGTAGAGATTTCTATGAAGATTATATGTAGACTTTAGAACTACAATAGAGTCTAAATAAATGAAAGATAAAAGACCCCATTGATCTATTTTCCTCTTGGGGTGTGTTTGTGTATGTGTGTGTCGTGTTTCTATGGTATATCATGTCATGTGAAACAGAATTGGTGTCATGAGAGGCTGTGCTTGGGTGTATCTATTAAAATTCAGTACATTCAAGTCAGAAGAACCTTAATGATCAAAACTAAGGACCAGAGGAATTTCGAGTGCTGTGTCCCAAGTGTCTATTTCTATCTTTGTTTTTGTACTCTCTCCCAGCTCTATGTTCTATTGTGAGGATGCTGATTTAGGTGATGGTGATGTGTATGTCTGTCCCATCTACCCATCCATTGGTCCAACACTTTGATCCAGAGCAGAATATCTCCATATTTACCAGCTGAATTGCCATGGCATTTGGTGCTATTGACCTGACATTTGTGGGACCCAAATCTCTTCCAAGGCCCATATGGATATCCATGCTCCCCAGAGGATGATTCCTGATGATTTTTGTGATATCTTTTACATTTAAGCATCACATTTAAGTCAATATTTTCCCCTCATCAATACTAATCCAAAACAATGTGTGTCTAGAATGAATTGTGTCATTTCAGTATAATATAGTATGAAGATTTAAGATCCTCAGAGGAAGGATAAGTTTGATTTTTGTGACCTCTATCAACACTATCAGGTTACAATTTCTACTTTTACTCATCGAAAGGTCATGGATAGATTGTCAGCACATTGTCTTTGCACATGCTGAATGAGCTTGACCATTTGGATAATACACGAGCTCTCCAACTTCTCAAAGGACAAATTAGAAATTTTTAACCACAGTACTGATAGAGCTCAAAGAATAGCTCATTTGTTAGCGTGTTGTTTGTCCTATCCAACAGGTATGTATAGTAATGAACACTGCAGTACAAAATGTGCGAATGAGATGTATCGGGGGTAGCAATGTGTTTTGCTCCAAGCAAATTATATATTACATACATATATATATATATATATATATATATATATACACACACACACACATATATATATGAATACCTGGTACCATGATTTTTATATATTTATCAAGCACAACAAAAGGGTGATCTTGACTGTTTGAACAGTTTTTTGTTCATTATATATTAACAATGTTTAGCATTTAAAAGTAATACTGCATTTTCAAGTGATTGATTTTTGCAATTAAAGGTTATTCCCTATGAGCAGTTACATGCTTACTGCCAGCAGAGGTGTTTGCAGTAAATCTGAGCCTGGAAAGTGAAACAAAAACACATATGAGTGCAAAGCAACAAATAAATAAATATTATTCAACACTTAACACCATCTCCAACCCCAACAGAAAAACTGACTTGTAGAATTTTCACTGCTGGGTTGTATCAAGGTTGTCCTGAGTTTGCAGTCCCCCACGACCATTTGTTTCAAGTCTCCAGGACCACGAATATGTTGAAACTGTACATTGCTTTTTGTGGCTGGACCTGGTCCTTGCAAAAGTGATTGTGATGTAATGAGTCTTGTCAATGGAAAATTCCATGCAAGATTTATACTTGATGCAAGTCCTGTCGTAGATATGTAGTGTGTAGGTTTTGATTTATAGTTAAGCATCACATTTCACCTGTCAATATCAACACCACAACACAAAATGAGTGTATCATACGTGGGCCATATCATGCTTGATTATATTCCCCACAGTATCCATTTACATTGTTTTATTCACTTTGTGATATGAGTGATGGTAGGAAGGTTTGTCTTCTGTCATTACTGATTAGACTATTCAGAGGCTATCTGACAATTCAAACCAGACTTTCTCTCCTTTGACCACATACAGATTTTCTGGCCCCAACTGTCATAGATCGTAAATCCAAATTCCAGGCTTCAAAACATCCCATCATGTACGGGTTTCCTGCCAGGTCCATGTTTTTCTACAGACAATGAAAAAAACTATGGCATACCTGTACTGGCCATATACTTCTATATCTTTGACTGTAAAGTTGTACTTGGCATTTCACACAGCCATGAGGATGAAACTGAAGAATCCCTTGCAGCTTTGAAAATAACTCCAAGTTTTGGCTGGGTTTCAGACTTGTACATTTCCCATCTATTGCTTTGAGACACTTGGGATAGGACCACTACTAGCGGTTCTCTGGATTTTTTCCCTCTTTGCTGCATCAGGGAGAGTCATGAAGTCACCTTTCCGTGCAGGCCGTATAGCTTTCACACCTCACCTACTATTCAACCAAGTGTTACGGCTGCTAGCTTCAAACTGGCTGCCAAGGCTGCCAGAGGCAAGAAATGGAGGGTAACGCCAAGCCACTGTGCTGCAACCATTGGCTGATTTTTACACGTTTCAGTGTGTAATGATCATCACATGTCACAGATGGAAATACTGATGGTGTTTTTCATCATCAGTTTCTGTCCTTGGCTGAATGAAAGACACATGTTCTCCAGAGTCACATTGGTGTATTATATGATCTGTACTGCAGGCACTGCTGCTGTTTCACTTGTCCTCTCAAAAATGCTTTGAAAGAATTTACTCCACTGTTGAAATTTTGGAATTTCAGTTCAGGGAGGCTATAATTGTATTAAATGCATTAAATAAAGTGAACCCAACCAAAACCCCAATTACCCTTTAATAATTGAGCTTAACGTTTTGGTTCAAGCCAACTTAAACCTGCATTAAATGTTCAATGTGTAAGATTTGGCCACCTGATCCAAACAAATAGGGGGCAGCATATCACCCCCCACCCACCCTTCCCCCCAAATGCATCACAGAATATAGCGTAAAGCTTACTATTTGCAGTTAATCTGTGCTATGGCGTTGTCAAGATATCGAAATGCTATGGAGACATTAGAGACAGTGGTAAATTACAAAAGAGCTGCAACATAACTTTAAGTAACATGCCCCTAGGGAAGGTGTAAATGATAAAATGCCACAGAACTCACTAATGGAAAACCAGCAGTTTTGCTGCCACACAGCATAATTATTTCATTAATTGCTGCCATTTTGTAACACAGTAATCCAATAGAGACCTAATTTATGATATGATATTTCAATATCTTTCCAGCTTTCTACATACAGTGTGCTACGATGCCAAATGGCCACCTTTCACATAGCTGGTGCAACCCAGTGAAGTTCGTTGGATCAGCTGACATGACCAGTTGATGTCTCCCCAGGCAACATCTGCAGCAGCCGGCAACTTTACCAATGGGCGCCATGTGGATAAACTGACCACATATTGGGAATCCACATGGTTTCTCACTTTCTCACCTGAAAAAATAATGAAACTTAATAAAGTGACATATTAATAGCATGGATGTATTATAAGAACTAGACACCAGACGGAAAATGGTGCCCGTTCAGTCCTATAGGAATTGCTTGGCTGGCATACACCAAAAAACGTTTCCAGTGTCTGGGTTTGCTCTCATGTTGTGCAGCCCACTAAATATGCACGGTAGTGTCTCCCTCACTGGCCCCACCCGTCAGTTCTGGCTTGGCCCATAGGCTTTACCTTGTGATGACGTCACAGATTTTTAAATCGCTTTTTCTCACCTCAAGTAAAGTTTTACAAATATAAAACCTCCATGGATCAAAAGTTCATAATAGAAAGAGTCATAATTGACCTTGCAGTTTGAGGTGTCCTGTCAACAGTTTTACAGACGTCTTTTTTACAATGGTGGTCTATGGAGGAAATGCTTTTTGGGTTGCAGGGGAATTTTTCACTGCAGTACTGCAAAAGGCCACTGGGAAAAACTGGATGCAAGGCTGAGCAGCGGAGCCCTATCCAGCTCTAACTATACATTCATGATTCAGCCTGGCTCTGCCATTACTGCCAGTGGCTCAGGGCAGCGCTACTTCTTCTTCCTCTCATGTTGGACTGAGGGCAGACTGGATGCTGCAGTGACTCACTATCACCCCTGAGGTACAAAGTAACGGACAAGTACGGGCCAGACAGGGGCCAGGGCTAGCTGCTTAGCATGCTGACTTCAGTAGATATCTCTGCAAACACTATACATATAGGTCTTTGACATATCTTCAGAACTGTTATTTCCTCACATTCTTCTGATATTTTTAGTTAATTTTGGAATGCTTTAAACTAAAATTCTGGCCAATTCTTACACATTGAACCTTTGATTTTTTTTTCGGGGGGGGGGGGTTGTTTTCAGTTGTCTATTCTACCACACATCCAGCAGACACTGAGGAACATTTTAAGATTGCAGATAGTTTCCATTTTTGAAATATCCAGATCTGAAACTTCTGCAGTCAAGTGAATGTAATTTTGTTTGTGCTGCACAAAGCATTTGAAAATTACATTTAAACTCAACAGGAGTGTCTTCAGAGGGAATTTTTCTTTGATGGAAACTACTGTAGTTCCAGTGAAAGCCATTAACAGCAAGGTCTATGTATTATCCACAATAACCAGGACATTGTTTCTTGAAATACAAGTTGTTTTTGAGTTTTTTTGCACTACTATTTTTCAATTCCTGGAGCATCACAAACAAAATTCCAATTCACATCTAATGTATTGCAGTGGAAGCAGATGTGTCAGAGGCCAAATAAAAGTAAAATGATTTATTTGATACCACCAGGGGTAAGTGAGAGAATATGTGTTTTTGTAATATGTGTGAACTGGACCTCTAACTAACTGCTGTGAGAATACATTGAATGACTACAAAGACACTAGAACAGAGGAATTACCCGTTCAAGTTTTTTCATAGTCACTGGTGACTCTGGGGAAATCTGAATGTAAATACGAATCGACTTTTCTTTGTTATAACTTCACACCACAAAATAATAAATTCACAACAAATACTGAGATTTGCCACACCCTACAAAAGCCCCCTATGTCTTTCATTTTGAAGTGTATTAATTCCATGCGGGGTTGTACAAGATTTTATTCTGAACTGAAAACAACTTCCATTAACTTTACTAGTCTGGTTTAGTAGCTTTAACCCTGGTAAATTATACTGGTATGTAAGTGTTTACAGTTGGTCTCAGTTTTTAACCTTTTCTTTTAAGGTTTTACTATGACATTCCATGGAAGGTTTCTATATTGTCGTATTTTATGTTATTTCCTACAACATTTGATCTACTTACCTTTCGGATTGAAAAAAATGAACTTTTAATATATCAAGTAACACTGACTGAGACACACAAACACACACATATGTTTCAGAGTTGCCTTCCTTCACTGTTTTCTCCTACTCATTCTTTACTGTTTATGTGTTTGTGTGCAGATGTGCATTTCTTTATATGTGCTTCAACCTATAAATGTGTGGGCATCTGCATGTGTGCTCTAGCTTACAGTTATATTAACTTGTGTGCCCGTGTGTGCCTGAGTGTGTGTGTGTACCTGTGACATGACCAATTTGCTGTGGAATACATCTAGCTATTAAAGTGAAATGGAGTAAGTGTGATGTTGGTCATGAATAGGCCTTGTTATCCCAGCTAATAGGCTGTGTGTGTGGGGGGGGGGGGCTGTGTGTCTAGTTTTGTGTGTGCGCGTGAGTGTGTTTGTCTGTGTAAGAGAGAAAGAGAGAAAGTTATTGTAGGTAATAAGGTTACTTTTCAATTGCTACCAGGTGTGTGACTGAGACAGAGATGTGGGAGAATTAGAGACTCCCAGCTCACATTCTGCTCCATTTGTTTCAATCTGCTCTGCTATCCTTCTCTCCTGATTTATTTGTCTTTCTCTCACACTTTTTCTCTTTCTTTTCTTTCTTCCTTTCTTTCTGTCTTCCTTCTTTTATTTTGTCTTTCTCATTCCTCTGCCTCTGTCCAACCTCGTGTTTGCCCTAGAGAAGGATCATTTACTCAGGGAGGGGTTTGTTTAAATTACACTGATCCATACAGCATATATCTGGTGTGTGTGAGAGACAGTGTTCCTATTTTGGCACCGTACAGGATTGTTCTTGAGGGCAGTTTTACCATGTGTTATGAACTGTTGATGAACTAGGACAGTTAATGGTAAGGACTTACTGATAAAAACATGTGTACGAGAGAACAAGAAAGACTTTAGCAAAAATCCATTTTGCCTCCACAGTTATCCGATATCCAATTATACATTGTGTGTGTGTTTGTAAATTTATACCCTTCATGAGCAGAACTCATGCTTTCCCAAAGGCGTGTCTCACGCCAGAGCAAACAAAGCACAGGACATGTGGTTTTGAGACATGCTAACATGAGTTAGTCCCAAATCCCTAAAGAATATATGGGGAACAGCTAACAGCTAATATATCAGTTTATTCCTCTGGCCAAGTATGAGGAGGAGGTTAGATATGGGAATGTCAGTTTGGTTTTAGTTAACAAGGGAGTAGGAGGGTGTCATGATTTCAATATCCTTCAGTCTCTTTGGGTCTGTCTTTCACTCCCTCTCAATTTCCCTCCCACTCTGAAAAGTCCATACATGCCAGTTTTCCAGATTTAATGTGAGGACTGAGTATTAAGTAGATCAACTTATACCACTGAAATTAGAGTCAATGATGTTTTCATAGCGTAGGCCTATTCAAAAGATTAAAAAGGTACATAAATATTACTTACCTGTTCCTTTGACTCATCCAGTCACACACTTACTGTTGCACAACACAATATTTAATGTAAGATATGGCAGTGATAACTGATAATAATGAAACAGAACAAATTTAGAAGGATATAATTATTGTCATTTTTCTAATACCTTAAAGGATATCAATATTATGTTCATATATCATACATTATGTACATTGTTCTTATTGTCAATAAATCCCATGAAAAGACAAATCCCAACACTGAATTGATCGAAGTTTTATCTGTGTAGCCAGAGTACGACTCTCTCATTGCCTAATACAAATGTGTTTTAATCCACGGCTGAAAGTTGTTCCCAGCAAATTCACAATTTCCTCCTGTTTGAGTAATATTTGCTTAAAACTATAGCGCCCAGCTGTGATGTAGGAAATCAGTGGGCCCTTTTAAAAATTAAACTATGTATCTGTTACCCATTTTTAAAGATTTATGTCTTTAGAAGGAATAAATAGGCGTGGGGCTGAGTGCCAAAACAGAATAGGGAAGTCAGAGATTATTTAGAGAAGGACCAACACATTGTTGGTTTTGGTCCATTAATGGGATTTGATGACAATAAGAAAAATATAGAGTAATGCTAGTCTTATCCTTTAATATAGCCAAACACTTGGTTTGACCTAAAACACAATAGTAGGTCTTCATGCTGACTTAATTTAAGTTTCCTTCCTAAAAAATAAAGTTTCTTTGTAAATAGAGTAGCTTTAAGCATAACAATAATAGCAAATCAACCGATCAGTGTAAAACCAACATTGGAAAGAAAAAATAAATAAAATTGTTGGTGTTAAGTTTTTTTGGTTTTGGTTTTTTGTCAGTACAGTCCCTGCTCCACCCCCATCAGTCACTCTCTCTCTCTATTCCCATTTTCATACTTTCCCAGTTCAAAATGACAGCTGGACCAGGTAACAGTGAGGAGCCTACAGTACCACATTACTAACATAGCCTTCATTTCTAGCTCTGGACCTTTTGTTAGGTATCATGCCTTTTCCACTCCATCTAGAAAATGCTAGATTTACTGTACTAAAACAGACAGTGAATTAGTATTCATAGAACATACGTAGTATCATAAGGTAACATGAGAATTAACTGTACAGTTATAAGACATAAGTCCAGTTTCTAGGTGTTTGTGGCTCCCTGCTGGTAACAGACTCTGGGTCCAGGCATAGCACACACAAATTAGGAGTGTGTTTTTCTTTTGGAAACACAACTTCCCTGTTGGGAGCAATGTTGCTATTGCTTATCAACCAGCACAGAGCCTGCTTCAGCCCCTTCTGTACTGGCAGGGGGTCTATGTGTCTGTGTACACGCCCACACCACAACCACCTCCACCAACACATCACCCCTGGCCCTGTCTGTCCTTGCAGGTGGTCTGCAAAATCACACACACACACACACATATACAAACACACTTGCTTGCTTTACTGTGCTCCTTCATGTGTGTGGATTGTATCTCCTCACTTCATCTCACCTGTTTTTCACAACAAGTCCCCCAAACAAAATGACAAAATACATCATTTGTAAAGATAATTTGTCTGTGCTTTCCAAAACCGTTACAGATCACTGTTGAAAAATAAATACATTTTATGATATGACAAGGCTGTAGTTAAGCTTTGGTTTAGGCACAAAAACAACTTTTACTAAGTAGTAAAAATGACTACTTGCGTTGGATTTGTATTGATTGCTGCCTTGGACCTCCATAGGGAGTAACAGGCACAAACCCTTCTCATTCAATATGAGAATATGAGTGAAGACGAGCATTGTGTCTATTTTAACCTTTTTTCTCTCTCTCTTTTAAAAGGGTACAACACCAGCAGTGTGGAGCCATTATACCAGTCACAGTATTTAGATATTTCTAACACCTTAGGTTAGTTTTGACTCTGACACTATGGTCCTTTTTCTCATAAAAACCTCTGCATTTAACCTCTTTTGGCTTCATTTCACATACTTTTTCCTTCTTGCTGTGATCCATATAGTTTTTCTCCTCCCATTGCCAAACTTGCATGCTCAGAATAGGGTACATAATTTTAGACCCAACCCAAAACGGGCCCATTTAAAACTCAAGGTATATGTGAATAAATAAACTTTTACAGTAAGGACACCCGAATAGAGCCAGGGATGAAAGACCCAATCTAAGATGAGGTTGCCCCAACAAACCCAACACTGGCAGCAGCATGATGCGCCACTGATTAATGAGTTAGCGACAGTCAAAACCATTTTTTCATGTGATGATAATGACACAATATCTCATTGCACCTGTGGCAATATAACAGGGCCTGATTACAGTTTGGACCTGACCCTACCTGGGTTCCGAGTGGGGTCTCGGATATGAGGCACCAAGTGGACCTCCAATTAAGACAACACAAAATAACAATAATGCAGTAAAGTGGCACCTTTTTAAATGTATTCAGGTGGTCTTCAGGACAGCAGAGGGTTCCCAAATTGTGGAAACAGTCTGTAATTGTGTCTCTTTAATTGCAGAGGGTTGACCCTATCGGTCATTAAATCTTTTGAGAAGCTGGTTAATAGCAAACAGGCAAAACAGGCCTTTTAGAAAGTTTTCAGTTTGCCATAAGGACAGGGTCATGTCTTAAGATGTTTAAGATGAGCTTTAATTGGTTTCTCATTCGTCAAGTTCTTTAATTATTGCAATCTTGATTTTGAATATCATAGGTCTGATTGTGAATTTCTTAACAGACCGACACAGGGTCTCTGAGTAAACAGTTTTATCAGACATGTTCCTGCCATACCTGCTCTCCTCAGGGTTGTGTGTCACTTCTACTCCTTACTATATTACCTACATACTGTACTAATGATTGCAGAGAGGCAGACATATACGAAAGTATGATATTGTTCTGAATGAACTTCAGGACAGATGACAAGACCCTGGAGCTGTTCTGGATGAGTTTACTGACAGGTGTAAGGATCAAAACTAAAATATAAACACCAGTAAAACCATAGATATTGTCATTGATACTAGAGAAATGTTGAAATCATCTCCTCGTCCAATCACAATCAGAAGTCAAAAGATTGACACAGTGAATATTTACAAGTTCCAAGATACTATTACTGATGACAAATTCATCAATTTTCATGCCAACTCAACCTGTAAAAGGCTTGCTTTTACAGGAATCTTGACTTCCTGTGGTGAAAGGATGTATTTAAGGTAGACAGACACTCATGGACATATCATTAACCTGCTGACTGCTGCTCATTTTGCAACCCTGTGGTGCATTCGCTCACACCACCGTGTAAGAATCACGATGTATAACCAGGTTACTCCTGTTCCATGCAAACATCATAATATGATCCACAGCAGGATAATTCATAACCAGAGATATAATATACCATCGTGTGCAGTCTGTGTATGCCCAGGTGCATCTTCAACTTGAGTCATGTAGTAGTCAGTGAGTCAGTGGGTTTAAGAAAAGCTAGCCTATAATGATAAATGATCTACCCCTTGAAATTAAAGTAAAAAATGATGTCCCTAACCAGGCAAATGAGGCATTTTAATTAACAGTCATCCATAATAAATCCAGATGTTTGTTCCTGGAATGACAGCTGTTGAAATCACCCCACTGTGCTCCTTTAAAACACTGAACACACAGCATTGGGAATAAGCAAACCATGTAGCCACAAAATATATATGAACAGCGATCAGTACTTTCAGTAAATGATATGAAGCAGCAGCAGTGAGCAATGTGAACAGAGTGTTGTTTTGTGTCTGTTCCATGTATGTTTTGCAGGTGAACCACACCACTAATGTATTTTGTTGATTTATAAGTTAGTGTGGATATCATAGGACACTTTTGAAAATATTATAATAAAGTAGTATTATATTATTGTTATATTTTCTTAATGCAGAGGTATTCAGCTGTAAAATATTTCTAAGTTGCTTTATTAACATTAATGCGGGCCTGAAGTGTGCACTGTAAGTTTCTACAATAGGCTTCCAATTCCAAGAAGGAAAAGATTAAAATAAAATAAATATTGGATCATGAATGTGGTCAGAACAGCTATAAGTGAAAGTTTCATACTCAGAATATGTATATATAATATATATAATATATGATTGTTTAATGTGGAGGAATCGAAGACACTCCACCACACTCTGCACAGATGATCAGTAACCTGAATAATGTGTTAATCATACAGGGATATTCATAACCAGGTTATGCTCTGTATCATGTCCTGATATGATTAAAACCAGAAAATGTGGAAAAAAGGGACTAAAACATGTAAAAATACTACTTGAAAGATGATGTTGATGACATGACACAGAACAGAAGGTGAGTGAAGTTGAATAATGAAAAAATCAGTTCCCTCAGGGGCATTTGCTGCATGTCACAACTGTTTGTATATACAAATTTAATTGTAGCACAGAGCAGCAATTGTAACTCCTGAAAGCCACATCAAATAGCTACATGACCCTTATCATTTGGTATTATTTGTCAGCATACTACATATGCTACATATCTCTGTCTTTACACATAGCCAACACAATTGCAAAATATGGATCATTTCAAAATGTAGTTTTTATCTACCTTAGTCAAGTCAAGTCAATTTTATTTCTATATCCCTATATTACAAATCACAAATTTGCTTCAGGGGGCTTTGTAGCATATACTAGTGGCAAATACTACTTTGTTTTCGAGAAAAAAACTTTAAATAAGTACAGGGGAAAATCTCAGCAAAGATACAAACTAACTACAGGTGGACACTCAAATGTTAATTGTGTCGCTATGAATAGCTTGGGAATATAGCAGAATGAAATAAGTAATATTGCAAATGACAAAGAAGCCAGAACCATCAGCTGCTTCTCCTCCATTTGGCACAAAATGGCTGCCTGGTGGGAGACAGGATGGCATGGAATAGGGTTGGACAGGGGGACATTTAAAGGCCATAGGGGGTCAATGCCTCGAACTTCATTCAGTGACCGGGACACAATGTACCCCCTGCAGAGTGACTGGAGGCTGTGGAATAATACTAGACCAGGGAATAGCTGTGGAACTACGGGGGTTAGCCTCTGTGACACAAAATGGCTGACTGCAGAGAGGCTCTGGCATGAAATGATATTTGACGGAAAGACACTGGCTGGCTGTGTAGGGGGTCAAACTGTGTAACACCTAAGGTGGATGGATTACGATGAGAAAAAAAAATCAGCTTTACCACAGACAAATACATAACATGTTTCTGGACTATGTCATGTGACATCACACTGTGATGCTGCTTTCACATGATATGGTAATAACCATCAGAACATCTTCACAGTTCAAAGCAAAGACTCGGACATAATCATATTCAGACTTAATTAAAGCTGTCAAGACACCAGCACGTTGGGTAGAAACTGATCTCTTTGTTCTCACTGAACACACTTATTCAGGTTTCATTGCAAACAAGAAGTTGTGATGTCAGATCTTTTTTTTTTCTGAACCTGTCGTTCACAAAATGAACTATGAGTAATCAGAAAGTTAGAGAAATTATTCTACTAGGATATCAAGGCCTGAGGCTCATCTGAAATCTGTCTCAAAGAAAATTCATATTTGTTTATACATTCAGAAGTGGTTATTCTCATTGTATGTCCCAAAACTGAACAATGTGGACTCAACCAGGGTGTGTTATTTTTATTACATTAAAGAAAATGAAACCTTTACCAAAATTCCAAAAGAAAAAATGAAGCCAAAACTGAATTAACTATATATATATATATGGGTATATATGGATATATATGGGTATATGGGTATATAGTATGACACAAATATTGGTGGTTTTCATAGGATACTCTATGGAATTGATGGCTTTGAGAACACACTGCTGTAAGATATACAGTAGTTGGTGACAAAATGGCTGAATACTGGCATGCAGCAACATGACACAGATACACTCAGGATCAGACATCATAACTCTGGATGATACAGAAAATAAAGACTGAAAATCATACAAGATTATTAACACGCTCATCATAAACCGCCTGCTACCTCAGTAGTGCCTACCTTTCTCAGGGTACATGAACTGGCTGCCCCCGTGGACGACACTCTGGCATGGAACAGAATCAGACAGAGAGACACTGGTCGTCCATGGGGGGTCTAGCAGAGCTGGGTTTCCCTGTGGAGTCAGTGCGCTGCCTACTGAGTTTCCCATGACCGTTCATTTAGTAAGGGCTTGGAAACATGATGGCTCATAAAGGCTGAGGCACAATACACATGACAAAGCACCCGAGAGAAGACGGTACAGTGCAGCGCCGCTTTCAGCCTACCTTGCCTCACACTTCATGTCATCTGCGCTTTGTCTGCAATCGTCCTTTCATAACCTATGGATGGAAAGCTTTTCTTCTTACCTACCAGTCCATTAGTAGTTTTACTGGCAGGACAGGTGAATACCTGTACTATTTACATCAGTCCAGTTAGGTTTTGCGCATAAACACAAACATACTGCCTGTCTCTGTGCTCCTAATTGTTGTCAGGGGGGCATGATTTCATAGATGTCATTCTTTTCTGATCCGTCAACTCAAATTTGATGTCATCTATTTTTCTATCCACGCTTTTCTCTATCCTCCAGGTGCTGGAGTTTGGTTTTGGCTTCACCACGGTATGAGACAGCGAAGACCATTTCTTTTTAACCCATAAGACAGTAATTAATCTCGGACAAAGACACTGGCTGACTTCTCAAGATCGCAACACATCGGTAAGATTTTATTTTTTTGCTTTGAATCTTTGTTGTCCATTACTGTTGTTATCCATGAATATTAATATTTCAGATTCAAACTCGAAAACACATAGTTGAGTGCTGACTCTGGAGTTCAGAATTCAGTGTCAAAGGTACAACGTCACTTCGATTCTATTAGTACATTTAATTACACAGATAAACATAAAATGAAGCATTATTGGAGAAATGGTTTATACTTGACTCCCACACAGCATGAAAATGGCAGTGTAGCTCCACAACTAAATGGACAGTGTGTCATCTTGCCACACTAACACACAGGCACACGCACACACGCACACACACACACATACACACAGAACCTACATGTAGCGTCAGTGAGAACTTTTAAGGCTGTGACTCACGAGTAATGTCTTGGAGGTGGATAATTGTGACAATTACAGTTATCTGCAGCTTTGACCTCTACCTTTACTTCTTCAGGACTGAAGTGTGATCCAGACTGATTCACTCCTCTTTACCTATGAAGGCATCGCTGTCATTTTTCTCGAACTCTAGCTCAAATATTTGGTCTTTTATCATGGCGTCTGTAAAAACATGTTACATTACAGATAAGCGAATCACTGCACATGCTGTTGCAAGACTTGTCGGGATTTGATTGGGTGCTACGATGGCCATGCTTCCAGTAATTTACTTGCAAAGTGTTCTGCTTATAACAGGAAATGATGTCAGAAGACAGGGATGTAACCTCATTGCACTGATGCACAGTCATTGGCTGTCAAATGTTGCCATGGGAAAGCCCTCTTGTTCGGGGTGGAAACATTTTTCAACATGGGTTTGCCTTTGAGGCTCTCATACAATAACACATGACCTCCTTGGAAACGACACTAGGTGAATAACCAATAACCAATTAAAATGCTGCCAGCAGAGGAGGTCAGCCAATCAGTTCTGTAGCAGTTTGGATAGATAATCCAATCACAATGCAGGGTTTCACATAGCCACATGTGCTACGTAAAGTCCATAACAGATTATGGTGAATGGTTTGGTTTTGATGTTCATATGAGATGCATTTGGTTTCAGCTTAACTGTCAAATATATTAAAGAGGCAAGGATATGCCGGTTAGTATAGCAGAGCAGGGAACAGTGGAAGACGCCTCACGCTCCTCTGGCATCATGACATTCACACACAGCACTTGACGGTGAGGGATTATAGGTCTGGCTGCCTTTAGTCGATAAAATAAGAGGCCAGTCATTCAAGAAGACATTGATAAAAATACTTTTGGTGTCTGTGAGTGTTTAGTTTCCATGTTGGGCTGCTGAACTTTTTGAGGTCATTTAATTTTTTGTGTTGGTGAGCTGTTTATATGCATTTACTTTGGAAATCAAATATATTTGTAATTTTAAAAAGCAGTCAAATCTACATGGCAACACTGTAGGAGGATACACGGGATTTTAAAGAATAACTTATTGTTGGCTGTAAATCTGAAAATACATGACTAAACATTTTTTAAAAAGTACATAAAGTACGGATTTTTAAAATTTAAGACCAAATTAGACATTTACATTACTGTTTGTCTGAAGCAAAAGTACAAACAAAGAATCTTAGTGCACTGGTATTATTGTATTTTAAATCCATCTAATATGATTTACCACCAATTATGTATCCTATTATGTATATGTATTCTGAGTAACCCGGTGACTGGTCAGTGTGCTTATTTGTGTCTCAATTTCTTGAAAGTTATTAGAGACCTTGCAAAACCTTGGTCATGACTTTACAATATTTGGCTTACTGCACCAAGACCACTGAAAATAAAACTGTTATGCTGAACTGTGTTGACCAAACACAAAACATAAAATAAAATTAAGAACAGGAAATAGTAAGGTTGACATTAGCCCATACAATCATTATTTGTCATTGGTTTTGTCTATATCTGCTTTGGGTGGTTATAAATAGCAAACTACAGTAATATTTGAGTAGATTATCTTAAGCTGTGCCGCCCTTTCCATACTACAATATATACTAAACCCAGGTTTGTATATAGTATGCAGTATATTCAACCTGGAAAAATGATCTAAAAATGCTAACACACATATTTCAGTCCTAATCTGTGATTAGGGTGATGGAAACTCTTTCCCCATTATGCTACTGTTCTAGAAGGGAATGGAGGAGCTAAAAACAAGTGGGGAAAAAGTCATTCAGTGGTGCAACATTTTTTCACTAGGTTTTTTTTTCTTTTTTTAATCAATTACCATTCTTTTTCCTTTGCATGTATGCATTAAATAAAAACATTGGCAGCAACATACAGAGCTATCACTCTATGAAATGAACATTGGTTATTCCCTATGAAATGCACAAAGAAGGAGCACAAAGGTTGTCAGAATGTTAGCGTAATTCTGCTGCTGACTTACAAGCAGGTCAATGGCCTCCACGTATGTAAACAGTAATTCACACACATATATAGAAATCCTAAGATAATTGTCACACAGCTCATATTTTACTACAAATACGAGCCCATATGTGTGAATAAATACATCTGTATGATGAGCATACACATAAACATATTCAGATACTTCTACATGAAAAAACACACATAAACAATTGACATGTATCTGAAAGTACTTTGGTTAAGAAGTACAAAATAATACATACAGTAGTAATAAAATATAACACAATACGCATTTGTGTTCTCCTCGACCAAGACCATCCTATACAAGTAATCATAAATAACAGGCCTACATTTGTGCCAGAGCATGATGTAGCGTACTTTATAGTTTTTATATTTACATGTTGTACTTGAACTCATCTACCTTAAAATAAAAAATATCTATACTGACAACATATATTACAGATTTTTTACAGTAGTTGCATTGCAAATGCATGCTTATTTCTTTCAGCGTTCTTGCCATAACCGAATGTGACATGTATCATTGCAACAATGTATTTTAGTTTATTTCATTTAAAGCGAGCCTATGTAACTTTTGCCCAAAGGAGTATGGATAAAATAAATGCTTGTTTGCTGTGCATTCCAAAGTATCAACTTGAGTTCAGTTTCTAAAAGGTGTGTGGAATCTAAATAAAAGGATAAGAAGTGAGTGGAGGAGACTGACAGAAAGTGAGAGAGAGAATAGAAGTTTTTGACAGTGATCCCCACCAACAACCAAGGGTGGTGTGGATCCACGCTGTCCTATTTTTCACTATTCAGTCCGGGTATGGCATCACACTGTGCATACTTTGTGTGTGTATGCTTGCTTGTGTGTGTGTGTGTGTGTGTGTGTGTGTGTGTGTGTGTGTGTGTGTGTGTGTGTGTGTGTACGCACGCGTGCTTGTACATTTACACATTTGACTTGGAATTACATTTTCTTGTGTTCTGGTGTATCCTGGAAAGGCTTGTGTGAACACAGGTCTATCGTAGCTGTGTAGCTAAGCACTTTTGTTGGGAGAATGTATATATATATATATATATATATGTGTGTGTGTGTGTGTGTGTGTGTGTGTGTGTGTGTGTGTGTGTCAGAACCCCCTCTGGTGCTTATTTGCCATCTCTGTGACAGAGCATACAGCTGCATCTCAAGACAAACTAGGCCAACAGCAGCTCTGTGGAGATGGAGCTGCTGACATTTGGCACCTGTTATCCAAACCTCTGAAGACTTTGTTATATCAGAAACTCTCAGGTGTGAAGAACTCTCTGTGTGCCTTCTATCCTGACCTGGGTTTCTTTCTACTCTACTTATTTCCTTTCCTTTCTTGTCCAAACAACAACTAATGTGGGCTATGCATATAACAGCACCTATTTCACTTAGGCATTTAGAGTGAACTGGGCAGAAACACAATGCCTTACAACTCTTACTGTGCAAGTGAAAATCATTAGTAGCCCATAGATATTAATGATCGTGTGAAATTTTAGCATCTTTACTCACAATTTCAACCAAACTAATGTTAAAGAGTACTTATTAACATCTTAAAGTGCTTTGCTAGCAGCAAGCAACAATTTTATCACATTAACTCCCTGAACACATCCCACCTCCATTGTATATTTTGACAGTTTCTTATGTATGATGTGTGAGCTGGTGTATGTTACACTTAACATTTGCTGCAGTGCACTCTGTTGCACTGGTCCTGTCCCACCAGCATTAGGAAAATCATGTTGTTACAACACTAGAACACAGGTAAAATGCAATTTTTGTGACTGACTGAATACCTATGTAAAGAGTGGTGCTAGGTGTTTAGATTGGTTGTCATTCTGTCATGAGATCAACAAATCCAAAATGTTAATTTCTTGGTTTAAAGCACAGATTTCATGCTGAACTTGGCAACATCACACATGGTTGGGTCCAAATCCTAGTGAGGGCTAGCTGTATGAAAAGTTCACTTCCAAGGAGTCTTGCAAGGTGAGAGCAGTAAAAGCACCACAGTCCTGGTGTGTCTGTGATGTTTTATACCAAATAAGACCAAAGGGCCAAGACAGCCAATATGATGATGAGTCCAACTTTTTATTGGATGGAGCACACACTTACTGCTGTTTAGACAGAGACATTTTGTAAGACATTTTTGGCCTTTTATGTGAAGGTCTGATATGTCTCTTTTATATTGCTCAATAGTATCCATACCAACACCAGTGTTTGAGGAAACAGAAGTGATCTGTGGCATCTCAATTAGTCTGGATAGGCCGCTCTTCACTTTTCAGCCCTACTTTGTGGTTTTGCCTTAAAAAGGTTGTTTTTTTCTCATAAAAATGAGCCTGATGCAGCTTTTAAGTGCTGTATTTTGCATCTCAAACCAAACTAGGACAAACCAAAGCTTTGGAGATGCAGAGGTGACATTTGGCATTCACAGCAAATCTCTACAGAGTTCCTCTCAGAATTTCTATTCTTATCTTTGTTTCCTTAGGTATGTTTGTTTCCTCTCAGTTTCTTTCTGTCTGACTTGCTTACTTTCTTTCTTGCTGGTAATCCTCTGAAGAATTGAATTGACAAAAACATGTGTGTCCATTCTACCTTTCTTTTTACATTTTGCCTTTCATTCCTTATTTTTCCACATTAAGTTTCATTTTCATGTAGGGATGGGGCCTACGAAAGTCCAGTGGTTTGATGATACAACAGTCTGCTGATCTTTCTGTTTGTCAGTCCAAAACTTTGGTTCCCAGCAAAATATATTAACATCCACTGCAAGGGTACCATTAAATCTACTATGGATACTTATGGTTCCTAGAAAAGAAATCCTTAATGTTTTGGTAAACCCCTAACATGAGGCCAAAAATTAGAAGCACAGTAAATAAGAGAATGGTCATCTAATGGGTGGATTTGACATGAAATTTACTGAGCACAGTCATGCTCCCCAGGAAATGATTTCTTAATTTCAAAACTTTAACACCAATCTCCATTTGTGTATCATCCACCCATATAAAAACATAAAAACACTATTTTTGATTATTATACCCTTTAGGTTAAGTTGGATATAAATATTTCAAAGATTTATAATGTCATTGGACTGTTTTCGAGGCAGAGGGACTATATTTCTGGTAATGTGCCTCTAGAGATGGTAATGTCTGTTGGTCGGTCAGTCCACCACCTTGGTCCAGACTGAAATGCCATGAAATTTGGTGCGCACATTCATGGTCCCCAGAGGATGACGCATACTGACTTTGTTGATCCCCTGACTCACATAACATCAACTGCAGGTAAAAATTTCCATATCTCTGCTGTGCATTTTATATGGATTATTTTCATGACAGGGCTTTAAACAGGACATATGCTATTTTTATTTCATTTTATTTTATTTTATTTTATTTTATTTTATTTTATTTTATTTTATTTTATTTTATTTTATTTGTTATGATGTCAGATGTTACACATGGTCAAAGATGAAAACATATTCAAAATGCCCCCTTAAAGTGAAAAGCCAGGGCTTCAACCTGCTGTGAACACTCTACTTCCTCCTCAACGTCAGATTGTTCGCACATGCCCACAAACGGCCCTCCATTCCATTGCCCTTGTTGCTAAGGTTGTTGCAAAGGTTGTTCTATGGGTTGTTCACGTTGTCCACTATTTGCATCTTTTTATTGCATCTTCTTGTGTGTGTGTGTGTGTGTGTGTGTGTGTGTGTGTGTGTGTGTGTGTGTGTGTGTGTGTGTGTGTGAAGCTGAGGCTCTCATTTTCTTATTAGTTTCTGTGAATAGAATGGTGTTTGTAGCAGCTTTGCCTTATTTTGTAGTAAACAGTCATGTCCAACTGCAGAACCTTTGCACGGAAAGATCGCAAGTAATAATGGGTGAGGTTTTGGAGAACTACACACTGCCACACATAAACATAGACACGCATACACACAGGGGTGAACAAGCAAGGGTAGTGTGCGTAGTGTGATAACTTCATCTCAGTGTGGGGGCGAGTTGCAGGAGAGTGAAGCGCCTGGGGAGAAAAGGATTATGGGTAGGGAGTGGGGCGCGGCATTGAGACCACACGCTGAGAGAGAGGACGCTTGACCCAGACAGAGAGAGATGCTCACTCAGACACATACAGATAAATACACAAAGATGTATAGCTTTACTAGTGGTGCTACGAATGCACACCTCACTCTCTGCAAAACACACATTTGTACACACTCCCACACACAAATGTCTCCATATCTCTCTCTCTTCTAATTCCACTGTGATTCTATCTATCAAGAGACAGAGAGAGCAGAGAAAAGAATACTCCCTTGACCCTCTTAAGGCGACAGATTTATCAGCTGTCCTTGTCTTTCCTTTTCTTTGTCCATCATCTCCATTTCCTTCATCTTTCCTCCGCTCTCTTCTTCTGGCTTTGTCTGAGTGCGTGGCATTCCATTTGACCGCCAGTTACCATGGCAAATGACATGCACAATGAGCATGAGCTTCACGATTATAGATCTGTCCTTCTCACCAGCGCACGTACGCACGCAGCGCCGGCATCTCACTTTGCGCACTCTGACCTTTTGTTACAGAGAGATTTAACAAAATGTGAAAGAAGAAGAAAAAGGCTGAAGCTGAAAAAAGAGGAAAAGAACAGCAATTAAAAGATAATTATCTCCTGGAAAAGGGCCACAACTTTCATAAGGTCTGTATTTCTGTAAGAAAGGCAGAAAAAGACGAAGAGGGGGAATGAGCGGATTCCCTGCAGTGTAAATGTCAAACCCTTGCTTTGACCTTCTGCTACTTTCTTGTAGTTCTGCTGCTACAGTGTCATTCTAATTCAGATTGATTGCTTACAGTGGAACCTGGCCCTTCTTTGATGAAATGATCAAACCCTCAAGAATTAGTCATCTTGCAATCACAAAAATTCATGCAAAATCTATGACCTCCATGATTTGCAAGAGCTTGCAATTCTGTCCAATCCTTGAAATGTTTCCATAAAGAATGGTCAAATCTGAAGAAGGGTTTAAAGTTTTACCAAAGTTGCCTTTTTCATATAAAGAATCCAATTAAGAACCACTGCCTGAAGCCCAGGTCAAATAAAGGAGACCTCAAGAAACCAACCTCCTTACAAATCTGTAAATGTCTTTTTATCCTCTGAAGTTTTCTTCTCAGGCAGCGCTGACATCTAGGCTGTGTATCACCCCCAACAAGTTCCACCACTTCAAAATCTCAGCAAGCCATGCCTAACCTTCAGTCTGAATAGAACATCTCTAACCTACAATACCTCAAATTAAAAACCACCTATAAAAGCTTGTAGGAGCACTGCAGAGCCTGAAATACTTCTCCAAAGTCAGCTAAGGACACAATAAGCATAAAATATAAGAATCACCTTTATTAACAGTTCACTAACAAAGACCACGCCATTTGTGTGGTATTTTAAGAATAGTTTATTGGGATTGGCAAGAAGATTCAGAAAAAAATAGGATGAGGGTTGATTGTAGTGGGATGATTGGGGTTGAGGGGAGGGATGAAGAGGGTGGATCACTGAGGAGGATGGACAGGAGCAGGTCAGTTGAGGTCATATGCAGTGGGATGATAGGGGACAAGGGGACAGATGAAAGTGGGTCAGTTGGATGGGGAATGAATGGAGGCCAATTGGAGTTGAGTCAAGGCTGGAGCGTCTAGGAACCCAGGGGTGGAAACTCAGAGTGGGGGCATGTCTCAATGAGCTATTCAGCTTCATCATCCCCCAGTGGTTCCTATAACGAAACAGGAGAAGAGAATTACTGAGATGGAAGTATTAACCCTAACTCAAATGTCTTTGGTGGTGGGAGGAAAGCAGAGCATCAGGCGGAAAGCCGGGAGGACCTAGGAAGGACCTAGGATGGCTGGAGTTTGAAGCCAGGACCTTCTTGCTGTTAGGCTACAGTGCTGACCCACCTTGTCGCCTGCTGAGAGGAGAGAGAGGAGGAGAATGGGGTTTTGGAGGGGGGAGGGTTGAGAGAACTGAGACAAACAGGAGAGGAAATGGTTAGACACACCTATATAGGTATGCACAGGTGAATGGCTTAGAGGGGCACAGGTGATTTGGATTAACAAGGCACAGGTGTTTGAATTAGTGAGAGAGAGCAGGGCGTGGTCTTGTTCTTGAACTTTAGTTATAATAACTCCATTTAGTGGCCACTGTGATCTGTTCTGTCTTGTGTTTATTTTGCAAACAGTGACATATCTCATCAGATTTTAATGTTAAGACAGACTAATTTTCTGTCTCTCTCCCCATTTCTCTCCCATTCCTTTTTTTTCTCTCATTCTTTTTGTTGATGATATTCTATACTTTTCTCATTATGAAGAAATCCAAAGAAAAGACCAAAGACCAAGAGCTACTAAAGAATATTGTCTGTATATTGTATGTGTTCAAAGCCTGATATCTTTTCTTCTCCATTGTTGTCCAGAAACTATACCTCTATTATACACCTTCACATACCACCAATGCTTCATTACTATGAACACAGCCACTGTAGTTTACTCTGTGTCAATCCAACACACACCTTCCTGCTGCTGTAAATACTCACTAGCCCAAATCCACAGCTGAAATACTCCCCAACAAATTAAATGTTTCCTCATGTGACAGGCGTCTTCAGTCGGAAACCAATGAGCTTGGGGATGAGTGCCACAAACAGGGTAGGGAGGTCATAAAGCATTAAAAGACTGACTTTGGGCTTCTCATGGGATTTGTTGACAATAACAAAAATGGATTGGATTAATAGAATTTTGCCAACTTTAATCGTTAAATTGTATTTAAAGCTAGGTGTCATTATGAAGCGTTGGTTCCACATTCTACCCTGAGGAGGGTGCCGAAGCAGGGTCGTAGATCATAACCTTGATTGATTTGTTTTTTATAGCTACAAAAATAATTGGATGGAGGGCCTGATATAACATACTAACTTGTGTTTTTATCAACGTAATTAATGACTTATTATTTGAACAAATGATGAATGAACTGATAATTAGAATAATAAATATTCACACTTAAAGATTGAAGTGATAGAGATACTGTGAGGTTGATGATGACCACTGAGAACCTTTAAATGTGCTTATATGGAAGCCTTTGTTTCCTTAAAATTGACTTTTAAGAACTTTTAAGAAAGATGAAAAACAAATAGCAGCAGGTGAGGTTTTTTTTTTCTTTTTACATGATCTGTGCCAGTTCAAGTAATTGAGTTTTATATGATGATGATGCCAAGGCTAAGCCAAGTACGTTTTTTTTGTCTGTTTCATTCAAAACAGGTGTGCCTTGACTATGTGTGTGAGCCAGTGTGTTTTGTGTTGTGGATGTCGCTGAATGCTACAAAGTGGGAAGCTAAGACAACTGACCTTCAGTGTAGCACTTGATATGACTGTTGCAAATTGCTCAGCAGCCAAACACTATTGTGTTTTTTCCTGTACAGAGGTGAGTATTTGTTACACTCGATCTCAACAGATATGTTCTCATTTGTATATCCATTGTAGCACACTGACGAGGAAGTTCTATAACCGCATCTATGCACTGACACTGATGGCACTGAGGCATGCATACTTGACAAATGCCGTCATATGTTGTACCATCATATATATTTAATTTATCTGCCACATGTAGTACTAAAAGAATCATGCAACTTAAAAATATGTTTCTGAGATACCACCAAGGTAACTAAGAAATCTTGTGACATAACTGCCATGTGAAACATTCCACTTCATCTCTCATCTAAGTGCTGTCTCACAATTCTTCCTTCTGACAAAAACGAAGTTCAGGGGGAATACAGAATATTTCTTTGTGCGTGTGTGTGTGTGTGTGTGTAAATTAGATATTGACTATCAGCAAATAATAAGCGTTGCAGATTTTAATTATCTATAAATGAACACGATATAATAAAGTTATATATTTGTGCAGGCAACATTCCAACTTTGATGCCACAGTGTGCATTGTGAAACACAGCAACGCTTTTTTTTTTTTTTTATGAGCCAAAAGTCAAAGGGAAGTGTTCTAGTGAATTGCTTGTTGACGAGTGCTTTCATTATAATGTGTATTGCAGGGAAATTGGAATGATTTGTGGAAATTGCAGTTCCTGTCATTTGTCTGAGAGCTTGAGAGCACTTTTATAAAGTAAAAGTGCAGGGATTGGTTCAAATTGCAAGTCCTCACAATATAGCTGCAAAAAACTGTTAATTCTGTCCTTCTACAAAAAGAAGACAGAAGTGCTTTGTTTCTGGAGCAGTGATAAGAGAATATGAATGTGATGTTAATGAAGGGAAATTCCTTTAATTGATTCCTTTAATAGCCAAAAATGTATGGAGGATAATTTAATCCCGAATTCAAATAATAAGAGAAAATTGTATTTTGTATTTTAGAATTTTAAATATACTGTTTACTGTTTTAAAATAATTCATTAATTTTTAAATTGCTATTTCACATTTCAGTCAATTAATTTATAATATCCAATTATTTCATAATAATTAATTATTTATATATTTTTTTCTTTTTAATATTTATTTATGTCCTTATTATCCTTAGTACTACAATATCAAAATAGTTTGTTATTATTTATTTCTCTTTTAATTTTCTCTTTTCCCATTGAATTTTAATCCTAGGTTAATTTATCCTCCATAAAAATGCACCAAAGTTTTGAATTTGGGTCATGATATTTTTTTGCATAATTCATTTAGGTTCTTGGACTTAGAAGTGCTCACGATGACTCATGAAACTCCATTAAATGCTGTACAATATGTGCTCATCTGATGGACTGGACTTTTTTAGTTTCAAATTAACACAATCATGAGATAAATCAAGGTTGTATTAACGTCACTTGTTAGCTGAGGAGAGAATACCTGTTCTGTCCTGACCAGTCTTAACTTTAACCCTTATGGCCACAGTTCCTCTTCTCTAACTGTGGGGCTACCTCCAACCCTGATGGCAAGATATTCTCTTATTGTCATTGTTTGGAAAGGTCCTTCAAACACCAATCAGACCTCATGATGCAAACACTCAATGAATCCAAAACACTGAATAAAACCTATTGAAGCAGCAACGACTCAGTGCAACAGCAAAACCTCAACAGCTCAAGTTTATCTTTTTTACCTGTTTTGGGACACAGAAATAAACTCATTGTATGTAAACCAAGCTAATGAAGTCTCTGCAGAGCTTCCCAGATCCACAACCAAACAAATAATGTCTTTAGACAACAAATGAGACAAAAGAAAAGGAGCATGCAGTATGTGTCCATACACAACCTTATTCTGTTTTTTATTGTGATCCTGGATTTGATCATATTTGTTTTAATGACACATATAGAAACCTGGTTGATGATATTTATGGGGGTATTACTGTAGCAGAACTATTTGCAAATGTCTGTAGAGAGTCGTGTAACTAATCCATGTGTGTGTAATCAGATTTGTAAATGTGTAAAGGATTTTTAAATGTGTACTGAAATGTGTGAATGTGTATAGGAATCTGCAAATGCGTATTTGGAATCTGTGTGTGCATAATCAGATTTCTAATGAGTAAAAAAAATCTCCAAATCTGTATTCAGATTTGCAAGTGTATTGAGATTTGTAAATGTGTAGACAAATCTGTAAATGCATACATAGAGCTGTAATTGCGTACATAAGTCCAGAAATGCATACACAGACCTGTAAATGTCTGTATCATCAGTTACAACTCAGATGGACCTCTCAATTAGCTGTCTGTTTACACGTGATTTTTGCTACAATTCTGCCGTGGCACAGGTCTGCAAAAGTGTGTGGTGATTTGCAAATGTGTGTGGAGATTTGTCTTTAAGTCAAGGTTTTCTTTGCCCTGAGCTCAGGCTCACAGGCTCAAATTGCCAGGCTAATGCTCCTCCCTAAAGAACTTCTGCTGCCAACATTGAGGAGGCTCCCGCAGTTGAGCGACCAAAACAACACGGCAAGACAACAACAAGCAGAAACAGGTGCAATGGTCGCTCCTTAGCACCGCTAACGCTGATGACCTGTAATTAACGGTGTCAAAATATCTTATACATGAAATTAATGTTTACTTACAGTTGAAGTTGTCTCAGGGGAAACACATACTGCACCATCTGTTAACTAACGTTAGCCTGTGCTAGCAGTTTGTAGCAAGGATAAAACATTACAAGTTGTCAGGTTGTGGAGTTAGCAGTGCTGAAGAGCAACCGGTAACTCATTAACCAAGATGGAAAGTCACTGAAATTTAGCTGTGGCTGTTTCTGCTTGTTAAAGCAGTGGGGAACAGTACAGTGACTTTGTTTGTGACGTTGTTTGGTCACTCAGCTGCGGGAGCCTCCTTAATGTTGATAGCAGAGGTTCTTTGGTGAGGAGTGTTGGTCTGGCAATGTGAGCCTTTGAGCCTGAGCTCAGGGCAAAGAAAACCACAAACATTTGCAAATCGCCACACGCATTTGCAGATCTCTGCCACAGCAGACACATTTGCAAATCACCACATGCATTTGCAGATCTCTGCCACAGCAGAAGTGTAGCAAAAGTGTGTGCGTGTAAAAAGACAGCTAATTGAGAGGCCCATCTGAGTTGTAACTGATGATGATATAAATTTACAGATGTGTAATTTACATTTACAACTCTCATTACGCATACATGGATTCTGAATACACATTTGCAGATTTCTGTACACATTCACAAATTTCAGTATGTATTTAGAGATATTTTTACACATTTACAAATCTGATTATGCACACACAGATTGAGATACAGTTACACAACTCTCCACACTCATTTGCAAATAATTCTGCTCTAGTAATACTCCCATAGATATCCCTTTTCACATGAGTGTGGTTTCTGATCACCTGGCTTTGTTTGTCTTTGACTCCTTCACATTGAACCAGTCTCTACTTTCATCACACCCTGCTGGATTTTGCTTCCCCATAGTTTCACCAGTAATGAAAGACAAGTTATAAAATTTAAGCTTAGCTTTACTCATACTGTTGCTTCCCTTTCAGAATGTACATCATTATTAAATCCTTTATCATGTCTTTGTTGTTGTGGATGTTTTGTTGACTGTCTACTGTGGTTGGATTCCAATAGCAAGTCTAATTTTAGTTCCAGTTTTAGGTGTGCACACTGACTGTATATAAATATGGACGACACGTCTCCACTTCGTACCACTATGCAAAAGAGTAGCCAAAAAATCTTGTTTCTAAGAGCTGCCATCTTGCATGTGTGACGTCATTTGGAGCCAGAGTCTGCGCAGTAGTCGGGTGGCCGGATGATGGCCCACAGGACATGCCTCCTCAGTCATCCCACTGTCTGACAGAGGTTTGAGAGCAGCTGTCACAGCTGTCAATCATGATGTCACACCCCCCTTTTATGTCCTCAAATGACTAATTAGATCAGATCTTTTTTTGATTTTTCCTCATTATTTATTGACAAAGAGCAACATACAACAGATTGAGGTAGCAGACTACATTTTTAAACTGGTGCTGACCATTACTTTCATCAGTTGAAATGACAAACGTCTAATCTAATTAACATAACTTTTGGCTGTTGTGTAATCAGTTTGTGTCAATGTGTCGGATACACATTTAATCTAAATTTAATTTCTTATGCTTATACCTCATTTTCAGGTTGTACAAACATTAATTGGGTTAGGGTTAGGGTTAGGGTTAGGGTGTCAAAACTGTAGTTTTTACCAAGAAAGGTAATAACAGATCAATTCAATCTTTGAGTTTTACTTATTTATAACTGAAATTACTTACTCATGTTAAAAGCTGTACCTAAATCAGTTTGACAGGGGATCTGAAAGGATTTGGTTTCAATGGGCAGATTGGATAATTGATACAGATTTGATGAAATGCTATCAAACCCCAAACACACATATGTACATTGGCAGACAGTGATGACAAATCAGGATGAGCTATCTACAGTTTCTATTGGAGTATTCCAGCCAGTATATTAACTTGTTTCTCAAAACCAGGATAAGCGCTTACCTTATCCAGGTTTCTAAAACCAAGATATGGCTTCAAAATACACCAACACATGACTGGGATTCTCAAAAAGCATGATTATAGTGCTACTATGTGAACACACTCAATGAATCTGATCACCTTGAAACATTTTCTACTGGCTCTCAGGATTTGACTGGAAAATATGAAATGTGTAATTCAGGAAAAACATTGAATGGAAATCTGTTTACACAAGTTTAAATGCTGTGTTTAAAGTGATCATTACCAGAACCACCCAGCCCTAAACAATCTATTGCTGCATCTCTGCCTCTTCTTGCTCTTCCTCACTCAAGTTTTCAGTATGCATTAAGGTTTCTTTACATTACAGATATATCAGAAATTTAACAGTTATTATTTGAACCATGCACAGCATCAGAAATACCTCATTCCTTTCTGTTTTAAAGGCGCAACCGACTACGAAGCTGAACTCAAGATCTAAATGAATCTGCCACTGAGTAGAAATTGCAGAGCTGATGTAAATAGATTTGAATGAGCATGATAATAGAAGCATATTATTATGTATATGGTGCAGAAGCCTTATGGAATCTGTCTGATAGTTGGTATTGACTGGAAAAGGTCAGATGGGTTTCTTTCTCCTTTCTCAAGATCCGGTTCCTTTCTCTTGTTCACAGTGTGATCACACCCCGAGAAGCTGGCCTCCTCTTGCTCTCTCTCTCTTTCTCTCTGAAACTGTTCTTTTAATCAAAGAATTGGTCCCATAAGTGGCTAAAATATTATGACTGGTCCAATAGCTATGGAAATCACGTCAGAGTGTTGGAGACATGGCCTTTTCTAAAGACCCCAAGGACCCAGCAGTCACAATACAGTCTGGCCTGTCAATCTCAATGTTCCCTTCCCTGCGTCATATGTCAGAATTCCTCCACCTCCTACCTGATCACAGCAGCAGAGTCTAATGCACTAATTCACACACATCCTTGGACACACATCATGGACACACTTACAGTCAGCCAGAAAAACACACTCATAATGAAACACATGCTGTATACTTTAACATTGCACTTGCATAATCATACAGTGTAGGTAGGACACATAGGTAGGACAGACACAAGGCCAATCACACATATACAGCACACCTAAACATTATTCATATAGCAAAGTAGACTGACAAAGTATACATGCACACCAGTGGAGGCTGGTCCATGGAGGCAGAGGAGGCTGCTCCTCCTCTATTTTTTGAGAGGCAAGAGGGAGATCAAAATATAAAAAAGAATGTTTGGTTGAAATAACCCATTACCAAATCTCAATATCATTTATAAAATATTTTTCTCTCTTTTTTGGAAAAAATCCATTATTGAAATTCTGGTTAAAATGCTTCAACAGCGACACCTGCAGGGCAGGAGGAGAAAGAGCAGTGTGTGTGAAGTGGTGGTGGGGGGCAGTGGGAGATAGTGGGGGGAGTGGGGGACAGAGGAGGACAGGCGCCTTCTGTCCTCCACGGGGCGGGTTCTCTTACATCAATTTAATGTACTTCATTTTTTTTCATGCTAATCTATGATTGGCCAAAACATGTAAAATGACACTCCAAGGGAGCACGTCCTCCCTAACCAATCAACAACCAGAATGTAATATTGACATCACGTTGGTCTAATGATAGTTTCCACACGGTGGTGGCCAGTGCACTCTTTTTTGGTACAGTGTGCTGGGGAGGCAGTCTTACAGGCAAAAACACCAAGCGATTAGACAAGCTGGTCAAAAAAGCGGGCTCTGTGCTGAGCAGGAGATTGGACCTGCTAAGATCTGTGGTGGAGAGAGGCACACGGAACAAATTGAAAGCTATAATGGACAATGGCAGACACCCTCTCCACAGCCTCCTGGAACGACAGAGGAGCAGCTGCAGCAGTCGGCTTCTCTCATTGTGCTGCAGAACGGAGCGATTCAGGAGATCCTTCGTCCCCACAACAATAAGACTGTTCAATTCCTCCTGAATTGACTGGATAGTTTTTTGTTTTTTTTATATTTTGATGAGCTCTTGACAATTTGAATTTCCCTTCGGAGAATAAAGTAATATCTATTTATCTATCTATCTATCTGTCCATTTCATCTTCAATTCTCTCCACTGTAAGGCAGAATAGCAGCAGTAGATAACGAGCAGCAGATAGCTCCTTGCGTTAGCCAACGCAACAGTTAGCTTCTTGTGGCAGCTCTGAGGGACTCTTTATACATCCATGGAAGGACTGTTAAGGACTGTTGTTAAGCTAACAGGAGAATGGATCTGGACTGTGTGGCAGGACGCCACCGGGGAGGCTGGGGAGAGAAGCAACTGGAGAAACAACCAGGAGAGTTAGCTTGTTTGTCATTGTTGCTAATGATATCAAACCATAGACTGTATATGAAGATGAACGTCATGACAGCTCCCCAAAAGTGAAGCCAAAACGTTTCGATCACCCCCTGGTAGCTGGCTGCAGTATAGGTCATAAGTCCCGCCCCCTCCATGTTAGTGGATGGGACATGAGCCAAACTAAAAAATCAGTTTAAAGGTCCAGTGTGAAGTATTTAGTAACATCTAAAAGAACAGACTTGGTAAAAATGAAATAGATTATTTATAAGTATATCTTAATTAGTGTCTAATCAGCTGAAAATAATAATTGTTGTGTTTTCGTTACCTCAGAGATAAGCCCTTTATATCTACATGGGAGCGGGTCCCCCTCCACGGTAGCTGCCATGTTGCATCACCATGTTTCTACAGTAGTGCAGAACGGACAAGTCTCACACTGGCTCCAGTGAGGGCCTTACGCGTTTTAGATTCGGTGGACGACTACCGGAAATGCACCGGTTTTAAAACGAAGAAGAAGAGCGGACCAAACATTTTGTATTGTGAGAAGTTTTCGAAACCAAAATCTGATTAATGGAGTATCATACTTATTTAGAAAATCACAGGAGCGTGAATTGTTGTCGTCAAAGAAACGAAAACACGAAGAAGCGAAACGAAATCGGGAAAAGTAACGGCATAAAACGAAGATAAACCCAGATGGAAATCCCTGATGAGAGAAATGTTTGCAGACTGACGACGAAGTTTCCTGTTTACTGCTGGACAGGTAAGAGTGTAATGTATATTTATTTTGCCCCGCTGGTAATGGTTCAAAACCTAGATGGTATACAGTGTTTATTAGCAGTACATTAGTTTCCCTGAAAAGAAACGCCGCCACGTAACGTTAAATATTAGCACACTTTAGCCTCAGTTTGTGCCTCTCACGAAGTTGGTGGTCTGATAAGAGACAACAGGGAGGCGACGTCGTGCTAATAACTAACTAAGATATTTAGCGCTGGTAATGTGCTAAAGACAGGAAGTCAGAGTAATGAGTTAGTGTGAAAGATAAACTGAGGAGAAGTCTGCTCATCACCGAGTTAATACATCCTGTGAATTTATATTTATATTTTTCACAGTGCTCCATGATTTCATTGTTTGCTCCTTATTTGTCATTTAGGAGCACATGTACACATTGGGGGGCAAAGTTAGCTTATAGTCCAACACAAATAACGTTTTCCCCGTTTCAATGTTGAAAAAAAGTGACTGTGTAATAGGTCAGGGGTATTTCACCATGTGCCATTGATGGCTGGGAGTACGTTGGTTTTCATTACAACCAAAGACAACAAAAGTTGATTTCACTGAATCGCTACTTGTCTCTGACTGAAATTGTGTTAATCATTTAAATAATCTGATCTAGTCTGTTGTTGGGATGAAAATCTGCATGGAATAAGGTTGAACAGTTTCTGGTGAGCACATTAGATAGATAGATAGATAGATAGATAGATAGATGATTTATAATAGTAAGTTCATTCATTTGTGCTGTTTTATTTTTCTCAGGCACTATGGGTTGGCATTATTCACCATGTCTGTGACATTCACACCCGCCATATCAGAAGTATTGCAGACCAAGTCAGGAGAGGTCTAGGTAAGTGATACACATTTTTTTTTGCCTATGTAGCATATTAACTTACCCTGTAAGTCCTACTCTTGGTTAAATAGCACTATGTTCACATGTACAACTGTTTAAAATGTATGAAATAGTAAATTAACTCTATGTGTACCGGTAATGTCTTCCACAGAAGCAATTTTCCATACACACTGCTCCTGGAGCAGATGAGGAACAGCAGTGCCAGTGAATCATGTGTGTTGTTCCTGCCATGAGAGCATCTTCATCCAGAGTAGTAAATTGAATACCTTTAGTGTGGTATTGGTCTGACCCTTGTCAGCTATTATATGTGCAGCAATTTGACTGCTGGAAGGAGATCAGATAAGTTTAATCACACTGCTTTTAGTGTTCAAACAGACTAATGATTTGATAGATTATTCTGTCTTTATCAGAATCAACTCTGAAGAACACAGAATAAGCTGTCAATATGTTTGTGTTTGAACAGTAAAAGCTGCATGTTTATGTTATCCTTTTATTGTCCAGATTGAAAAGGGTGTCCAAAAATGTTTCTGTTAAATAAAAGATATTTTTATTACAAATGTCATTATTTTAGTGTTGTTTTTTATATTTTTATTTTGTGGTTCAAACTAGTGAATTACAGTTAACATAACGTGTAGTGGCAATGAAAATTAATTCATAACATGTACTACAGTGCCCTGTTCTGAGGATCAGTGGTATTCCAACATCACTACTGTTTTATGTTGCTTTCTAAATATAAATAATGACAATATAAATTAATGGTAATGACAATATACTGATTGCAGGGAAATACTGTCATTGTATAAGTATATATTAATATGTTTATCATTGCAATTATCACAGCACATCCGGTGAATATCTTTTATTTGCTAAACTTGCACATTTAAGTTGAACAAATGTGAATATATATAAACAAAAAGTTTAATAATTATTCTGAAAATATATAAATATAGAAAATGTATAGAACAAGTATAAAATAAATAAAATATCAGAAATGTAACAAATAAATATGAGATGATTTGATGCCTTGATGGTGAACAGGCAGGTGTGCGAGTGCCTGAGATACTGTGTGGACATTCCAGAGGACCTGGAGGGAAACTCAGAGGCCAGGTGTGAAACCAGTGTGATGTCTTTGGAGGACCAGGGAACTTGTCCCTGATCCTCCAAACACAGCAACTGGGGATGACAAGTCGGTTTCCCTGGCCTAAAGAGCCATGCTGTCAATAGATGAAATGTCTATAGGCAGCATAATGGTACTCCCAGTTGTCATCCCCAGGCTTCCTGGTTTGGCCTAATACCATAATGTCCTCCCAGTACCGCCTGTGAATGCATAAAAATCATTTTCAAGACAGTACTGGGAGAAGTGTGGTATTATTACTACAAAATCTGCAGGGTACTGGCCACAGCATTTCCTCTCCCGGTCCGTAGGCATGTCTGTACAGTTACTACAAGTACACCATGGTACCCCTAGCACTCCAGCAAACGGTGGGACACCATGCCTACACTGATGCATCATCAAGGCATCAAAAATGAACCCTGGCTGCCTCTGAAGCAGTTCACTGGTGAGCTGCCTGTGCTCCTCCAAGGTCATGTCTTCAAGAAGTTTCTGAAAAAATAAAACAGGAAAAACACAGATAAGGCTTTATAGGTTATAAGTTTCATGATATGTTGGCAATATGGTAATGGCAGTACAGAATATGGATTGTAAGCTGTCCACTGTTCCCAAACATGTCTACAACAATAACATGATTTTTTAAAAAAGGCTGCTCGATACTGTTCCTATATAGTATTTATATAATCATTCAGTAGTGTTGCTGATGTTTTCAGTAGCCTCATTTATACAGAGAACCCGCATTATAGCCGTAAAGAGGATCCAAGGGGAGGACATTTCTCTTCGTTTGATAACGTTAAAAGTAAAGTTATAAGTAAATATGATAAAATAACTGTATAAATAACGTCACAAACCTAAGTCGCTTCGGTCCCTTTGGAGGGTTTCCAGCCTCTTGCCCTGCTTCCGCGGTGCCGGTGTTTGCTCTTCTCCCTCGCCTGGCCCTGCCTGCCGCAGAACCGCTAACTCGCCCTCTTCCTCCTCCTCTAACCTCCGGTACTTGACTCTGCAAACGGATAATAAAATATGTAACGTTATCCTGCCAACGCTATCTCGCTATCAATAATTCCTAACGTTAGAATAAAATAACGTAAGTTTTGTTTAGCATGACGTTGCTAATGTTAGCTTGTATTACCAAAACAATAAAACACTCATAACTGCTGTCTTACTTGTGAGCTATAGTGGGGGGGGGGGATGACAGCCGCTCTCAAACCTCCGTCATGCAGTGGGACGGCTGAGGGGGCGTGTTCCGCGGGCCGTCATCCCACCGCCCGACTCTACCATGGACTCTGCTGCGCACACTCTGGCTCCAAATGACGTCACACAAGCAACATGGCAGCTCTCGGAAAGGTGATATTTTGGCTCCACTTTTGCACAGCGGTAGGAAGTGGAGACGCGTCGTCCATATTTATATTCAGTCCATGTATCAGACTGGTTAACCAGCAGCCACAAAGTTCTGCTAACTAACAAACAAAATGACCAACAGCAACAAATGGACGTTATACTTCATCAGTACATCAATACTTCATCTTCGTGAAAGAAAGAAGAAACCGTCAGATAACGTGAGTCAGGTACAGCTTCTCTCTCTCTGTCTCTTTGGTCGCTAATTTCATCTCATGGTTAAATGTCTCTCTGTATGGCTGTTGTGTGAATTTATCTCCTTAACAAGAATGCAGCAGAGATCATATAATGTGCTGTAGGTAGTTTGCTTGTTGAAGTTACAGTGAGCTGTCTGGACTCACTCAGTCATTTGGAATTGATCCCGTTTTTAATTGAGTGGTTGTTCAGTCACCTGTTGATGTTGTGTGATTAGTAAATGAGTGTGCAGGAGGTCTGGCTGCTTGTTGTGACAATTTCTTCTGTTTTTTTATTTTTTTATTTTTTTAAAGCTGAGTCGTATATTGAGTAATAAGCTTAAAATAACGAGAATAATAAGTGTTAACATGTCAGCTTTGTAGACTATATTTTGTATGTCGTGCACATAGGTAAGAGTGTGTAAGTCATGTATTTGATACATGCATTAATACTTTCTGATGTGAACCTACACTTTTAGATCTGTGAATGTTTTTAGTGTTCAGTCTTTCTTGTATTCAGCACTGATCTGTACTTGTATCAGATTATAAGCTTTGTGCTACTTAATAGATTTCTGTACACTAAGAAAATACACAGAAAACATGTAAATCATGTGATATGTTGTCTGTTTTTGATGAGAACATAAATCTGTTGTCATAATAGAACAATATTATAAATTTGAATTTCACTTTGTTGGTAAAATGACACATTCTGAACCACTCCACGGCTAAAATGATCACTTCTTTGTTTAGAAACAATATGTATATGCTAAATGTATTTAAAGAAGCAGCCTTTTCACCACTCAGGGGTTTTTGTTTTTGAAAGCAAATAGTTTTATTGGCATGTAAAATTGCCTCCCACTCCTCCGATTTCCGGTTTGATGCGGTTTGTTGTAAGATTCCATGTTGGTTTTCCTCCTGTCCTCCCGAATTTTTGAGTCACCAGCCGCCACTGATGCACACACATGTTCATGTGCATGCACGGCGTTCCAGTGAACCAAATGTGGAGATAGCAGGCTGCAAGATATGCAGTGTCACTATTGTTTCTAATAAATCAACACAGTTAACTGCTAATCCCATAGCAACCGATTCAAATCTGATAGTGCCACCTGCAAATCCCAAAGCAAACTGCTCTGTAATTTACCCAACTCAAAGGAGCTCTGAGGACGGCAGAGTCGAAAAGTTCACCTGGTTCTATCCCAGTAAATGTTTTCCGACTTGTGCTGACAGCAGAGCTTCTAGGTTTGTCAGGACAATTAGAAATCCTTAATGCCTATGAGGATGGTGTTGTGCTCTGACAAGGATAGAACTCCAAGGGAAACCCTGAAAATGCTTTGGGTGCTTTTGTATTTGTGTTAATGATATTAATAATGTAAACCTATCAAGGGGAGTGGCACAATAAGCCTCTTGGCTTATAACCATGCAGCCTGTTTTATGATGGGATTTTTTTTTAAACTTTGCTGTTGTCTTTGCATTGTATACATGGCCAAACAAACAAAGCAAATACATTAATAGTACTATCAAGTCTTTATTCATACTGAACCAAACATTTTTTACCCCGACCAGCATCCTTATTCGACATGTTTGACTTTGTACAAAACTAAATGCTTTTAAGGAAATTTTAAATATTCCATGACGTCTCCCAGCAAATAGTTCATCGCACATTCCAACAAGAAGCACAATACATAGTGCTGAGTAAGTTCATTACACTAAAAAAATGTTAGACACTGACAGTATTTGATGAGCTCAGTGTAAACATAACATTTAACACATACTAATGAAACCATTATGTATGTAAAATACACAAATGCTAAGGTATGGAATCATTTACAGTACTCTTTGTGGTGTCTATCACATCTTCCCCATTGGCTTAATTTTGATACATTTTGCTTAGCTTTTGTTTGGATTTTGTTCACAGGGATTCACAGCACCCACCGACATGAGCTGTCCTGTAATCAGCAATGTTTATTTCATGTTTATTTCATGATTTGAAAATTATGCCCTTAACATCTAGTAATTAAAATTGATTAGTTTCAATAATATATTTACAAGGTTTATTTTTTTAACCTCAGGAAAATCTTGAAAGTGTTGAGAAAAAATCAGAAGTCCCTGTACCGGTGGTGAAAGCATACTTTATATGTACAAGTAGAAAATGTGCAGAAGTCAAGGGGCCAACAGAGGTACTCTGTGTACAGTAGTGTAAATTTGAATTATTTTGCCAAAGTGAAACATTTCTTCATATTATGAGTGGAGACCCCAAAAGTGGGTCATGGGCCCTGTTTTTGGTGGGTCCCACCATAACAAGAGAGCGTCCTAATGAGCTTGAGTCCATGGGAGAAGCTAAATTTATTCAATTTCTGTCCCAGGCTGAAAAAGTTTAAAGAGCCGCCACAGTAGGGGATTTTCAAGCAGCCCCCTCCTGTGATTCTTCAAATACTGCAACCATCAAATGGCTTGGCTTGGGATTCAATATATCACACAGAGGATAGCCCTCTATTCCACTTAAATATTCAAGGCAATTCTATCCTGTTCTCACTGTCCTCATTGCTGTAGGCCTTTAATGATGGGTCAGGACCAAAAAATGGGTCATGGACTTGTTTTTAGTGGCTCCCAGCATGACTGGTGTGTTTTCCAATCTACATGTACTCATTTTTGGTCCCAACATGACAAGAGTACTGTGCTAGCATGTTTTTTTACAACCCTACTGACACTAGATTAACATTAAATAGGGACCACATACCCAGTAATAAATAAATTACTCTCCCGCGTTTGTGCACACACAAAACAAATGTCACTGAAAATATCATGCATTCACAGAGCTGTTTGTGATTAAGCAAGACAGAAGTTTGTGCTGAAAATCAGAAGAAAAAGAATCAGAATCAGCTTTATTGGTATTGTTTAAGACAACAGAATTATAGTGCAGCCCCCAGTCAGTGTTATGGGGGTGCAAGGGACAATGTAACGGGGGCTTGATCCAATTGAACAACAGCTCCCAAAAAGAAACTGTTCTTCAATCTGCTTGTCCAAGCAGCTATATCTGTATCTGCTGCCAGATGGCAGGAGGCTGATGACGGGGGCGGGGGGGGGGGGGTGGGGGGGGCCTGGGATGGTGCAAGTCCTTTATGATGCAGAGAGCTCGTCAGAATCACAACTCGAGTTACGGAGAACTCACTTTCCATTAGATTAATACAGGAATTATGTTCATATTATGGATAATTCATATACAACTTACTTATAAACTTCACAACTTAGGAAAGCATGACATTGCTATTAGTGTTGTAAAACCTCTTTGGGAGGAGTTTGGATTGGATGGATGGCTCATCAAAGCATGGGACTTTGACACAGAAGACCACTGTTCATTTTCTAACATTTTAGCCATAACCATGATCTTTACCTAACCATAACCTAACCTTTAGCCATTCTTTATTGGCCCCTACAATCCACAGTTTAGCAGAATTATCCAATATCAACGTTCTGAGTGACAGTAGAGTTAGATGGGAAACTGAGTACTCACAATAGTCTCTTTGCACTTTATAATTTACAGAAATTGCAGATTTCAACGGGATTATAATCACCAAACACCTCTGAAATTATTACAGATCACTGAATGTTCCCCAGTAAATCTTTTGCCAATAGCATTTTTGACAGTTCAAGTTAATTTATTTCACAGCCTGTCTCAAAGCCTTTACATTCTACAAACTAATCCACTTCACACATGGCAGGACAATATATACATTTAACACCAAAAGCAACAAGCAAACAATGCACGCACCCCCATGATAGAAATGATTATTTTTTTCTACACAAAAAGAACAATAATACAATATAAAAGTAAAAACACAAAAAAGGTAAAAGCAGACCATAAGAACATATTACTATAAAATAAATGATTTGAAAGTAAGTCGAGACAAGGTGACTTATGATGCAGAATGTTCACAATACAGCTGTCAGACCACAAAAATAGTACAAGCTGAAGAAAATGAGGAGCAAATGGATAATGTACGACACTGCATGTAGGGGATGTGCCAAAGAGCATCACATGCTGACACATTTTGACATGTTTAGCGTAATTGCAAAGCACAAAAGTGAAGCTGGGGATCCATGGAAAGCTGTGTTCATAACTCAGTAAGTTATGAACACATCATTGCCATAATCCTGTAGCTTCCACTGCACTGTCTCTGTGTAGCTGGGAGGCATGTTAGCACCTCTAGAAGTGGCTTTGTGGTTTAGTGTTAGACAGGTTTCTGTAATCTTACCCACATGTTTTTTTTATTGTTGGAACTGTGACTGACAGCTGAGACAGACATCACCTTCCAAATTTGGTTTGATAATGGTTTGTAGGTTTTCAAGTCTGGTGCCCAATTGAACATTGACACATGTTTTTCTTGCTGTAATCATTCCACCCGTTCGTACTGACCATTAGAAGATCCCTTCATAATGCACTTGTAATGTAAGTGATGGGGGACAAAATCCTCAGTCCTACTTCTGTGCAAAAATGCATTTAAAAGATTATCTGAAGCTAATATGAAGTTCCTCTTTTTGTTACTATACTTCTACTATTATACTTCTATACTTATACAGCTCAATAGGGAAACACTGTCCGAGGAAACACAAAGAGGGAATGTGATGCTAAAAAGACTGTAAATGTGGCAGATATCCACTTGATATGACTAACTCAGACTGCTGAAGCCTAATGGAAGCTTCACATCAACTTTTAAATGACTGTGTGGACACACTGTGAATTTTGGCCTCCATCACTTACATTGAAAGCACATTTGAAGGATCTTTTAATATCCAGTATGAACAGGAGGAATAATTACAGTGAGCAAAACCTCTTTCACTCTTCATATGGACACCTGACTGTTGTTTTAAGACGCATTAGAAAAATTGTGAACTTATCCTTTAAAGACATGTACCTATGAGCATGATTTGTGACATCACATCTTGTGTTGAGCAGTTGTGAATAAACAATATTTACATATTCATAGCTTCTGGATTTTTCAATGAGGGAGATGAAGGATATGCCATTTTAAGGATTTTAACAAGGTAATTGAACTTTTTTAGTGGACAAAACATATAGCCTATCTATAATCTGAAAAAAAAAATGTCTGAATGGGATCTTTTTATTTATCTTGCATAAATATTTCAGCATGTGTAATCATCTTAGAAAGTTTAGGTGTCTCAGTGTGAGTGCTCAGCTTTACACATTATTTCTCATCCATGCATAGTTTTAGATCATTCTACTATCAGTCACATTAATATACATATAACATAACAGTCACATTATTGCTTAGATGTGGCAGGTCTTTCATTAAACTTTTTAAATGTATAAATATTGAAATGCAGTTAAAACAGAGGTTATATCCACACATGAATTCTAAAATACTGTCACTTGCCAGACAAATGCAGCCTCATTTTAACCCAAATGTCATACAACTACACAACTGTTCCTCTGTTTCATTCCAAAATAAAGCAGAACATAAAAGGCATCACTTCCTGTGCACCAGGGCCTTTTCCACAGGAAAGACCCACCACAGACCACTAAGGCCCTAAGAACTATACAAATCAATAACCCGTCAATCTGCAGAACTTTCCTGAAGGTGAACATGGAGGCAGAGGTTAAACAAAGTTGGCTTGTCACTTTTGTCTCAGAGAGAAAGCAAGGACAGTTTTTAATGCACCAGAATCATTCTCTCTGTGGTCTTTTATCATTGTCTACATCTGAGGTTACAATATATCATTATATTAATATTCACAATATCCTAAATTCATATTTGGCAGTAATTTGAGAAAATATGCATCGTCCACATATGTCTAGTTACGACTTGCAATTTTCATTTTACCTTGTGTTTTATTCTCTTCTCTGATAGATTTTGGATATTTTGAATTTTGTCTAATCCAACCAGCTAAGAAATCAATAACAATTTCATGTATGTGTCCAGTAAAGAATCTGTTGCTTTATCTCTGTCATAAGTGGGGAAAAAGTCAGACAGCTTCAAAGCTATCTTTCCTTGCACATCTAGTTAGTTAGCAAACAAAACTTCCAAAACCATGTTGGGTTTCGTAGAGAATGACTGGCAACCCCACCATAAGGACAGTATTTTTGTGACTGAGTGCAGTCATTGACCTGCACTTTCAAATTATATCATAATAAGCTGAAAATAGCAAAATGAATATGATTATAAATCATGAAAAATGAAATATTCCCATTACACAGAAATAACAGACCTTAGAAAGCATTAACAGTAAAATCAGAACACATTATTCAATAAAACAGTGGAATAAACCTGCATCTTCATTTCTACAACTCACCAATAAGTTAAGCCAAATGAATGCTGGCTATTCAGTTTGTATGATGACATTAAACTAAACTACAGGTTACTGCTTCTTAAAAAGATTTCCTGTCTCCCATTAGGGTTGAATTTTAGAAATAGTTTATCTTTCCAGAACTAAAAGAGATATTGATGCAAAATAGCAGGTTTGCATTTCTTTTGAGCCTAGTACACATACATATTGTGATTATTGAATGCAATTCCAGCCATGTGTAATCATCTTTAAAGGAGCGTTTTGTCTCCATTTAGATTTCTTCCAGAATACTGCGGCATCAGTGCCTACACTGACATTATTATTACAAAATGCTTTTGAAATTGCCATGTCAGTGACTTAAAATGTGATTTCTTGTCTCTGTTTGGGCAGAGTTGGGGACGTTTTCTCTGTAATAACACAGAGTTTTATAGATATTGATGTAGTGGAGGCATGTGTGAGGAAACAGTTCAACTGCTATAATGATGACAGAAACCAGTGCACCTGACAACATAAAGCTGGTGATAGAGGAGATGAACTGCCTTGAAGAACAATAAGCTGTGTGTGTATGGGGACATATGTGCATTTTTGTGTGTATGTGTGTAAATGGCTCTATCATACAGCCTCCCATCTCCTTTTATTTTCCATGTAAAAGCGCACAGTCAGCAGGACTTAGTGTGGATCCCCCAGCTCGGATAGTTTTCTCCCCAGACACACACACTCTGCCCCGAAAGGCAAAAATCTACCTGCTGGATATTGGCCATATTTCATGAAAATGGTGTTTACTGGAGCTTCTTTTTTTTCTTCCACCACATTGTTTGATTCTTTTTGCCCTTTCATTCTTCCTCCCAAAGCCACCTTCAATAGAAGCAAGACTCCTTTGCTGCGTTTGCTTGGTTGTTAAATGGCTGTGATAATTTAACTATTTTCTTTCTTTTTTTTGTTTGTTTTCTATCATTTCTTCCCTGCCAGAAGTCAGGAGTCCTAAGGTTACAGATGCAAAGGAGGATTTGAGCAAGCAAATGTGCAAGCATATCAAATTTAATATGAATATTCATGTGTGTTTTCAGGTGATTTTGGTGACCCCTTGACCTTCCCCTAGCACCCCTTCAGGCCAAGTTTCTCACACATAAAAAATCAATCTTTTGAGCAGATTGACATTAAATTTACTTAGCACATTCATTCTCTCCAGATGATGATCCCTTTCCTTTTTGGACATTTCTCAGGTCAAGTTGTCCACTTTGTGTAACAGATATAGAACAGCAGGTTATGTGTTGTGGGAATTCATAATCTATCTAGAGAATGAATCCTCTGTTGTGCTTACCAGAGGAAGAACTTCACACATTTTTGAATCTGGAAATTCAATAACCTGTTCTGTTGTACAATCCTTAATGAAAATTCAAATATTTTGTCCTTTTGTGGAAAGACTCAGAAGAACAAAAACACTTGGGCACTTTTGGAAAATAAATCAATTAAAATTGGAGATTAAGAAGACTTTTCATCTTGTTAAATGGATGTGATGCACAAAAATACTCAACAAAGTTCAGTTTACCTCCAACATGACAATTTTCACACTCCGTTTAAAGTCAATAAAGGTTCATATTTAGTATTCTCCACAAGTGACAAAATGAGCTCATCCAGAAGTGCAATTAATATCCCAATTCCACCTATGTCAACCTCTCCTTCTTCAAATAATTGATTACCTCTCCAATATGTGACATACTAATCCCAACCACTGTAAACTGATAACATTCACATTGATCACTAGGACTTTGTTCCTCTGCTGATCAATTACATAAATAATGAGACAGACTAAATGCTTTTACACACCAGGGATGCTATGAATAAATGACACGGAAATGCAAAATACTCGCCTGCGAATAGTTCACATCAAAACTATTCACACTGACAGTGATACGCATTTGCGAGAGAAACACAGAAACATGAATTTGCAAAATAATTAGTGACAGCTCATTTTGCTGTCAGTCAGCCTGGTGAAGGCAGTTTGTCTGGCAGCTGACAGACGGCTGCTTCTGTGGACAGAGACGCTGAACACAAGTTGGAGTCAGTGTGGATTGAATGGATATAGTGCTCTTGTCTTATTTTGTCAAGTGAGGAGAAGAGGGACAAGATCACTGTATGATCTTGACATCATCCAGTGATGATGATGATGATGATCGACTTGCGTTCACACCCCCGGTGTGTAAATGCCTTAACACGGCAGACTTCTCCCCAGCCACCACTACATTTGAGACATCAGGCCACATGTATTTCAGAACAGACTTCACAGTCTCACATATAAGTTCAACCATAAATAGCAATGTTTAAAATAAAACTACATTTCCCTGTTCTCTTTACCATTAGAATCTCCTGCAACTCCATAGGCTAGAATTAGATTTTCCAAATTCTTCATTTGATTGTTTTGCTACATCTCTGCTCCTGCTATCTTATACATTCACACCATCATAAAATTTGCAAAGGTCCTCACATTTATGAATTTATACCAGCAGGTAAGTAAAGGAACATTTCCAAATTCGCAGTTGCTAACTCAAACAGCCATGCTACCATCCACAACAACTCTGCAATCTTTACTTTTGCCAATTACTGTACATGTTGCTGCTGGAGAGGCAGATTTCTGCTTTAAATTCTATCCATTTATATTGTTGTCAGGGTTACCTTTGTTGCAGCTGGTAATGCATTCTTAAAGTCTGCACTGCATAACCAACTGTAATAACAGTGTAACTTTGTCAAAAAGTATAGAATGTTCACTTTGATGGATTACCTTACTCAAGCAAATATCAAATCTGTGCAAGTTGATTTTCTCAAAGTGCTGAAGTCAATTGAAAACGATTATTGCCCTAGAACACATTAAAAAACACATTCATATTTGTTGGGTTTTTTTTGTCTGATGGTATTAAAAGGTCCGCGGTTACATGTTAGAAACTAAAAGATTTCTTTGTACTTTATCCAGATTTTGGATAGAAGCAAACATATCAGTCAATCTTCGTCTTGCAAACCCAAACATTTGATTCACACTTGCCAGCCAGGCATGAATGTGACCGACCCTCAGTGTCTCATGTGGGCACTCTCTGAATTGGATTAACTGTTAAAAGAGGTTTTGTGTTTCTTTTCATTTTCAAATGTGACTGTAAAAACCCATCTTTGGTATGTTGGTATTAATTACCTCTAAAATACATGGCACCAGCCATAACCACAGCAAACAGATAGCTTTCATATCCACCAATACCTGATACACACACCTGAGCTGAAATCAATGTAGAGCGTAGAATATGAATAGCTGTATATATGTCATGCCTCACAGCACCTTACATATAATCAATACTGCTAAGGCAATTTTCAGAACCATCAAAAAACACAGTTGTGGGCAGAAGCTTTTGACCAATAGGGTATTGGCCAAGTTTCTCTTTTGTGATGATTACATTGTCCACAATGTGACTGCATATAAAAATCATTTGTCCATATGTGCAGAAAATCCTACATAGAAAGACACTAGCGAAATGCATCAGGATCAAGATGGGCAGGATTACACACATTATGTGTTCTATAACAACGAAAAAAGAAAGACTCAATTACCTCAGTGACACACACACACACACATCAGCTAAGAAAACACATTTAAGCCCCCCTTTAGGCAAGTCCAGTCAAGTTCATCTGGCACTTAACGCATATCCATTAGTAAACTGATCTGTGAATGGGAATTTGTGCAGTGTGTGTGTGTGTGTGTGTGTGTGTGCACATAGGTACATGGGAAACTGCCCTGACACAGGGACTTCCCCGAGCGGTTTCGAACTTATTTTCATAGCTGTATGTCTGTCTATTTTCCTGCATGTGGAACATTCCTTCAAGCCACCTAACCCCTTGAACTTGAACACTGTGGACTGCATATCTGTTTGTGTGTGAGTGAATGTGTGTGTGTGTGTGTGTGTGTATCACAAGATAAGGTTTCTACTTAGGAAAGACAGAAAAAGAAGAATAAGGTCCATCTATCTATTTTGTTGTGTTTAGACATTTAACGTAAACCCTGTCGTCTTTAGAAAAGGACTCTTCAGCACACAGATGTTGATAAAAACTCCAGCTATGCACACACACACACACACACACACACACACACACACACACACACACACACACACACACACACACACACACACACACACACACACACACATTGCAGTGGACACTAGTGGGCTATGAGGTTCAGGTTAGGCATTTAGTGGTTTAGGGAGAGAGAGCCATATTTGACAAAAGATGTGTGAGGACTGTCAGAGTCCATTTCCTGAGTTCAGTCGGTAATGGAGATGGAGCAACACATACACACACATACTTTTTCTTCCATTTCCTTTTCCCCAGGTGCCTCATGCAAAACTTTCAGTATCAAGCCAACACTAAAAACGAAGTTTTCGATGCATATAACTGCATGTTTTATTCGATACCGGCCTTCTATTACAATATATTGCGCAGTTATGTCTCTATCTCTTATTCAACTACAACACAATATATTTGCATCCTGATATTGTATCAGGTGTGTTGATAAGAAAGAAAACACAGCTCCAGAGAAATATTCCTGTACACGGAATTGATGCTCACAGATTTATTTAGTAATGTCTAATTATAATATTTTGACCTTGCATGCCAAACCCCGGGATTCCACCGGGCACGTGTGCGCCGTGTTCCAGCTCCGACGTGGTTTTGCTCCATCCTCTGCACAGCGCCCTATTCCACCGGGAGTGTGTCAGAAGTGGAGCATCTTCACTGCGAGGAAGCCATCCGCCGTTTAAAGTCAGCTGCACTCCTACTACAGTAATTACAGCAGCCTAGTTGAAGCTCAAAGTGCCTTAAGGCTACCGTAATTACTGCAGTAGCAGGGCAACTAAACTGTCCAATTTTGTTTACTTGCTCAGCTTTCGTTGATTTGGTCATTTTCCTTGATCTTTGTGCTTCTGCTGTGGTTAAGTAGGCTGCGTAGTTAAATGGTTTCTTTATTCGTCTGTTTTAATTGCGTTTATTGTTGATATATACGACCAGGAGTCTGCACGGGGTGTTTTATTTTGAAAATTGACCGGATGCTCAATGCTGTTTCTGTGTCTGACTTCCGCCCAGCTCGATCTGCTCTGTGCTGCTTGACGCGGCGTCCATAAGCAAACAAACTTGCGCTGTAGCTGCAGTTCATGGGAAGACAGTAGGGGTGTGCCCAAATACAAATATGTTATTCGGCAAAGCACAAATACTGGGTTTTTTTTACAAATATTTATTTCGTACAAATATTTCAAAAATTATTTGTTTTCAGGAAGAAACAAAACAAACATGTCACATACCAGCACGCAGGTTGGCTACATCGCTATCTCAGTCTTTCTCCTCTGCTCCGCTGTTGTGTCTATCAGCAAGTGTCAACAAAGGGAGTCACATCCACCTGCTACATGACGCACATTTCCTTATTTGGACATCACTCCTGGAGTTGGGGGTTTTCCCCAGAGATAAAGCTGAGTTACTGACCCACGCAAAGTGCTCTCAAGGGACTCTCCATAACCTGTTATTCCCCTTCTCCTTTCCACAAAGTTAGGTTGTAAAAAAATAGGCAATAAATGAAAATTATTATTGTAACACTTTAATTTTCTAAAATTAAAAGCATAATAAAAACAATAACAGGATTTTTAAACCTCTTTCCACTTTTATTCTAATACAAATAAAAATATAGGCTAAATAATTTTTCTGCCTCAACAATACAGATACAAATGCAAAAACTGGGCTCTCTGCACATCCCTAGCAGACAGTGTGTTGTTAGCAGTGGTATTGAAGAGTTAGGACCACACCAGTATCTTACGGGACCAGAAGTAACATTTGCATGTATGTATGTATGTTCATGTTTGTACATTAGATAAGAAGGAGACTTTAGCAGGAAAGCTAATGTGGGTTGTTGTTCAGAGTTTGTGTTGTGTATCAGGATGCAATCAGGCTGAGTGTGAGCATCTTTTCTGTCAATGACAGAATGCTGATATTACTGCTTCATACAAAGATTTAGCAACAGATACATAATGGTGATATAATGTCAAAACATCACAGTTGCATAAACCTGATTAAGATGTAATGTCTAAATGTCCTAGCAGCTAAGAATACCCAAGGAAGATATAATGTCTAAACATCATAGCAGGTACAAACACCTGATGAGGAAGTATCAAGGGGCAGAGGGCCGTTCACTGAGCACATCCATGCTCCCCAGAGGAATAACCTTTTCCCATTGTGGGAACTGTATGGACTTTCCTCGCACCACCATCAGGCCACAATGTCAACTTTGGGGAAAAAAAGAGAATTCATATTCTAATGGGCAGATTGTCACAAAATTTGCTGAGCACATCTTTTAGAATTGACACTTTTTTACCGTCCCCATGGCTTTCATTTAGCACCATCCGCAGGACAAACAATGAATTTTCAGCCCTGTGACTAGAACTGCTCTATGGGGTGTCCATTCGAGCTTTAGAAGGCAAAAGCAAAATTTCACCAGCTGTGAGGAACAAAGATGTTACATCAAACTAAAATGTTGCAGCAGTTGGTAGTAACTGTCAAAATGACCCCTTTACATTTCCACAAAATGTGTACTATGTCCACGAGGGTATTCATTTACACCACATGGTCACACTTACAGCTGGATAGCATGTGACTGTGTGTGCATAGGTGATTTGTGGGGGAGCTGTGTCCTAGCTGGCAAGACATGGGGACATCCTTTCTGCCCGGGGAGAGTGAGAGACAGTGATGGAGAGAAGACAGAACAATACCACTACAGAGGGATGACATTGGCTTGTCCTAACATTTCTCCAGTGATGTGAAAGCATCTGAGTGTGTGTGTGTGTCACAGAGAAAGAGGGTGTGTTTACTGTCACATTGGATATGCCATAGATTACTGACACAATGACAATAGCTTCTGCATATGTGTGTGTGTGTGTGTGTGTGGATGACAGAGGGAGGTTCATGCACATCGTTGAGTGCACATTGGCAATGAATGTACATAAGAGCATAACCCTCAGCCAAATCTACACTCACACACACACACACACACACACGCACTGACAGTGACACAGAGAGAGGTTTTGCTTGAATACACACCTGTCCTTTCGCTCTATGGAACACAGCACACAGCCTGACCACAGGCCATGCTCTGTGCGTGCGTGCGTGCGTGTGTGTGTGTCAAAGGGCCTCCAGGGTATTCATGTACACAGACAGCTCCTCACAGGCCAAAAGTCCTGTACAACAGCCTTACTCTCTTTCTGTCCCTCTGTGTTTTTTTTTTTTTTTTTTTGTACTCCTCTTTTTCATTCACTCTTTTTTTTTTTTTTTTTTACCCACTGCCTGTTTTTCATTCTTACTTTCTTCATTCTCTCTCTCTGGCTGTCTCTCTCTCTCTCTCCCCGGGGTTCTGTCTCTTCTGACCCATAGGAGGAATAAATCTGCATGATTTTCCTTCAGAAATGTCCCCAGATGTGGTGTGTCAGTGTGTCAGTGAGTCAGACTGTGGCGTTTCAGGGTTTTTCAGTGTTTGCATGCGGACATGTGTGTGTGTACATGCATAAGTGAATGACTGTGTGTTTAATAGAGAAAACATAGGTGATTATGTGAAAGAGGAATATTTCATATACATTAATATTATATTATCTAGGCTGTAACCTGATTTGTGCACTTATATGAACTTTTTTTCCCCACAGCTTCTTACTGTACGTGTACGTGTATTTCTATATATTACACGTGTTTTTTATTGTTTTCTTTACACGTGGGTTTTACGCATATATCATGTGACTGTCATGTGACCGGAGCCTATGATCTATTTAAGATGGTGACTGTATATTTTTGTAGTAGTCTGAAAAAGAGCATGTATCTTGAAACATCGGATGTCTCATTAAACTGCATCTAAGGGGAGCTACAGTGTGCAGACTTTCATCTTTCTTTTGCTCAGTGGTCATTGAAATTTTGGATGTCTTCACACTAGCTTCAGGTCAAGTGCAGAGACATTGCATAAGCTGTCAGTCTCAAGCGGGGTCTGAACGCCTCAGGCTTGAGCCTAAATTTTCAGGCCTGTGCAGGGCTCTAGCAGAGGCCTGTGATGTATACAGTGAGCTGGTGGGAGAGCGCTGCTGTCAAGCACTGTGTAGGTCAGCTGTCATTAGTAATTCCTCCAGCTACTGAGTCCTCTGCAGGATCTGCGAGTCAGTAAGGTGGAGCACATGTAGACATGATGATATTCATGCAGTATGTGAAGTACTTCAATTTTAATTGTATTATTGAAAGACATTATAGCCATGAAAATATATATTCTGATCCGACTCTTAAGTGTTAACAAACACACATGAGTGCAAGAAGACATTTTTCTTCTGTCTTTGATTGTTTCATAATTCATAGATGCTCTCCAGGCTACAAACACACTTTCTGTGCTTCAAACATTTTAAACTAGATGGGGTCATGTGTTGTAAAACTCTCTGAGACAAAAATGTGATTTTAGCTATGGAAATAAAATCGGTTTAACTTGACTTAATGTCAAAGGTGTAACTAATAAAACAAACTAAGCCTCAGCAGCCAGGTTTTGAGCATGTTGGCTCACTGGCAAACCCAAATGAAACCAAGCTGTAGTTGCCGTAGTTGCCCCTGACATGTCAAAATGTTAAAAGGCCTGTGTAACAAGCAGTAAGCTACATCTCCAGGAGAACATCTTTGTATATGTTCTACCATTTTACTGCAATATTTACAAAAAGATAAAAATGTGGATAAATAGTACGCACTAGTATCATGATAGAAGGATCTGTCTTGAATGGAATTTTTTTAATAAGAAATATAAATAAAGTGTCCAAGCAATAAGCAGGTGCAGCCTCATCACAGTCCATCATCCTTGCTCACATAAAACACATTTAAAGTCCCTCCTGTATTTCCTTTTACCTTTTTTTTTTTTTTTAAAGTTTACAATTGTACATCAATTCAATGAAAAGCAATTTACGCAGTTCAGCAACATGATTCCAATATGATATTTCAATCGTGGTGCTTTCATTCACTTTAATGGAAGCTTTTTAGCTGGCAGTTGTGTGATTTTTGTCAGTGTCTCATTCATGTGTGTGTATGTCTATGTGTGTCTGTTTTATTTTAGTGTGAGTTGCATTTTATTGGCAGGTATTCACAAAAACATGAACATACACAAAATTTTCTTGCTTTAATACCTAGCACTGAATTGTGAGCAGATACTAGTGATACTAGTGAAATAGATACTAGTGCATTTTCTTTGTATTGTGTCTTTTTAACTAGCAGAGCTTTCAGATTTGTCTTTAAACTGGCACAGTCTTCTGTATGAGAAAATCAAAGGGATTACAGCAATGTCATTTGAAACAATAGCAGAGATCAAACACACACTTAAGATTAATGTGCAAATTACCATCAATATCAAGGCTCAAATACTTCCCAGCAAGTAAAAAGCATTTGTGTGCATGCATGTACATGTGTTTGACAGAGAAGGATTGTTTTTTGTGTGATTGTGTGTCTGTCGTGAATATTCACAAACATGCAAGTGAATGTATGTTTTTTGCTTCTGTGAATCTCTTTTTTTATGTGTGTGAGTGTGTGTGTGTGTGTGTGTGTTTGTATATGTGGCCAAATTAAAAAAACACACAGCCGCTGTGTAAAACAGTAACTGGTACGGCCTTGGATGGGCAAGCTATAAAAACACAACACATTTTTATATGCAGATATAGACATGCAAATTCATACACACCATACATAAATACAATCCTTTGGACACTCATTCTTTGTCATATTTTACACAGCTACTGTCACACAAAATATTGTTTGACTGTAATACGACTTGACTGAAGAAAAGAATTGGTTTCACTTGTTTCAACAGCCAATTCAAACCAGCTTCTGCTTAGTCTCATGAAATGAGCTTTATATGTTGGAAAATGCAAATGTGTGTTTTGTGCTCCATTGTGAGAAATACTGTATGTTTCCCTATGAGGAGAGGATCAGATGGAGGAGACTAGTTGGACGAAAAGAAGAGAAGAACAGGTTAATACAATGAGTGAATTACTTGCAATCCATCCTAAATTCATTCAATCGAAACTTAAAAAATATTGATTCGGAGCATCATGAATTATCACTGAATTATCACAATATTATTATTGTAATGTCAGTGACATCATTAACATTGAATCTAATGACTAATGTCAAAGGTTAGATAGTACAGACATTTCCACTGAGTTCTTTTCAGGTTTCAGCTTATTGCATTGGATTGCCTGTCCATTTGTCTGACTCCCAAAATAGTGGACAGCTGTTTGAAACAAGCTGTTTGGACTCTCCCTACCCAGTATGCAGTGGCGGGGAATTGATGTAAGAGAACACTGTTGGGTGAAGAAAGTTGGCTAACTAGCAGCCCTGATATTTTTCTTAGGAAGCACTGCAGCAAAGAAAAGGTATAAGGGTGAGGATATCCAACTGGATGCCCATGTTGCTCTGTTCCGGCTGGATGTGTATGTCATGTTTGCCTTATATGTTGAAATAATCCTAATTGTAAAGGCTTGTTGCCACAAGATGGTGAAACATAATTGCCATGGATAAATGCTATGGTGGCATGTCCTATTCAGGTAGTACATTTTCATGCTTTTCAAACCCAATTTGGCCCTCACCACTGGTGCAGTAGCAGTAGCAGGAATAGTAGCATTATTTAATCAGAGCCAGTTTCAGTAGTATTGTGCCTCTGAGACAATTTCATCCTGGCTGTTGTTGTCAAACAGAAAAGGAACCATCCAGGTAATTTTCTGGTAGTGTTTGGGAGTTGTTCAATCCCACATTTCATTTTTCAAGTGTTATTGTCATATACTTGATAACACTAATGAAATTCTTAGACTCAGAGCCAACTTAACTTCACATAATAAATGAAATAAGTTAAAAAAAAAAAAAAAAAAGTAAAGGCAGTAATAAAAAAACAAACATAGTTAGTGATTAAAATAAAAACAGTATTTGCATAGTAATTATTTTCAATTTGCAATTTGCGGGTTCAAACCTGTTTGCACTCAACAGAAGGAAGCAGTTCAGTCGTCCAAAATTAAAGCCACAAGCGGGTTTTAGGCTTCACAAATGTGAGTAAAGTCACTTCAGCTAATTTAATTCTGTTTAAAGACGGAGTTAGACCAATCACACACAGTGTTTCACCATCACAAAGCAAGTTCTGCCATTCCTCCCCCCTTCATCCAACTTGAACGAAACTTGGTGCGTATGTTCAGGAGATGCTGGATGTCTCCAGTGAGTCATGATTGATCAATGGCAACTTGAGTTATGAGCAAATATGTGATTGGTCATGCCCACTTGCACCGATCAATATGGCACTTCAGATTTTGGTTATTACTTGCCCTCAGAGCATGCAAACCAATTTTGGTGAAATTCTGTGCACCTGGTTTTCAGATACGCATTTGTGGAGTTTTGGCACCTTCAATGGGTCAGGCTCAAAGTGCTTTTGTAGATCTATTCCCAATTACGGACTGAAGTTATGTACCAACATATATGATGGTTGGACAAATGGTTAATGAGTTTTGGCCAATATTTCCTAAGCCCCGCCCTTTGCAAAGGTGTTTTGGTTGATGGCGGCCATGTTTTTTACGATCAATCTTGCCTACTTATTATAAAAATTTGATGTGTTGATAGAGTCAAAATCCAAAAAGTTCTATTCATTTTACTGTTTTTCAATTCATGCAAATTAGCAAAAAATCCATCATGGCAGATTTTTATCGTCCAAGAGGCATTTTTTGTAGAGCACATTGAGCTGGACTTGTGTGCCAAATTTCAAATCAATCAGACCTATGGTTTGAGGGGTGTGGCCTTTCAAAAATTGAATTTTCGGGGCTTAATCACAGCGCCACCATCTGGCTGATTGGGCTCATATTTCTTGGGAAGCATGCATGTCATTTCCAGCTATTGTGCTAAGTTCCATAGTTTTTGCTCATTCCAGCTCATGGCAATTTTAGCCACAGCAGAAGACAAATAATAATAATAAGAAACCAGGATAAACATAGGGGTTTGAAGCCTAATAACACTGGTTGTCAACTTAGTCATGGGAAAACATGTATGCAGTGCAATACTGATATGAATTCAAGTCACTAGTGGTAAACAATGTAAAACGGTAGTTATTTAAACAGTAAACAGTATGTAAACAGTAGTTATTCTTAGTGGCCAATTGTGTGAAGTAAGGGTCCAATCATTGGTATGTGTATGCCATTGTGTTACTGTAGTATGTGTGTATGGTGTGTGTGCAAGTGATAGTGTCAGCAGTTCAGTAACCTGATGGCTTGTGGGTAGAAACTGTCTGTGAACCTGCTGGTTTGGGTCCCACCTGCCAGACGGCAGGAGCGTGAAAAGTCGGTGGCATGTCCGTATGGAGTGTAAACATGATGTGTCATCAGTATAATGCAATTGAAATACGTGAGATATTGTATTCCATTTGAGCATCTTGTCAAAACATGTACAGAACCACTGATGTTCTCACATAAGAGGTTAAAGGTTTTAGTTAAAAGGACCAGAAAAAGAACATAGGTACCATCAAAAATTACACCATGAACCTAAAGAGGTAAATCTGAATGTACTGACTGTCAAATGCAGCACCAACCGATAAGTCATTGGGCTTTTGATCATCATTTTGATCAAAGAGGGTATGGTTTCTGAATAAGCTTTAAACCAATCATCCATGTGGTTGCTGCAGGTCTCTTCCAGGAGTTGGGTTTCAGCAGACTTCATGAAGTCCACAAGTCCATGTTGTGTGTGTTGGCATGTAGTAACAGTATCCTTGGGTTCTCACTTGAATTCTCAATCCTCACATCAGATAAATCTAGTTTATACATGTCCTTGGCCTCATAAAGCCAGATTATATCGCAAAGCTCATTTTTTAAAACTTTAATCAAGTCTGGAAAACAATCACAGAGAATCAGTTGAGCCTGAATGAATACATTCTCAACTAATCAGCAAACTATGAGGAGTATGCACAGTAAATGTTCACATCACTAAACTATTTGGTTAAAGTTAGCTCAAGGGTATGACTTGACTGAATCCACATTTTTGGTACATAGTAGTGTCAAAAAGTCTTTTTGTGTGTATGAATTTCCTGTGAAATAACTATCTTATTTTATATTTTACACCATGCAGTTCAGTGGCTGTTATTGACATCCTATCATAAATAAGTGCTGTCTGTGCTTGTCCACAGAATTATATTTGTGCAAGAACAAAAGCCTTGCTGCCATATTTTGTAAAAAATAGTATGTGCTGTACCAATGAAAATAGAGCACACTGTCAGATGTGAGAAAGCAGAACGCTTATACTATATGAAAGATGCAACATTTATTTAAACTAGGTCTCACGTACAGAAGGATAAGTGAATACAAGAAGCAAGTAAAGTGAAGCTATTCTGCGGATTCATTTCACTTGTGTAAGATCCAGTATTTGACCAGAGTGGAAGAACTTATATACCAGATTTTACACAGGTGCAATGAGTAATTGGCTTCACTTATGACCTTGATGAAAATAACTCAAATTTCTATACCATTTCTTTGTTTTCTTTGTTTCGCTCTAGGCCATTTACTAAAAGATTCCTATATTTCTAGGCAGTTTACTTTGGCCATGTTTTCCTGCACTTTCTCATATTTTTCTATGGTTATACTATTGTGTGTTTGTCTGCCTGCTTCAACAGTGCACCTATTGGAGTAGCAGTGCCAAGTGACAACTCTTTTTCTGCTTCCATTTGTTGGACAGTAATCACAAGGTTGGTGTTTTGATCCTTCATATTTAAGCGTTCTCGACCAAGACACCAAACCACAAATAGCTTGCACTGTATGTGCATGCCAAAAATTTTGTCACTTCAAGTGCCAAATCAACGTACTGTAATGTACTCCAAACTACTCATTGAATCTCCAAAAAAAATAAAGTGCAAAAGTGATATTAGTGAACTCCTCTTCAGCTGCTACAAAACAGTGTTGCATTGATTTCCTGCTTGTGTTGTATCAGCTCTCAGATGTATGTTGCTTTGGATAAAAGCGTCTGCTAAATGAATTGAATTGATTTCTCTGCTAATGGCATTTTGTGTCACACACCACTCAGTTTATTTGGTATGCTAGGTAACAGGGTTTGTCTGAGCCATGACATGCTGCAGCTCTATATAATTATCACAAATGCAAGGCCTACTGGTTTTATCATTGCCACAAAACGCCAGCTCTGGCTTGGCAAAGAAGAATGTGGATTCAGAGAGATCTTTTAACGTCCCTCAGCTCCCTTTCACCTAGATGACATTCATTGTCTTTGTCTGACTGATGAAAGGCTCACCCAAATGATTTTAAGATGGATCAGAGAGACAGAAGGTTGGCCTGGTAAGCGAACAGTAAGGGGTCCAGAGAGTCTGCCACCAAAGGTGTTCATAATGTGACAGGTCAGTGCCACTGGCCTGAAGTAACTGAGAGCATGTGATGTGGCTCCTGAGTAAAACCTGTTGAAGGACTGATTAAACTTGTTTACCCTCTCTTCTCTCCCCTCCACCCCTGGCCAGTCATCTTCCTCAGCCCACTCCACACCTCCTCCGAGTTGTTCTGCTGAGGCTGACTCTCAGTCTTCTACCGGTATGCATTCTTTGCCTCCTTAAACTTTTTCTTCAGCTCCCTCTGGATGCGTCGGGCCTCTCTATCCGGAGCCTTGAAAGCCTGCTTCTTCTAGATGAATTTGATGTCTCTATTAAAACAAGGCTTGTTGTTTGGGAAGCAGCAGATTGTTTTGGTGGGGAGAATGTCCGTGGAGAAGTTAATATAGTCCATAATGTAGTCTGATAGGCCATTGATGTCCTCTCCATGTGCAGTGCAGAGTACATCCCAGTCTGGCTTCCTGTGATCATACTCTAACAGCCCTGGTAGTGACTGGTATACGTAGTACAACAGGCATGTAGGTGGCCACTAGGTGTACTAGTTTGTGATCCGATCTCTCTAGTGGGGTCAGGGCAGTCGAGGTGTATGCCATACCGACATTTACATACTGTAAGTTCAGTGTTTTATTATCCCTTGTTGTATACTTCATGTACTGGTTGAAGTTAGTCGATGTAGAGGAGAGGGGGGCATGGTTGAAATCTCCCAAGATGATTATGAGGGCATCCATGTGCTGTGTCCGAAGTCCTACGACAATCGAGTGGATGACGTCACGGCCGTGGCTGCACTGGCGGAAGGAGGAATGTAACTAACCATAACAATAGCATGTTAGAATTCCCACGGCAGATAGTATGGCCACATTCCCACTGCTAACAGTTTAATATCAAGACTTCACACCTTAGATTTCATGGTAACATGTCTGGAGTAACACCATCTTGAGCTGAAAAAAACGGCAAGCCCTCCTCCTTTGTTCTTACCACCACTCTGTTTCTCTAGCATCCTATATCCATGTCTCCATAAAAAACAAGACACTGAACTCACGATATATCCGTTGTGCTGTAGTGAGGGTAGAAAGTTCGTCCATCTCATTCGTCAATTATTTCACATCCCCATGACGATAGATGGCAGGAAGGGTTTAAATCTCCTCGCTCTCTCCTTCACCTTAGCACCAGCTCTCACCCCTCTCTCCTCTGTCTCCGAGGCTCCACTGGGATGCTTGCCAGTTTCATGTAGGTGATGTTGACAAGCATGATCAGCTGATAGTGGGTGTAGGTCCTAATGATAAAAGCAAAAGTAAACCACAAAATATATATCCAAAGAACAGGGAAAAGAAGAAGGAAAGAGGCAGAAAAAGTCCAGAGAAACCTATGGAGAGCAGCTGCTGCGAAGGCCACTCGCTCATGCTGGCGCCCGGAAAAGACAATGAACAATAGCACGAGAAAATACACCAAACATTATCATAGGGTTGAGCACTCCTCTGAAACAGTTACAGACCTGTTTTATTGGGTTGTATTACAAAAATAAGATGTTTAATAATTCCCCGCTCTCAGTAAAGGAAGAATGTTAAAATGATTTGTTATACGATGAAACAATAATAAGTCACCAATATGTTACCCCGTGTCATTCATATTATTATAATTACAAACCTATTAAATTTAAGTGCTTCACTTGTTGGAGTTCCTACATACCACATATACAATACTATAAGCTACACTTTTTTTCCTGTGGTGTAAATATTAATTAATTGGCCTGGTTTGGATCAGTTTTTTCTCAGATCTCACATTGTAAAGCACGACTGCAGCACTATTTACTTTGAGCCCGGCCTGTGTCACTACATGAACCCTGCCCAGATTTCGCTGTGCTCCCTCAATCATGCACCAAGCCTGTACTCACCAAGCCTGCTTTTTGGTTTTGTTAGCAACCACATTTTACACCAGGCAAATGTACCTGCATACAGCTCTGACAGCGCTGTATTCATCCTCATCCACTGTATTCTTTCACATTTTTCCCTTTAATAAATATCCTTTTTTTTTTTTTGGCCTACACTTCGCATGCATCTCCCGTCTTTGTTATGACCAACAGGGCTTAATACTGATTCTTGTGAAAATATTTTCGAAGCATACTGATCTCCGCACTCATGAATGCAGGTAGAAAGCAGTGCTTGAATAACCCAGCTGTAAAGGAAACACACTGTGAGAGCTTTTGCGTTGTCTTTTATTCAGCACAAAATTAACAACCGAACGCAACATAAATTACACACCAGTTGTATCCTGATTGTTCCCCCGGAGTTTAATGGTTTAGTCCAGAGTCTCCTTTGCCACAGACATATACACTATGTCTGCTTAATACTCACAAATACCATGCACAGTTTGTTCCCCACTGAACAGTTTAAAAATTGTTTTTACAACAATAAGTTAATACATGAGTCAATAATTATATTTCTGTTAAGCCTCTAGAAAAGACTTTAGAGATATCTAATCTTTATCTTCCACACTGACTTTTTTAGGCAGGAAAACCTTTTTTAATGCATTTAGGCTAATTTAGTAACTCAGAGACTGACTGTGTCAACTGATGACATTAATTGCCAAACTGTTTTCACATGTGAACACTTTCCACCCTAACTTACAGATGGAAAATGATATGATGACCTTCAGATAGGACATATTGTTCACCATGGCTTTCAGAAGGTAAATACTACCAGGGAGGAAAAAAAAAAAGAACAATTTACAGCTCTAAGCACACTGTGACAGGGCACAGTTACTTACAGGATTTGTGGTTTGTGGATGACATTGCAATGTTTGGTTTTTGCTCTCTCCAGTGTATCTGTAGCAAAGCATTGTTTTAAGTCTAAAAAGGATGAAAATAATTATGTGGCGTATCCAAAGTGCAGTGGAAATTGCAATCATAATATCTTGACAGCTATGTAGGAGAACACTTCCAAGTCATTGCTTAGAGCTGACAAGTTCTCATTGCAATTATTCCCAAGCCACATTTGCAGTATGTGTTATGCAACTTAATGCTTTTTCTCAGAGACTATTCACATCTAAAATTATAGCTATCAGATTATAAAGTCACTTTATGAACTATATCCTCATCTGTAAAAATTGGCTTAGAGCACAGAGATGTTAGCAATGATTTTATTTTTGAGTTATGTTCAGTTGCTTTGAGTTTAGTTTTTTTTTCTTTTCTTTTTTAGTTTTAGAAAAGTGAATGTACATGTATTATGCTATGTTTGACACTAGATTTACAATCCCTTCCAAAGCTGTTGACTTACTCTTGAGCAAAGCACTAACCCCCACAATTAGCTCCAGAGACATCCATCTCTCCTTTAGATGTGTGTGTGTGTTGATATTTATGCCTCTGATATTTTAAAAAGTGTAGATATCTTGTTCTTGAACATATTCAAATTTGCAATTACTTTTCACAGTTTCATTTAGCAGAGGCTTTTATCCAAAGTGATGTACATCTGAGAGCCGATACAACACAAGCAGGGATCCAGTCAGGAGAGAACAACGGCAGTAAGTGTCATGAAGCTAAATTTGAGTAGGACGTAGGTGCCAACACATTGTGTGTGTGTGTGTGTGTGTGTGTGTGTACCAGTATATATAAACCTATATATAATGTAAAATATCGCAAAATTACAATATATATCGTAATTTTGCAATATTGTGCTTTTTTTTTCTTTTTTTCTTGTTGTTGTTGTTGTATTTTGTTTTTTACTTTTTTTTAATTTGGACCTTTTATTTATTTAATTTAAAGCCTAATTTGAATGTCAGTTCTATTGCATTAAGCCGTTCATGGTGCTAGACTACATATATCAGTGTATGGGCAGCCTCGTCCTTACATCTTTGTAAGACTGTGTGTAGACTCAGACTAGAAGCGGGAAGAAAAAAAACCTCATTAACCGTCGGTCTTAATGTTACTCGTGCCGCTCTCGCCCCTCCGCCGTCACCTGTAACAGACTGGGCATAGGCTACAGTTCAAAGTCACCCCCCACCACCCCGCGACAACCGCCCGTACCGATCACACACACACACACACACACACACACACACACACACACACACACACACACACACACACACACACGCACAGTTACTCGCGCACACGCGCACGCAAACACACCGGTAGCGACGTCAGGATTGGACGCAGCAGGGGATCCCCAGTATTCCGTTTCTGCCTCGCTTGGCGTATCATCATCTTTTACCGGGAGGAGATGAGCTCGCGCCGGCTCACACTTGCAGAGGGCAGCAGTAACAGAGGACAGTCTTGTTTCTCGGCTTTACCGGCGCTCTCTCTCTCTGCTTCTCTCTCGGTCTCTTTTACGTTTCTCTGTCCTGCAGAGACGGTTGTATTTTGTAGCTGCCGCGTGCGTTGTGCAGTCGGGACAGCGCGCGGAAGAGCAGAGAGCAAAGGGGAAAGGTGTTCCACCTACTGAGCGCTTTATTTTTGAGTGGAAAATGATGCTTTGGACGAAAAAACATTGAGCTTCAATTAACTCCAGGTTAGTTAAACAGTTTTTTTTACCGGCGCCTGCACAGTGGAATCGAGCATTTCATCTGTTTTCATCACCGATACTTCGTTCTTCACGTGTGCGTTGTTCTGACAGCCGCGCGCGCCGCGCTGTCATCCTTGGCCGCTCCGGTTCGTCTGCGCGGAGCTGTTCTTTTTAGAAAAAAAAACAGACATATTAGAATTGCAAACTCTCCGGGTAAAGAAAGAAAAAAAAAACTTTTTCCGCCTTTCTAATTAAGTTCATTGGGAATAACTGGTTTAGAAACGTGAGAAAAGTGGTGAGAAGGACGGTGTGACAATCGGCGATCTGAAATGCGCTTTTTCTAGTTTTAATTTTTGTCATTTTCACCATTAAGATTGAAATCGACAAACTTAAGAAGTGGAAGTTTTTTTTTTTTTGTGGAAAAAGTGGAAGAAAACAACCGGCTCCACGACGGTGGCCGTAAACTGGGAGAGGAGGATCCCACACACTGGGACGAACAGGTAGGAAAACCCTGAAAAACACTATACCTGACCAAATACAAAGAAGGTATAACAAACGGACAAGCTTTATTGAAATTGTGCTCATGTTAAGTGCATCATATGCATTCCACGGTTAACTTGTGTCGTATTCACGACAGATGCCATTCTCTCCGTTAAAAGATGGCAGGTTTATGCTTGGCATGTCGATACGTACCACCTAAAGCATGTTTTAAGAGCATTAAAATCCTTAACGCTTAAATTCGATAGCATCGGAACCACTTTATAATCCACTTGCTCTAATACAAATGTAACTTTTCTAATTGGTTGGCTTGTTTTTACCAGCGTCTTGTACACAGTGATGCACGTAGGCGACGAGCCAGCGGTGAGAACATATGATAAAAAGTTGATTTATATTTAAAAAGGCTCCGCACTTCTTATCGAATTATATGCCGAATGGTTACACGTTTACTGAAAATATAGGAAATGTTTAGAATCTTATTACATCATGCATGTAACCTAAACATAAACAAGAGTTTGTTAAATCCACTGTTTTTCGAATGGAGAGCAAGGCGTTCCCTCCGTACTGAAGATTTGGTTTGTGGTTAGGTATGCAGTTCAGACTGTTTTATTGTTAATATTTGGTCCCCAGTTGTAGAGACCGACACGCAGATAATCTCATAAAATCATAGCTTCATAAAGACGATCTGTTGCCTCGTTATTTTAGTGTATATGCAGGCAAATAAAGGTCAGATAAAAAGGGTTTAATTGTTTCATTGTGGGCTGAAAAAAAAAACAACAACTCTGGTGTTATTTAGCTTTGGAAAACTTCTGCATATCAAACTGATTACAAATGGTGGAATTGTTATTTACTCCCTAAAATTTTTCAATATAAAACACAGTATTATGCCAAATCCCTTCCAAAACTCAATTCCGGACTGCTGCATGGGAAGATACTAGATAGTGATTTCATTAATGAATTTTACAACCGGGTAGATACTGTAATATAAGTGAGAGTGAAATCTATGATTCCAACTGTCATTCTCTTAAGGTCAGTAATTGGGACAATTCCTTATGAATTGAGTAAATGAGTATTCCTGCACATACTTTGAAAAAAAACACTGGGCTTTATTACAGATTATTGCAGCTGGAGCAGTTTAACCTGTTCTTTTATTGATTACAAATAAGATCACACTTTGTATGAGGAGTGTCTGCATTTAGCCTGTAGTAAATTTTGAGGAATAAATACCGAGAGAAGCTTGCCTCATCTTCTGAGTGTGGGGATGGTGTGTGTGTGTGTGCATTTGTGTGTGTGAGCGAGATTGAGAAAGGTAAAGGTGATGCCAGACTATTACGGAATATTGAAACTACACGTAGTGAAGGGTAAACCGAAAAGGTAAATGCTGAGTGGCTTTCTCTTTCTTGGTAATTCATATCTTCCTTGCGTCTTACATTTCTAGCAGCTCTGATTGGACAGTTAACACACGTAGGCTACAGTATGAGGTCCTGTAATATCCTCAATTGCCCTCATGGAAATGTACAATAGATTTTTGTGCCCTCTGTATTTTTTTTACAAACGTGCAATCTTTTTTGTATTTTTCTGCCAAGTTATAAGCAAACTTACAAACTGCTTTGACCTCATATTCCAGTGAAATGTGGCCTTAATTTTTACCCCTGTGGGTTTTAAAACAGAGAGCATATGTCTTTGGTCTCTTCACTGCACTCTAAATGACAGGTACTCACAATATCTTTGTCCCATTCAATTATTATGCTTTGGGATGAGTAGATACTATATTCAAGTTAAATTCCGTGGAAAACCTCACATGAACTGTAGCTTTACGGAAATTGCAGCAAAATTGCAGCATTCTTGTTCAGAAAATGGAGCTTTTGTTGTTACTGCAGATCACTGTTGTGGCTGACAGTAAGGTACTGTGAAGGTGAAAGGTGTGTTAACCTTTAGTAAAATAAACAGCACTTAAAAACATCCATCCACCTTAAAAAAAAATAAAAATAAAAATTAAAATTAAAAACACTCTTTATATTAATTTTGTCATTATGATGCTTTTGATGCCGGCTGTCTCTGCACTGCAAGTGTTAATTATAATGGTTGTAGTCCACTTACAGTACAGTATAGCAGTGGAAGTGTTGTATGGTGTATAAAATTTCTGCTTATATAAAGTCCAATGTAAGGATGCAGTGATTTATTGCAGAGCTAGGTCACATATTAATATAATGATACAGTGATCTGAGACTAGATACTCTATCATTATGAGTTTGGTTATGTATTGTATGCTTGTGTGTATAATATAGACTTTACAATATAGTCATGTAACAAAAATATGATCTTTCCTTTTTTTTTTGGCTGCATTGCAATTTTCTGAGCTTATGTCACTGTTCTTCAGGAAAACACATGTCTTCATATCTAAATTACTGTCTCAAAAGAAATATCTTCTAAAACCAGCAATTATCATCTCCAAAATATTACCACATTATTAATGTCAAGGTATTTGGTTAAATATTGTATGTATTATATCTTTAATTCAGTCATTATTGAACATAGTACTGAATAGACGTGTGATTGATTGGCAGTTCTGCTATACTGTAAGTCTCTGCACAACAATGGGCGCACACTGTAGGGTCAAGTGGAGACGTTTGAGTTAAATGGATATTTGGTGTATGCAAACTGTGCTTGTTTTAATTTCTTCTATGAACTAGCTGAGTAATCATTAGTTATAACAATCTGTAGATGAAGGTAAAATGGATTGTGAGTAGTGTTTGCACAGACTCTCTAGTGCACAGACTCTCTCAGTTCATCGCTGTTAGTGTCACAGATGGCTCAAGAGCCCCCTGTCCAAACACAAGAAATGAGCAGAAGTGAAAAACATATTTCATATTACTGCTTGACAAAGACTGTTGAAAACATTCAATTGTATATGACAGTTCCATGTTTCATACAGACAATGTCAGACATGTAGCTGCTTTCCTGTGCATCTCAATAGTATGGACGAAACAGTATAGTTATTTAAACTTCTATTTCTTTTCTATTATTTTTACACATCTATAAATTTGATTATTTTCATGCAAAAACACCAAAAGCTCAATGAATATAGTTTTCGCTATTGGACCCAAAAAAAGAAATGAAATTACTTACTACTGTTCAGCAGCAATTTTCCACATTTTTAGATTTTTGAAAGCATTTTTTCTGCCTTCCAGGTGGCCATCTCTTTCAATTGATTTTCTGACAGTCCAAAATAAACTTTCACAGCTGCAAAACTAGATTGGTAACACATCTCAGTGAACATGCTGGCCAGTTTTATTTTTACAGTCGCTCTACTCCTGCAGAGTTTGATTTGAAAGGTCTGCAGCTTTGGCAGCGCTCAGGTAACTGTGGGAAGTTGTGACTTGAAAAAGATATTTCACGTCAGAAAAATTAAGCTTCTGTTTTGAAACTATTCTTGTAAGGTTCTTCTTCCTCTTTTTTTATTTTATTTTTTACCTTTTTAAAGGAAAGCACCGGTAAAAATCCACATTACATTTTTTTTTAAGACTATGATCTCTTACGGTTCATTTTGATTTCCCTCTGAAAAAAGACAGCATGCAAATGCCCTGTTCACAGTTGAATGTTGCATGTTAGAGCCTCCCAACAGCACGGAAACCGACTGGAGGACGTATAGACATTTCAAATTAATGTGCGCCACAATCAATTGTTGTGTTTTTTTTTTTTAACTCAGTTCTATTTAGTGCATTTGACTGTCTACACTTTTAATAAAACATGGACACTCATCTGTTAATGGATAACATAATTTATGTGTTTGTTTTTATTATTCACTTATATTCAAACCATTGCTGAAGATTGAACTTTGCACAATATGCATTCCACAGTATCTGTTCTTATGTTGTTTGTTGGTAATCCAGCCATTTACAGTAAGCATTTTCAGTCACTGAAAGTCATTATGTATAAATGTATCCAATCCAAAATGCCTTAATGTTACTTTGGCAGCAGAGACAGATATTGTACGTAGACAAACATTTTTATAGTGCTTTGCTACACTGCCATGTGTTGACAGTGGTTTGGCTTGTCCAGGGCAATTAAAAGATTCCCACATTTGGAAACAAACTCAGTTTATAAAAAGATCAGCAAACTGGATGAAAATGTTCTGCTCAATATGTTGGATGTATGTGCCTGTGCGTGTCTCTGAATATGCTAACGCAAATAGGCAACCAGCAAGAGACACACAATAGCAACAACCAGCACATACACACACACACACACACGCATATGAGACTGGGTTAGACTGAAATGCTTCTGTGTATTTTGCACGATATTGTGTGTGTGTGTATTTGTGTGTGGTCATGCATTTTGTCATTTTGGCATATTAACTGAACTAAGTGACTCTGTGTGTGTGTGTGTGCATGTGCATGTCAAGGCACATTATGTGTATGTCACTGTGTATGTTTGTGTACAGACTTGAACATATGCTGTGTTCTTGCGTGTGTGTGTATTTCTGTGCACATGTGCACCTTGTGGGCTATTTCTACTGTGCGTGTTTATATTTTCAATAATTACCATGAGATCCCTGAAATTGAAGATTTATTCGCATAGTGTGCGTGTGTGTGCGTGTGTGTGTGCGTGTGTGTGTGTGTGTGTGTGTGTGTGTATTATCTTGGGAGTGCTCAGACTGAAGATCCAGCTGATGAAAGCTACCTGGAGCTTCATAAATGGACCCTTTGTCCAACAGTGGAGCCTGTGTGTGTGTGTGTGTGTGTGTGTGTGTGTGTGTGTGTACGTGTGTGCGTGTGTTTGTGAATGTTACATAGCCTATATCTTCACCAAAAATCTGATACGAAGAAAATGTCAGAGTTTTGGTGCTGAACCAGATCATTATCAGACACTTACTGCTGGCATTTTTCTGTTTTGTCATTTGATACAGAATTCCCCAGTTTTGACAGCTGAGTATAAAACATATTAAAGTTAAATGGATAAATTATGCTTTAATTGTAGGGTATTAACTATATTGTTAATTTGAAACAAAAAAATACTAAATGGCTAGCTGCGTGCTGGACATATTTTATTTAACAAAACATAATTGTATTCTGTTTTTCCCTGATGTAGCCTGCAGCTAGACCATACTACTTGACCTGTCTTGGCCAGACTGTTCCAACAGCCCCAGTATTCATCTCTCATGTGCTTGTGCATCTGTGGCTTCCAGATTACAAAGCAGTGCAGGCAAAAGCAGTGAAAAAGCACAAATCCCAGAAACAAACAGCGTACAGTGCTTTCTCTGAACTGTTTTATCTCGTAACGTTCACCTTCATTGCCATTTTGATCTCAACAACAGCGTTATGCCACATTTGGGAACTACTTCTGGAATACACAAGTTGATCAGGAAGAGGATTTCTAATTAGTAGGGATGTCCTGATCAAGTTTTTTTGGCCACAATCCAGATCCCAGTCTCGTAATAAAGGGTATCTGCTGATACCGTGTCTGATTTGATACTTACATTTACATAACAGAAGAAGATGTGCATGTTGAAATAACAGGTAGCCTACTAAAATTCTTACCTTATTTTCATGATCCTGGAGGTACTGGTTCAAAACTATTAAATTGATCAGCTAAATCAATGATGAGATAAAAATGACAGTTTAACTGGGACAATGCGACTCCTGATATTGACATTCCATGATCAGCTAGATTTTTTTTTTACTAGAGAATTGCACATGCTGGCTCACTGTGATGGCATACTGGGACACTTAAATAGAACAAAACCATTGTTAAAGTTATTAGTAACAAGTGTGATTTTCCTATTATAAGAAGTCAAAGTGTATGCAGTGAAAAAGGTCTATTTTGGCCTGTCATCAAGTTACTCACGGAATTAATGTCAATTAGTGACATCTAATATGACCCGCCGCCGGCAATGATTGTCATTTGAACTGGTGAAAGCGCTGGTCAGTACATAATGAGAAGCTGCTACCTGAATGTTTTATCTCCCATCTCTCTCTTATTAGATTAGGTAGTGTTAGGGTTTAGTGAATCCGTGTATTTTGCCAAAATACTCAGAAGTCACTCCCAAATAATGTTTTTACAGCCACACACTCTGATTTCCACTCATGTGTAGCCCAGCTGTCTTACCAACAGGCTAAGTTGGACAAAACACCGTAGAGTACAATAAAGGTTTTCATTTAGCCAATACTGATCCATGAAAATATTCTTGGATCGGCCCAGATAGGCTTGGGACATCTCTTCTAATTAATGACAAAATCACTGTTAATCGCCACAGATTTTATTATGCGGTTGCATTCTGCACAGTGTACATAATGTATGGTTTTTTGTGTGTGTGTGTGTGTGTGTGTGTGTGTGTCTGGCCCCAGGCCATCAGGTAACTGTACACAGAGAAGAATATGTGATATAATGTCAAACTGTGAAAAAGTTTTTTTTTTTCTTTGTCTACCTTTATAGCTTTTTATGAGCAATATGAGGTTGAAACCAAGTTTACCTTAACCACATATTTGGGAATAAAAATAAAAATCTTCGCTAGAAAATGTAATAATCCTCTGATGCCTAATAGAAATGAAATTACTGGAATACAATATGAATATTATTTGAAAAAGTTTTTTTGACTTCTAACGTTTTCATGACTGTAGAAAATGTTAGAATGAAAAAGAAAGCATTTGAATGTCGGTACCATTATCTTTCCCCTCACCTTTCCTGACAAAATAGGCTACTTATTTCTGCCAGTTAATAATAGTAAATAACCTTACCCAATCCTAACCCATAAGCAAGTCAACAATAATTAAAGATTTTGGATACCTCATTATTATTTATAATTTTCTGTTCAATCCTGCCATGGCAGAACATGTACATATTAATTTAACAAACGATTTATAGAGTGCACACTTTAATCCAACATAAACTCTGCAATACCCATTTACACATAATACTGCTAGTACTACTGATATACAGTATCTATGTTAAAGGTGCAATATGTAAGAATCAGAAATTCCTTCTTATTATGACACCGGTGAACATTAAGTTGCTCGTGCTTATGTGCGTGCTCACACTCAGCCATTGCAAACGAGCAGTAGTGCTAACATTAGCCAACTAAAACCGCAATATATTTCACATGCTTTATAGTAATGTTAGCTTACCTGTCCAATAAGAAGAAAGCCAGCTCGGGGTTGGACGTTAGCATTTCTAAGCTAACGCTAACTCGTGTTGCACCTTGTTGGAACTGTAGGGGGATGGGAGAGAGGCAAGGCACTCAAGAACATGCATAAACATCACATCATTTGCATTCTCCTGGTAAAATTGTCCCAAGTCCTTTACATAGAAATCAGGTAACTGAGAAAGTCAAGAGGGTCTCATTTTATTATTTCTTCATTCTGTTGATAATTTTAATTGCATTTTAGTGGAGCAGCAACAGAGTCACAGTCCTCCCTTGCTGTTAGCGAGCAGCTGCTCTCATGTCTCCCCAGGTCTCGGTGTTTGTTTTCGGTAGAAACTCGTGCACTCTCTGCCTGCTCAGCCTGTTTTCAGTGTGTCTCTCTCCGGATGGCAGGGGGGTTGCCCTGGTTCTGGTTCTAAGCGGTGGTCATGTTCTGGCTTGTCCCCACGTCTATGGTATGCTGCAGACCGGCTGTACACAGAGGATGACCTGCCGGCAGCAGCCTGACACCCGCTGGCACTAACTCTTAAGTAACGGGAAGTTCTAAACTAAAAATCTGATGTTGAAGATCAAAGTAAGCACCCATGGATGAGCGTCATTGATGTATATCTTACCTTGTAAAATGTCTGGTGTAACCGGTAACATCAGTGTTGTCACAAGTTTAGTAACTGGTGGAAAAATGTTCTCACTGTGGCATCCCTAGTTAATTGCTTTATCTCTGAATTTTTGCCTTGTGCTTCCACTAAGTGCTCATATTCATAACATATTTTCTGTGCAGTTGGTTTGAAGGTCAGCTCGGGTTCGGTTGGTTGATTGACACATATTTTTCAGGTTGGGCTGTGTGAATTGGCTCTCATAATAGGTTGGGTGGATGTAGGCATTAAAAAACCCTGACCAGCGCATCACCACTAGACAATATCATACATGCTACAATGACTTCTGTCACCAGCAGCTCAGCCTTTACTTTTTTTTTTAAATCATCATATACCATATACCCTGGTGAAATGTCAGGAAGGTATAAAGGTATGAAAAAATAAATACTGCCCAAGCCTAGTCTCTCAGCTGTATTACACTGGATCTGCTGTGCTGACACTCTTCAGCAACCAGAGTGTCCAGCGTCAACATTCACCTCGACCCTAACTTTGATACCTGCGATCTAGGTCTGTGTCCCATCTGAAAGTAACTGTTAACACTTCAGGGTTTCTGCCAGAAAAGTTGTTCCAAGCCAAGTGTCTTTTTTTGATGGGTGGGGGCTGAGGAGTGGCTTGTCACTAAAATGAGAATAGCTGGTCCACCTTAAAGGTCATTCCACCTGAAGTGAGCTTCGGCCCAATTTGTCACTAACTTCAGGGATAACCCCCTTCAGTTCAGTTGGGTGGCAAACAAGACACGGGACCTCGGCTTGGGTCTTGAGGAGTTGTATTATTGATTCACTGACAAATAGCCTAAACTGAACACACACTGTACTGCTACGTTCACAGCTCTACTGCTAACTTCATAGGCTACTCACCGTCACACACACGCTCACTACACATACACTGCATGCATGCACTGAGCTGTTCCTTAAAGGAGCTATGATACTTGTATAACATATTTTAGTTTAAAAACATCTTAAATATACATTTAAAAAAGATTTCCCTGATGCTTAGGCCACTGGGCCTGTAATATACTGGCAGAAAACCTGCATTTTTTATATTTAACTATTATTACAATCTTTCCCTAACCCCAACTAAGCCACTTTAGTAGCCCTTTAGCACACTGTACTTGAGGTTAGATCCCAAAATCCTTCCTAGGTAAACAGTGATGACCTTAGAGGCCACATATGTAGAGTTGGTTGACTTGGGATGACCAGCAACCCATGAGTATCTGGCGCTCCGTGGCTGGAAGATGAGGTAGCCGAAGAAGTAACCAGAGAATAAACATGGTGAGAAACTGCAGAATGTAAGAGAGGAACCAGAATCAGTATTGATTTGTTTGGTTACTTGAACTTCACCAACCAAAGTAATACAAGACCAATATTATGGAACTGTATAATGTTTTTTTTAATTAAAATGACAATGGTTCAGTCATTGAGGTCAGCCTTTGGTATGATGGATCTGATGGAGTAGGAGTGGGTGATATATCGAATATACTCAGTGTCGCGGCTTGTTCTACATGGGATGTAGTAAATGACTATATCGCAAACACTGAGTACATATTGTCATAATTTTTTAAGCCGCCGACATGAGACTTGTTTTGCTGTATTACTTCTTTGGCTCTCTCCTATGGCTTTCTCTCTCACAGACACCAAAAAAAAGAGCTCATACGTACATCTCACACACTCACCTGTCCATCCAGACCACTCTCCTGGGCGAGTGTGTATGTAGGTGAGGTGAGGCTGTCAATCTTCTGTTCAAGCTTCAAGTTCACAGCAACTACACTTCCTGCCTGAGACAATCGCCAGCAGTTCCGCTTTGATTCATTTTATTATAACTTACTTATTATAACGTACTTTATTTAACTTTATTATAACAGTACTGTATTTAACTCTATTATAATAGTACTTTATTTAACTTTATTATAACAGTACTGTATTTACTCTATTATAATGGTACTTTACCTAAATTTATTATAACAGTACTTTATGTAACTCGATTATAACAGTACTTTGACTTTATTATAACAGTACCTTATTTAACTTTATTATAACAGTACTTTATTTAACTCTATTATAACAGTACTTTGACTTTATTATAAAGGTACCTTATTTAACTTTATTATAACAGTACTTTAACTTTATTATAACAGTACTTTATTCAACTCTATTATAACAGTACTTTGACTTTATTATAACAGTACCTTATTTAACTTTGTTATAACCGTACTTTAACTTTATTATAACAGTACTTTATTTAACTCTATTATAACAGTACTTTGACTTTATTATAACAGTACCTTATTTAACTTTATTATAACCGTACTTTAACTTTATTATAACAGTACTTTATTTAACTTAATTTTAACAGTACTCTATTTAACTCTATTATAACAGTACTTTGACTTTATTATAACAGTACCTTATTTAACTTTATTATAACTGTACTTTAACTTGATTGTAACAGTACTTTATTTAACTTAATTGTAACAGTACTTTATTTAACACTGTTATAACAGTACTTTGACTTTATTATAACAGTGCCTTATTTAACTTTACTATAACAGAACTTTATTTAACTCTATTATAACAGTACTTTATTCAACTTTATTAAAACAATATTTTATTTTGTAGTTTAGTATTTTAGTAGGTTATATTAGTTTAGAGGAGATTTCAAGATATATATTGTGTATTGCGATATAGCATAAAAATATTGTGATATTATTTATAGACCATATCACCAAGCCCTATGTATTGATCAGTACTAAATTATGGAGGAGCCCTATAAACTGATTCTAATAACTGATTCTTCTATTACATACATACATACATACATACAAGTTTAACAGACTTGTCAACCCTGACAAGAATTCTGTTTCAAGGGGGAAAAAAACACATTTTGTGGGTACATTTGTATAAGGTTTTTGGTTTGGCTGTGCAGGAGTGTGTTTGTGTGAGTGAGAGAGAGGGAACAGTTGCGTGATTGTGTGTGTTGGTGTTATGACAAAATAGAGCATTTGTTCTGATGATAATGTGCTGTTTCACACTAATGTAGAAGTGTAGCGAATTGCAAAGGAAAAAATGCTAAGCATCTGAATTCATTTTCAGACCGAACTATTCACACTATTCTCATTCCACATTTTTGACTTTGGCATTTTGTGCAGCAAGAGCAACAAAGACGGCATATTTCCTATTAAGAAGGAGAAAGAGAAACACAGAGCATTTGAAGTTTTTTGTGAACAGTTCTGAAATAAATTCATGATGACAATGGGCCTGTTCAGATCTTTTGCAGAAATGCTATACTAACAAGATTAATTGAACAGTCTCCTACACAATACAGAGCATAGAGCAAATATTTCAGAGACATTGATATGTTGAAGTTATCTGCTAGTAATATCATTTGTCGTCATCATTTTCACGCAAACGGTTTATAGCCATGTGAAAGCAATCACAATATTAATTGTTAATTAATTATTGATTAACTATTTACTTTTCCTCCTCAGAGCTTTCAAACAATCTGTGGATTTATATGTTTAATTTGAATATAAGAAAATGAGCTTTGATCAAGACTGATGAAATCAGAATGATGAATTTTATTTTGCATCATTTAACACTGTGACCTTTAAAGTGGTTTGATGACAATACATTATCTATACCGATCCTCGTCAATGTCAGCAGAAAAAAAGGTTCTTCATAAACTGTATCCTTAATGCTGATGCTTTTCTGTGCTTTATAAAATGTCTTCAAGGTTTGGAAACATTGCAGCAAAACAGCACACATTAACACTCTAGAGCTATTTGTGGATGTACACAAATAAAAACACAACAGTAACAGTGTTTCTAACAAAAGCAGCCACCCAGCAAAGAAACACACAACCAAAATATGTGTGTGTGTGTGTGTGTGTATTTGTGAGTGTTAAAAGGTCATTGCCACCCTACACTGAAAGTGTGAGCCTCTGCTGCTGGCTGACTGGTTACATTAGCATACAAACACACACACACACACACACACACACACACACACACACTGTGCGGTGTGTTTCAGGACATTTGTGTGTGTCTCTTACTGGCTGGTTGGTTACATTAAAAACAGGCTCATTGGTGCCCACCCAGGCTTGAACACTAGTATGTGTATGTACTGTACTGTGTATGTGTGTGTGGTTGTGTGTGTGTGTGTGCGCAAAATCTTCCATGCCATGCTCTCAGCCCAGTGACTCAAGTGCACATGGGAACATGGAGAGTGATAGATGGTGTGGACCATCATGAACATACATTTTCATGTGCAAATGCATGTAGCAGAGAGCACTTCACTACATCTTCAACATTTATCACCTTTAACCTCTGCATTCTGCACTTTTCTCTTTCATCCTTTGTCAGTCTCTTCTCTCACTTTCCTGCTGTCTCTTTAATATGTGAACATCACCCACACTGTCGTCTGCCCTTGACTGTAGAGCTTTTTTCAGTAAAAAGAATTCTTCCTGGGCACTGTGAAGAAAATATACTCCCTACATATAACATTTTGTCAAATGTAGATGATATTCGGATGTTTTTCTTGTTCTTGTATGGGTTCCTTCCAGTTGCCTTCCAGTTTGTGGTTTGAGCACCATTTATTTTAGAGGACTTGATAGTCAATTGTTGAACTCCAAGGACTCATTACAGAATAGAATATCTTACGGCCAGCTGTGGCTCAGCAGGTTTAGTGGGTCATGCACTTCTAGCATGGTTGGCGATTCAATTCACTACCTCTTCCTATGTCTCAACGGTTTGTGTCTCAGTGGTTAGGCCAGTGCCTTGTATGGTAGCTCGCTGCCCTCAGCGTGTTTGTGTGAATGGGTGAATGACCCATTCACCATTAAGTTAGGGAATACGTGTTGTATTGACTTTTGAGCAATGCTATAGGTATTTCAACCAGCCCCACCTTAAAGTCCCCCTCCGCTCAAAAATAGATTTTTCTTCTTGTTCCTACAGTCGAATGTGTCAACTTCACTGTACAGAATGATGTACGTGCAGAGTCTGGCAGTGGAAAGCTGTTTTCATATTGATCTGTTGAAAGTGTGAAGCTTCTCTGAGCTCACTGAAAATGATATTTTAAGGGGTGGGCGTATGGACATGATTTGTGACATCACACATAGTTTGGAAGCCAATCCTGGTCCAATATTCAACTTACAATTTCAACTTGAAGCCTCTGGTTCACATAGTAGTAGGAGAAATCTTGTGTCCAACATTTAAAATTTAGAAATGGAATATATTTGCATATGATTAGATTTTGGAATTTTTAATGAGGGAAAGGGAGATGTTGTAATTTTAAGAATTTGAACAAGATAATTGACCTGATTGATAATTTTGTGGAAAAACCATATCAGACACACATTATTATTTAAAGTAGAGTATTTAATATACACCTTGAAACATGTCTGGAGGGGATCTTTAAGTATTGAAGGGAAACCCATGGAAAACCTACCTACCTATATATTTTTTAAAAAGAGACACAATCTAATCCAATCTAATCTACCTAAGTATAAAAAGTATACGTAATCCAAAATATGGTCGACCCAAACAGACCCAAATAGAGCACATCAACTCTGGTAGTCCCATGATGTTCCCCCAGTTAATGAACAGCTGTGGTTGAAAAGAGTAGCATTAACTTTTTCTGCTGTTATGATTTTGACGCACCACATGATCAGAGCTGATAGCCTGCTCAGATCCACTTTACTTTAAATGACACTCAGTAAGAGGTGACACATCTACTGCATGCAGCTCTTAACAGTAGAGTTATTTATGGACAGCAGGGACATGGGCTGGTAGGTAGGAAGCTATATTTCTTGAACTCACTTGTTATTAAGCCATTGTTTAGGTCAAACAATAAGTAGATTGTTCTCTACTGTTTAGTATCTCATTCAGACTGACACTGTGTCAAACCAATGGTGGTTGTCTATCTGAACGGGTCATCATACGTCAGACAACCCAAGTGTATGACGTAGGTTGGACGCTGCTCAGCTTTGGTGAACTGAATGGAGGCTGAAGACGTTTCTGTTCTGCCTATTATTAAATCAAATAATTCATTTTTTTACACTGCAGTGTAACTTTTATTTTTGTATTCTATTTTAGCTTGCTTTTATTTTCTATTCTCTTATCTCTTTAATGACTGTTTTAATTGTATTTGAGTGTCCTTTTATGGTGTGTTTCTTTTGCACTTCATCTCAGTGCTTTCAATGTTTTATGTCAAGCACCTTGAATTGCCTTGTTGCTGAAATGTGCTATATAATTGTGTTTCTATCAGGGATAGAAATTAATTTAATGATACTGACACACTGTTATTTAACTGACTACTCAAGAAGACACAGGGAGAGAGAAAGGAAAAAGAAAGAGAGGAGAGAAAGAGAAATATAAAGCACACGTGTGGGTGAGTGAGCACATGTTATGGACAGATGGAGTGAAACTGAAACTTAATAATTTAAAGTAAGTCAGTGTAATTCTATGCTTTATCTGCCTTGAATCTAATGCCTGTAACAACAAGAAAAAAGGTGGTCTCCGTAATAATTTATGGAAAATATTCAAATCCAAGGCTGGTTTCTATCTCCCATCATTTTCAGTTTCAACTGTAGCCTTCATTCCTGCCTGCGTCACTTAAAGAACATATGGTATCTTTCTTCAGGCGGAAAATAATTCCTGCTGTAAAACACTGACTGCTTGCACAGAAATGTTTGACAGTGTGGCATCAGCAAACCTTGGTGGGCCAGGAGCTAACTGTAGGGCATAACTTAGTACATAAAGGTGTACTCAGGAGAGGGGTACCTAGCTCATTGGAAAATGAAGCTGTATTATCGGGGTGATATTCTGTGCCCTTTGGATGGACTGGCAAGGCTTTTCTTTTCAGCTGTTTTCTATGGGTGTTGGTGGTGTAGGAAAATGGTTGACAATCCCCTGTGGGAGTTCCAGATGGCAGGAGAGGCAGGTCAATTACAGCCTGACCGCAGCAGTGGGCTCACGTTGACCTGCACAAAGACAGTCGGTAGACTCAGCAAAGGTTAGAGCCCCCCAGTGGCAGACAACAGTGGGAAGCTGGAGTATGGCGACAGTGAGGGCTGTTTTGGCATGTGAGCGACCCCGGCATCAGACGTTTGCTGTCTGTCAGCAATGCAAGTTGAGGTAGTTGTGGTAGCTCAGTGTAGCTAGTAGTTGACAGTGTGTGAGTGGATCATGGATATATTGTAAGAGCTGGATAGGCTCCGCCGCTCAGCCTTGCAGCCAGTTTTTCCCAGTGGTCATTTGTGGTATTGCAGCAAAAAATCCCCCTGTGGCCCAGAAAGCATTTTCCCCCATAGACCACCATTGCAAAAGACACGTCTGTGAAACTGTTGACAGGACACCTTGGACTGCAAACAACGTCAATTATGACTCTTTCTATTACGAATTTTTGATCCATGGAGCTTATATATATGTAACTGTCTTCAAGCAAAAAAAACGATTTAAAAATCTGTGACATCATCACAAGTTAAAGTCTATGGGCTGAGTCGGAGCTCGCAGGTGGAGCTGGCGGGGTAAACACTACTGCGCATATTAAGTAGGCTGCACAACACGGAAGCAAACCTGGAAGCTAGAAACTTTTTTGGCGTATGCGCCAGGCGAGCAGTTTTTATTGGACTGAATAGGTGCCATTTTTGGTGCGGTATCCAGCTTTTTCTCAGAGGCCTTTGTCCTTCCATGTGAATAGTGCTTGGCAATATCCAAGTCTGGGACCATGTATTTTATACAAAATCTAAGTGAAAGTGAAATTGAGGTTATTCATGACATGACATCAGCTTTTCTACAGAAAGTGTACCCTCTCCTCCAACTTTGTTTCTTCTATGTGCAGGGCTACCAAGTTTCCACTTCAGCTTGGAGTGAGGAATTTGTTTGCGTGGGTGGAGAGCGGGAGAGTCAAGAAACAGCCACCTGCACTAGTCTAGATTAGTTAGATTGACGGTGTTATCAAAACCAAGAATGCATCAAAAACCGTATAGCCTATAGTTGGGTGGATTTAGGATAGGAACAGAGCGTCCCCGTAACCATAGTAACTCATTCTTACTCCTCCTCACTCCTCACGAGAGGAGAGGAAAAGATGCTGTGCTGCTGCCAGAAGAGTCGCTGACTGAGATTACTCTGAGCAGCATGCATAGGCATAAATAACAATATAATAGATTTGTATATATTTCTCACTTTCCTCCGATGGTCTGAATAACTGGTTGCTGCATAGTGCTGCTGTTGCACTGTTCTGCTCTGTCTTGTCTGTTTTTGCGCTGCGAGTATCCTCTTTTCATGCCGTCATGTTATTAGTTATGAATTTGCTTTTCACTGTGTGAAAAAAACAGATGTGTGGCGTGAGAGTGTGTGAAAAGTGTTAGTTGCGTGAGTGTCATGGTCAGTGCGTGACTTGGCAGCGCTTTATGTGTATTATAGGGGTATAACAGTACGCAAAATTCATGGTTTGGTATGTACCTCGGTTTTGGGGTCATAGTTTGGTATAATGTCGGTACAGCAGAAAAGAAAGAAAGGTAGAAAATAACACTTTGGTCCTTTATTTTGAAAAATGTAATTCAATGGCTCATTGGCTAAAACTATTACTGAAACAGTTTAGTTGCTGCAGTGGAAACTATTATTGACACAGTTTAGTTTTACTGCAGTGGAAAAGGAAAACAGGATGTTGCTGTTCACAAACCTTCAATTCCAAGCACATTTTTCCCCTCCACCCAGCTTTGTTTACATGCTGCATGCATCTAAGAAAACACATGTCAACACTTGAAAGCCTCTTTACATGTATACAGAAGCACACACACAATCAGTGGCTTAAGCAGTGAAGATGTTCCTGGTGTTCCCTCTCTTATCTATTCAGCCACATTATCCAGCATTCACTGGGTCTGTATGTGTGTGTGTCTGTGTGCGTACTCTTTATTAGTCATTACGTGGACATGTGATGATTAACACCGTGTCTACACTGAAAGCATCTCAGCCTTGTTTTTCAGTCGTTCGTGTCACGTGTGTCTGACAGAACCGTACGCCTCTATGTTAATCAATAAAGCTGTGTACACAGCCATATTTTTAGGGTTAACGCGTAACTACAGTCATTGTTTGTTGGGCTCTGAGCACTTCCTACACTCAACACTGTCCTTGAATGCCTCCCGTATAGAAACACAGACGGAGCACTCGCTGCTGCTGCTGCTCTGCTGGACATGCTGCTCACGCTACGCTTTCTGTGTAGACACCTTAGGCTGTATATAGAGATGGACGACATGACAGCTCCCCAAAAAGTGAAGCCAAAATATCTTGATTGCCCTCTGGTGGCTGGCTATAGTATAGATCATAAGTCCCTCCAGGTTAGCGGATGGGACATGAGCCAAACTAAAAAATCAAAAAAGTTTTTAAAAAGTTCACATCAAATAAATTTTTTCCTAAGACGGTTTCTGTCATTTTAGGTATTTCTTATCATGCTGATGTTTGTTTAAGTGCTCATGTTTCTGATAAGTTTTAATTAGTTATTGGACGATATAAAAAGGGGCTGTGACGTCGTGATTGACGGCTATGTGTCAGATGGAGGCACAGCTTAGGGGGTGTGTCCCTTGGGCCGTCACCCCGCCGCCTGACTCTACTGCACAGACTCTGAATGCAAATGACATCACACAAGCAAGATGGCAGCTCTTGGAAAAGAGATTTTTTGGCACTTTTGCATAGCGGCATGAAGCAGAGACACGTCGTTCATATTTATATATAAGCGTGGGAATGTTTAGAATGTTTTTTTTCTTTTCTTTTAGGAGGTTGGGGGATTACTGTCACTTCATTAATTTGAGATCAAATTCAGTGTCTTCTGTTTCATGGACTTTGCATCAATATGTTTCTATGACTTCTTGTAAATGTAAACTGCATCCCCGAGTCTGTTTTTATTTTCCCTTGCACACTTTCATAGTCAGCCATTTAAATCACACAAATCATATACTGTCTATATGTTGTGAACTTACAAAGTAAAGCTGCAGTAATCAAGGCCCCCAGTTTTACCTTGAGATTTCTGGTGTCTGTGCTTTGGTAAACACCTTCGGATGCACAGCAATGCAAAATTGATCAAACAAACAAAGATGAATTTCCCTACAGGGATTAATAAAGTGCAAATCTCCCTTTCACCAAACTTCACCTTAAAATAAATCAAAGGTGAGCCTTGCATAAAGGTTAAATGGTATCCCCGAAGAAAAAATGCTGTTGTAACAAAATTAAACATGTTGTTTGCATGCTAAATAACAAAATCATACATGAGGTGCTTGTAATGTGTTTCAGAGTTTTATTTACAAGGAACACAAGCCTGTCTACTGCCTTTGGCTTGAGGCATGCCCTGTAGACACACACACACACACACACTAAAAAGCCTCTCTGACGGGGCACTTGTAGCAGGGATAGAGAGGTATTTCTTGGCCAGATTACTGAGCCTTGGGAGGTTTGCTGTTGCACTTCCACCAGTGAAGTGGATCAGTGTCTTGGTCCGTGTCAGGGGACAACAAGTAGGTTGCCAGCTCAGTTTCAATTTTGTCTGCCTCTGACTGGGAGGAATATGGCACTTTCTTCTTGAAGAAGCTTGCTAAAATTGCTCTGTGACAGCTCTTCTCTTAATTTTTTCCACCTTGTCAAGGTCAATGTAAGTTGTCTGGCACCTAGAGTCTATCAGTGGCCATGTCCAAGAGTTCATCTGTGACAGGGTCAATGTATTTGTCATTAAGGTACCCCGGTATGTTTTTTTTTGTGTGTGTGTGTGTGTGTGTGTGAGCTCAGTGTCTTCTTCCTCTGGCTGTAGGACACTGCTTCTGAACACATGGAGCACCGGTTTGATGTAGGAGAGAGGTGCCTGCTTTTCTTCTCTGACCCCAGGACATTGACAGAGGCTTTCTCCTGTTTCAGGACTGGCTCTATCATCTTTTGCCTTGAACCCCACCTGGTTGGGGACTCTTTGATAAGCTGATGAGTGGGTAGACTGAGCTCAGCCTGTACTACAGCCATCTCTCTTCTTTTTTTTTTCCAACTGAAGGAAAAAGCATTGACAACCTTTTTACAAACCCCAATGGCATGTTCAATCCGTGAGTCCCTCACACTATTCTCTGTATAAAATAAAAGAAAGAAGAAACAAACAGTCAATACTGTAACATAGACCACATACCACGTCTTTATTTCTGTTCGAAAAATTGTTTCACCTTTCAAAATGGTATTGATGCATACAAAGGACTCTGACACATACACACGCATGCACATATACACAGTTTATGTGTGTTATATATAATGTGTGCATTTTGTGGGAATATGTAAACATTTGATTTAAAATTAAAAAAATAAAAAAATATTTCATAAAAGTCTTAAGTCTCTTCAGTAAAATAACTTTCACTTTAACTAGTAAATTAACTAAGTGTAAGTAATAAAAAATGTTCTGTTGTTAACAACTTCAGCAAATTACTTTTGTGTGGAAGCTCATATGTGTGGTTGATTGTATTGGGCATGTGAATGAACCCAGGCTTTTCATTATATATATGTATATACAGGCATCATATCCTTGGCAAGGTCCCTTCTTTTCATATGGGATACTATGGCAACATGATTGGGGCCAATGTTACCTGCTTTTTAGCTGGTGATTTAGGGCTGTTGCTGTCTTGTGCAACCCACAGCGCCACATACTTGTCCCACTCGGCCGTGGGCCTCTGTTTGAGATTCTGGAATAAATAATTTATTCTGCTGCCTTTAGTTGCCACAGACTTTAGACAAACTTTACAGCAGACATTGGTTTGCTCGAGGTCGGACGCTGCAAAACCAGGCCACTTCCGGACAACTGACTGAGACAGTGCCTTTTTTGGGAATAAATTCCTCACTTTTATTAGCACATGCTGCCATGTTGATATCTTACCTTGTCAGAAGAGAACTCTCGGGGAGGAGGGGGGTGAGGGGGGGATTTTCATTTTTAAACATCATCCTAAAACATATGTTTGAACCTCAGTGTTTTGTTCACGCTGGAGATGAAGAGAGGCTGTTTTCCTAATGTCTCTTTCGGAGTTGGAGTTACAGAAAGGTCAGCCTCTGAAACATTTCTGTCTGTTAAAACAGACACAAATCTGGTGGAGACAGATACATCATTAGTCTAGTATTTTTGTGTTTCAGTTATCTTTATAGCCTTTATATGTCTCTGCCTCTGTGTGTTTGTGTGTTATGATCTGCTGATTTGAAATGTGTTCTGGTGTTGGCACAAAGAGCAGAAATGTGTGAAATTTGCCTGGGTGTTAGCACAAATAAATACCAAGGCGCAGCACTGACAGATAGACACAGAGAAAAGCAATGTATAGATGGACGAGGCAGTAACTCAAAGGAATGTGGCTTACACCCAGTGCACTAAGGACAGAACCAAGTCAGAGTTGAGATCAAGAAGTCAAATAGTCCGAATACATATTAGGCAAGTTTCTGCTGTGAGAAACTGGGCATCCAGCTTGTTCTAAAAACACCACTGCCACATGATTCCAGTCTGTATTAAGATTCAAGATTCAAGATTTAGTTTATTATCATTTTCTTGTGTATTTGCACAGAGAAAAAAAACCAAAATGCTGTTCCTCCCAGCCCACAGCAGTGCAACAACAACAGAAAGGATAAAAGAAAGTACGTCTCAGTAGGCAGCATGATTATTGGAACTACTGGTTTAGCCTAGCTTGCACTCCTGCGCGCTTGCCCAGCTTCCCCGTCCTGTCACACCGCTTTTCCTCTATGGTGCAGCTTACAGGCAAGGCCGTGGTCTCCTTTGAGCCCACTGGATGTTAGCAGACCAAGCATGCTCAGCTGATTTAGCTCCCAGCCAGTATTTCTCGTAGCAAATGTCATCTGTTACAAATGTCCAAAAGAAACTGACGATCATAGTTCCCTCGCACTCCACACGATGACACAGATGTAGACGTAGACATGGACAAAGACACTGCATAGTTGGAACTAGGAGAGGACGCCACAAAGGTCAGCCACACCGCCATCACACCAGTTCATGGAGAGAGAGAGAGAGAGAGAGAGAGAGAGAGAGAATACCACCAACAAGGACTCCTTCATTTCTCTTCTTGTCTTCACAAAATAACTCTTCTGTTAGCTTCCTCAGTGCAGTTTCTCCTTTGGAATGGTGGTAACAGTGGCAGTTGGGTGACACCCAGCCATCTGTTTTGATTTCAAAAAATATATCCAAAGATGATATTTCCTCTTCTGTTTTTACTGATCTGATTAATGCCGTTACCTCTTCTTTAGAGTCTTTTCTGAAGATTATTTGAAGGTTATTTTGCAAAATGTCCCACTTTTTAGGTCCAAGTTTGAGACGTATTCAGGAGCTCATCTCTAGTGCAGCCACTCTCTCTCATAGAACCTAGAGAACATATCTCATTTCTGTGAGTATGTGGCTACCTGAGTGTAGCAGAGATTTATCTGCAGCTATTTTTAATTTAGAAGTAACCTCAAAAAAGAAGCACCAACGCATTTGAGTTTCTGTTTAGTTTCATTTTTTACTCTCTTGTGCTGTGCCTTTTTTATCGCTTTTTGTTGCTTTTTTACTTGACATACTACTACTTACTACTTTCAGCTCGGAGGAAAATGGGCAAGTGCTTGATTTATGTGTTGGTTAGGGGAGAAATAGAAAGAGAAAAAAATGAGTTCTCACCAGAAACAAAACATAGATGATTTTTTGAACTTGCAAAAATGCTGCATGTCATGTAATGTGATACCCCATGTCAACAAATGGGACATACAGTAGCTTCAGACTAAATATTAAGAATCTAGTTTCTCTTGAAATTCATGGCAGTCTGAACCTTTCATGAAATTGCTTCTCAGACATAAATACAACAGGTTAGAACTTATTTTTCTTCCTGAACATGAGTGTTTTAAGTAACTGCTGCAATGGCTTCAACTTGGCCAGAAAGGCTTTTCGTACAGGCAAGAAAACAGTGGGAACTGCTAACAAGGCGATCACTGAGTTAGAGAAAAGAGGCAGTACTGCACTACAGCTACCTCGCCTCTAGTTTCTTCATCAGATGAAGACTGAGACGTCATGCCTTCAAATTTGAATAAATTCTGCATTTTTGACCTTAAAGTGTTGCACCTTGTTTTATCATATTGGAAAGAATATAGTTTTTATTGAAACACTCAGCCTTAGAATTAGGCATTAATAGTATTGGCAGCACTGGGCTTACATACTAGAATCAGTAGGGTTTGCACATTTCTTACTGACATGTTTGCTTGTGTTTTTTAGCACTGTATACTGCTGGATGACCCTGAATGACACCTGATGCTTCATCGTAAGGCTGCCTTCTGCATCACACCTCCCAGCACAGGTACTGCATACACACACACATACAGACACGCTATGAAACGGCTTGCAAAGAACTACAGTTGCCAAATAGGCCAATGTGCTTCCATGTGTGTGTGTTTGTGTGCACGCAGCCCACTCATGTCCTGAGGACAACTGGCTGAGTTCAGCTCTTTAGACCGTATTGGCTCTCATTTGTTGCACAGGGAATTGGTGGAACTCCCAGGAAGTAGCGTATTAAGCCATAAACACCCAACACACAGAGCCGGAGCACATTATTCAATTTTCATTTCATTCATGCTTTACTCTGTCAGCCGGCTAAAAGCTGCTGCTTATCACCACTGTTCTGGACACAACGAGCGAGGGGAAAGAGAGGCGGAGGATGTCTGAAAATTTTGATAAACAATTTTGTTTTGTTTGTTTTTGTGTTGGTTTTATTTGCATATTTCGCAGTGCAGAGCTCTAGCCGTTATTTCACAACTTGAGTAGAGGTATGTGTTTATAATCTGGCAAAAAGGCTCTAAATACATTTCCAAATGGATTAGTTGAGAATTATTTGGCACAGTTTTATCAGTTTCTGAGCAATGTTCAGATTCTTAAATGTTTACATTACAGTTTATTACACTTTTACATGACTTGTTATTGTGGATTTGCTGTAGAGTACACCTCATAATACAAATTGTCAAACTGATAAACTGAGTTATGTTATAGGCTGACTATGAAGTTAAAATTCTGCTGGTGATTGTTTGCTTTATGATGATAACTGACTAAATCTCTCAGGGCCGTTACTGATCCCTCCACATCTGCATTGCTGCATTATTCCTTTATACAGTGTTACACTTATGTGATACACTTTTGCATCCACATATCAAATTGATTCCTAGTAATAAATACGGCAGCAATAATAAATGAGTGGAGCAAATGTAAACTTTGTAAAGGACATTTGCAAAATAATCTTTGTCCCAAGGACAATATATTCTTCTCTTGATTTTGATCTTTTTATGTTGTGTTTGAGGGAAAGTATGAGGCTTTAGAGCTATGAAAAGGAATATTAAAGGAAGGTCTTTTTTTCTCACATCTGTTGAACTGAAACATTTCAAGTGTCTTTTGTTATCCTTTTCTCTTTTTTTTTTCTCGTCTCCTCTCATGTCCCTGCTCCCCCTCTTCTCTTGCTCTTTTGCAGACAGCTCTTTGGGTTATAAAAAACCACCATGATATATGATGTTGTCTGACCAGAACACTAAAAAGTCCCTCAGCGTTTTAAAAAGCACAGTATGCTCTGACTTACATACATACACACACCAACAAAAACACACACAGTGATTTTAGAATAATGTCCACATCAACAGTTTTTCAGTTTGTTCGATCTACTTTTCTCTTCCACTAAAATCCCAAGTGGGTAGGTTGGCATTTTACGCTGGATAACGACACACACACACACACACACACACACACACACACACACACACACACACACACACACGCACACACAAACTTATATACATGTATAAGCACATGTTCAACACACATACATACGTACACAGTACTGGCAAGATGTTCTATTTGAAATTTGTGGTTTTCTATTCAAAATGTTTTGTGAAAGTGGCACACTATACATTTTTTTCCATTTTACTTAAGTTTTTTGGGGTTGAGGCTTAGACCGAAGTTTAGTTATGTTTTTGTTTAATTAGGGTAGGCATTAGGTGAAAGTTCCACCTTCTTTACTGTACAAAACTGCCCCTGCTAAACCATTCCATACATCAGGCAAAAACCTGACCTTTGTGTCTGTCCAGAAAGCTATAAATCATAGCCATTAATCATAGCTTTCCATTAAAAAATCACATCGTGATGTCAGATTTAAATCAATAGTGGAGGGATTTGGGGGAAAACATAGCTAGTGAAAATACATGAAATTAATATTATGTATTAATAATCATTCTCTGAGGTTTTGATCAGTAATTATGGCTAGTTTAGGCATTTTTGTCAAACAAGCAGAAACACTGTCAGTAAGTAGACGTGATAAGACGATAAGAAGCTTTTGCAAACAGCCAGATGAACACACCCAACCTCATGATATGTGTACTGGTAAACACTGTAGGACAGGCTGTGTGAGCAGCATGATGCTAATTTCCCTGTTACACATAAATGAGTCTCCCAATACTCATTTAATTCTGATCAAGTTGAGCACAAACATCTACATGAAGTTCCTTCCTATATACAGCAGCTTTTACTACTCTGCACTGTTTTTGCTCTGACTCATATAATGGATTGTCCAGTGGAATGAATCTTGCAGTGCAGGACTGTACGTGGGTGTAAAGCTGTTCGTATTTCAGCGGCTCGTCCTGTGTTTACCTATGTACAGAGAGACAAATTACTGTCATTTCTGGTTGATGTGGCAGTAAATGAGTATAGAATCCTGAAAGCTAGCGGAGCTTTTGTGATAGCATGGTGTTTTACTCTGGAATAGGTATTTGCTACATTAACACTGACACTTGAGTGTAGAAATCTGCATTGCAGAAGATAAACAACAAAGAAAGTATCCTGTGGTTTTCCATAATGGATTGAAGGACTGCAGCGTTTGATTTCATAGAACAGTGTATCGTAAATGTGCCTCCCATCTTTAGGTTCCATCTGAAGAATGCATTCATTTTTTAGTGTGAGAAAACAGAACTACATGAGTAAAATATATATTTGTTTGTTTTTTCTAAATTGTGTTCTTTTTTTATATGCATTTATGTGGCAGATGCCAACTACATCAACTATTCCTTTTACTTGTATGTTCTTCACATATACTTCCTTTTAGATTCCAAACACTTGCTTTCCTTTAAGGGTCAGTGTTGATATCACATTATCACTGAACTACTGTAACAGTTATAGTGAATAATGCTTGACATGGTGAAGCTAGGGCAGATACCTCATGGCCTCAGAGTTGACCTGGATGACAAAGAAGTGGCCTGCTAACATTTGGTGTTGGTCATTTGTTGACAAGTTTTAAAGGCAAGAAAGATGAGTGCAATAAAAAACTTAATGAGTGTTTCGAGGGTGAATAGACCTTTTACCTTGTTCTTTATGACACAACAGCATAAACCATAAAATACACAGCCTACTTGTCAACTATTTCCTCTACTTTAAGCTCTTTGCTTTGAGTACATTTCAGCCGACCGTTACCCCCTAATCCACTTTACTCTCTCCTCACTTCCTGACTTGGGCCCTGAGGTTGGCCCTGAGGGAGCATAAAAGCCAATCAAGTGACTTTAACTGTAGGGAGGTGGTTCCTAGGGAATCATAAAGACCAATAAAATTGCCAGGAAATATAGGAGAAAAATGAGGAATCCTCCCGTTAGGTGTTAATCACTGCCCTCTTTCTGTCACTGCTTTTTCACATGTGCTTTCTCTCATGCACGCACACGGGGATGTAAATATAGGTGGTGCAGGCAGTATGGTTGCGCTGGGGCCCCTGGAATTGGGGGGGGGGAGGCAGCGAACGGGCCCTTGTGAGTGATTCAGATTGCCACCCCTGAAATACATCTGTGTTCAAAGAAGAACTATGTTTGAAAAGTGTTTGTTTGTTCTTTTTTTTGTTTGTTTGTTGTTGTTTTTTTGGTAAAATAATCTGTAGAAATCTATAACATAATTATATGCTTATTCTACATAAACTATACAAGCTATAAACAAAATATTAACTATGACTATAAAAAAACATTCAATTAAATGAATAATTTCTTATTTTCTTTGGCATTTTTGTCATGTACAGATATGCAGTGATGATAGCTGGGTAATCTGAAGGTCAAGACTGACAAGCTGAGCACATCTGCAAGCCGAGCAAGCAGTCATTCCTTTCAAAGATAAAAGCCGCAGTAAGAAAAGACAAGAGAGAAAAGAACAGGAGGAGAAGGTAGCAAAGCTCCCCTAAATTACATTCCTTTGGCTTTTTTATAAACAGTCATCAGCATGGACGACCCCCCTCCCAGCAGCAATGCAGCAGTTCAGCTGCCATCAGTAGTGTGTCCACAACCATTAGTCCTACATGATCGTAACGTTAGGCTATAGTTAGATAAACATTTCAAGAGAAGTGATTGACGGTCACGGTCTGATTGACGGTTAATTATTACATGATTAAGAAAGCAACCTTGAACAAAATACTTTGTTACTGTGCTCAAAATACTGTTCAAATGATTTACACCATGACATTACACATGTGCGACAGAGGATTTTGAATTGCAGTAATGACACATCAGCACATTTGATTGATTTGATCAAATTGATTTGATTGTTACTTCTTTGAAAGTTTACATCACCAGCAACAACGACATTTCTCCTGACATTTCAATCACGGAGATCAGCTGATGAAGGCATCTCTGTTCTGTGACGCTGACAGCAACAAGCAACTGATTAAACTGACTGCAGAAACAGTTTATCAATGTCAACAATAAACTTAACGCTAGCTTTAGTCAGCTATACATATTTACAGTAGTTTATAGGCTGGTTATCTAGCAACTCGCCTACATACCTCACCAATAACAGCTACAGTTATGTAAACAGCTGTAGTTGGTTGATTAGTTTGATCTGTTCATGTTAGCATGTGTCAGAGTGCTATCAATGGTCCTGATAGCTTTCTTTTTGACCTCTCTACTTTCCCAGTACAGCAGCCTAAGTGACTCATCCAATTGTAAAATCCAACACATTGTTGGTAAAATACATATACGCTTAATGGTGTGTGTGTATGTTTGTGTGTGTGTGTGTGTGTGCTTCATAACTAGTAACTAACTTACACTGGAGCCCGTCATAACTACCTTACGCCACTGTGCACACACACGCATGCTACTCCGTGGTTACCCTTGGTGCTTTGTTCCAGTATTTATCCGATAGATGTGAAGAGGGATGAGGATTATCTCAGCCATATTTTTCAATTGTTCCCTGATAACTTGTTGAGGAGGGGAAAGCCGTTACTCATTCACGTCCATGCTCAGATTCTACCAGCTGGTCCGGAGATTGAACCAGTGACCTTGTTTGTGTGTGTGTATGAGACAGAGAGAGGGACAGAGACAGGTTCCAGCACATAGGCAGTGCACTTAGTTTAACACACTTTGAACTCAGCAGTCTGTTTCTCTCCATCTATGTGTGTATGTGTGTGTGTGTTTTATCAGTTTTATAGCCCAATAACTTCAGATCATCCTTGAAAAAACTCAAATATATTTTGTTTCATCATTTTGAATAACACACACACACACACACACACACACACATACGGTGGCCAGATGGAAGTGCTGCACCCATGAAAAAAGTGTTACATCCTGACAGCTGATATTTTTGTGACTTTTCTGTCCTATGCTTTTTATTTATTCTCTTCATATTGTAAATACTGTAGCTGTGTAAATTACAGGGAGCAGACACAACAACAAAAACACCTGGTCCTAATAATACAATCCAAATCAATATCCCTGCAGCCTAGCCAACCATCCAACCAACCAAGCCAGCATCACTGATGGATGCTCTGTTGACCTGCAAGTACACCTATACATCAGTGCAGCAAGATGAGAAGTTAAAACACTGGATCAAACACTGGGAAAACATGATTTTCAGGGTAGCTAATAATGTGGTAGTTGAGACAGCTGAGCGAGGGCCATTGGTTCATCATTTTTGAGGTCAAACTTAGTGGTGATACTCATTTTTTACTCTCGACTAAATCAGAATTAGTGAGTCCCTGTGAATAAGACAAGCAGAGTTTTGATGTTAAATGCTGTAGTCATCCTTTTCCTTATAAGGTCACAGTAGTGGCCACATATCCACCTTGAGAAAGTCAAAATTTTCCACTATTTCACATCATAGTGGTGAGTAGAAAAAGTCTCTAATGCTTCTCATTGAAGCAGAGAATACTAAATTGTTGAAGAAGGATAATATTACCATACTTTTCTGGTGTTTATGGGTTTTGGTTTTACCTGCTCATTAAGTGGGGCAATACACTTTCAGTGACCACTTTTAAACCAGCTGAGATAAAAGCACTCTATCCATTTTTCTGTTCTCCCTGCATGCTGTATTTGTTTTATGTTCGAGTTTAGTTGAGGCACAACCACTGTTAGTGATATAGATACAGGAAAGTCTAGCCCAACATTTGTCTGTTTAAGTGAATGTACTACATACAGATTCAACTGCTATCTTGTTGAAGTAGTTTACACTCATACCCACAAACAGACTCATCCACACATACATGTTCACATACACAAAGGTAAGGACTCATGTATACATACTGTATATCTACACACTCAGCATGTCCAAATATACAGCAGTATTCTGTTGACTTTTTACATTTTATTTTGTGTGGCTTTGGTGATGCAATATGGAATTTGTCGGCAGTAATCACACAGCAGCGTGCCACTTTGGAGTGCAAGATTTGAGCTCGGTCTGTTTATTAACTCTAACCAAACCATGCACACATGAGGAGATCTTTCTCAAAAGCTTAAAAATCATATGATGATATGATGCAGATGATAGCCAAGATGATGTTGACATGCACTTTATCCATTAGGCAGGAAAACAAGATTTTACATTTTAACTCCACACGTGAGTTGATTTTGAAGTAACATTTAACAATAATTGTTACAGTACACTTGGCTGTGTTCCTCTGACAAGATAATTAGACTCTCATTCAATGATTTCCTGTAATTATTACATCCTTTCTACTTCAGTAACTGGATGGATTCACTGCAAAGAGTTGATTCATCCCGCAGAAAGACATGATTCATTTGAGGAAACAGTATACTGCTGCTTTCTGGACAATTCACTTATTGAATGGTGTTTCACGGTTCACTTGTATTGGCTCGCACATTTTTCTGGCATTTGTTCAGGATGAGTTGAATTTAATGAACCGTCTTATTTTTTTCTTCCTTTGACAAATGATCTTTGTTATGTGTTACTGGTGGTCAGATGATTCTTGCTTTTTTTCTCTGCTTGGATAAATGAGATATGTGCAATTTATATTTCTGCCTTGTTACTTTTTTTCCATTGCATACGTGTATGCACCATTGCTTGCACCCCACATTGTGTACTTCATCTGTCCGAAGACTTTTGGTACTCAGTCATACTAGAAATGTCCTCAAGTCCCAAGCTGACATTTTAAACCTTATTTCCACACATGGCACTCAAAGCCATGATATTAGATTGAAAACATTTTAGAATTGATGATGCAAGTGTTCATTTGCTAGGGGTAAATCCTAGACATAGCCTCGGAAACATGATATCAGGTGGGGGTGACTATTTACACCTTCCCACCCTTTTTTTTTTAGTTTATTAAACACTTGCAGCGATCACACCACTGCAGAAACAATAAGTGTGTCTCTCCATTAAGAGAGACGCTGTGCATTTACACACAAGGCTGTAACTTCATTGATTATATAAATCTCCCAACACACCGACAGGATCTGTCAGGATCTAATGGTAATGAATGTTCTGTGTTCTTCTACACATCCAAAAGGTCAGCTGTTACACACACACACAGTCCAGGTTCATAGAGTGAAATTGTTCCTGAGCTCCATCAGACCTGTCTCAAAAATGTTATTTCATAACCTCAAAGTTTAATTCTGTCTATGTTGATAACTACTGCTTCAATGTACCCTCGTATTTGCTGCAGTGACATTATTATGCACATTGAAACGTTTACAATCACTGAAAGCAACCTGTCTAATTGTTAAAGTAAATCGTTGAAGAAAACACTCATATCAGTACAACACACAATGAAGAAATAGTAAGCTTGCGCTGCACCACATAATGTAAAAAGCAATACAGAGACTGAAAGAGGTGGAGTGTAATGTGCACAATAAGCAGCTGTGTCACATTCCTGCTCTGTCAGGCTGCCGGAGACAATTCTAACCAGCAATATTCAATATTCATATCAACTAGAGCTGTCTCTGTATCATGATAAGCCTGAAAACCAGACTGAAACATTTCTATTTTGTTGTTTGAGTCAAGGATTTAATTTTGTATTGTGTTGTGTTTGTTGTGTGTTACTTGAGTGTGTTTGATTCCATTTAACACATCTCACATATTCATTCATTACAGAGAATAAAAAAACCTACCAAGACTACAGCAATCAAAGCCCTCTGTTAATGAACATCCAGCTAGTTATTAGCAAAGTCTCGTTAGCATATTGTTAATGTAATTGTATACTTAATTGCTAATTAGGAGGCTAATTGCTCATTGCATTGATTGGATGTATAATTGATGTGTGATGATTTTCTTAATACGGTTGTGTAGTGAGTGAGTTTACTGGGCAGGAGTGAGTGGGTGTTTTGATTTTTTTCATTGTTGACATTGTTTACAGTTGCATTATTTTCATTGTTAATCGCTGCAGGTAATGATTGGCTTTGTAAATTTATACATGATCATTGTTTTCTGCAATAGTTATTTGATATATTTTCACATCTGTCTATATAGTAGTTTGCATAGAACAAAGGATTCACAGGACACCTAACCGTGCATGTAATCTAGCACAATTTTATCATACTGATAACGTAGCTCCACTGTTTATTATTAATGTATTACTTTTCACTCTTTTTACACCATGTCAGAGCTACATTAAGTTATTATTTGCAAACAAAACATCATACTGCTGCTGCTTCACATTAAAAACTGTTGAAACATATGTAGGCTGTTGATGTGAAGCAGCCACAGTGAAAGCAATGTGTCTCTGCAGTTAGCGCTGCCAGGACTGACTTCAGGTTTGAACATTTCACCATGTATTTCTCTGCTTTGTGCTTTCCTGCTAAAGCATTGTACATATCCTTTAGGTGGAATATTACATCATGCTTTTTTCTTTAGATTTTCACTTTGATATATACTGTAATCTCTCTTTGAATCTTGTCACAAATGTGAGATTTCCACAAGGACTGAGAAGAGAAAATGGGACTAAGATTTTTTTCCCTCAACAAAGATCTTCTTTTATATCAGTGGCCACTCTTTCTTTCTATATCGTCCTTGCTCTCCATCTTGCTGACCTCCTCTTTACCTCCATTTTCTGTTTTCTCTTGTCATTTTTAGAGAACTGAAGACAGCTCTATGTGTATTATTTCTCTCACTTTATCTCTCTCCTCTGTTCTCTGTCTGCTAGCCCATCCCCATCACTCTTTGATGACAGATCTCACAACTGAGACACAAGTAAAAGGGGCCAACACATCATTTAGGACATCATTACCACCAGTTACCCCTTGCTCTGACATACCCACAGAGAAAGGGAGAAAGTAAACAGAAGTCTTCAGTCAACCTCACAGAGAGATGATGAGCGAGAAAGAGGTAAAAGGTGGGATGTTAGAGTGAAAGATGGAGTGAGGGGAGGAATAAGCAGAGAGAGGGGACATGGAGGGATTCAGAGAAAAATGGAAAGGTAGAGAGGGATTGAATGAAGCAACAGGTTTTTAACTTTCTCTTCCAGTGGGAAAGAACATATTCTATGTTAGACTAAGTTACATACAATTCTGCTTAATGCTTGTAGAATCTGTAGATGTTATCAAATCATTAACTTCAATCAAACATTACAATAGAAAAGCAAATTGATGTCGTCAGTTACATCTTTATATCTAAATTGCAGACTTACTGATGGTGGCTGAAAGAAAAAAAACAAACTTCAAAATGAACATTTTAATGCTTGTGATAGTCAACAGCCTTTTCATCATCCAAGTAGGTTCTCTGAGTTAATTCCCTGTTCTGAAAGCTTTATTATTCTTTCTGTCAGTTATGTTCTTGTTTTTTCCTTTAATTAAAATATTTTGTGACTTTATTCTGTTTGTACTTTTTTTGTTTCATACTCCCTGATCCTGATTAAATTTGTAATAACTTCCTTTGCCTTTCTTTTAAAAATGTTGACAGTGACAGTAGATGGCTGTTACCATGGGAACACTACTGTAAAATACAAAGCAGTTTAACAAACCCTCTACCATGTGTTATATTATTCTATATGTGTACACTAATGAGTGACAACTGGTAGAACCGAGATGAGTGACTGAAGTTTTTTGTGTTGGGTTGGACTCTTGGCTGCTTTTTGATATTTTCAGTGTTTCTGGATTTGAAGAACATTTCTCTTTTGTTCCTGCTGTTGTACTGTAAGTGTTTTGTCTCTGGGTTAGTTTCTGTATTATTTTTGATTATTCTCAAACATAATTATCATTGTCCTTCTGGGTCATAATATTTAATGTTTCTCTTTTTTTTTTTCTTTTTTTTACTCAGAACTTTGTTGAATAGAGTGATAAATGATCCGTAAAGCTCCCAGCTTGGTCCACTTGGGAGTTTCTATTGTTCTCCAACTCAGTAGTAGGTGCTGTGGACTAATCTACAGCAAGGTGCTGTAGAAGAAGAAGAAAGCAGGAACAACTGAGTGTTACGGCGCTTAGTCAAAAGTATGTACGTTGTTTCTACTTGTTCCTCTCGTCTTCATGAACACATTATCTATTATCAGTGCTTTTTGAAAGGAGGCAAGAGAAAAAGTGATTGGGTCGGAGGTCCCACATACCAGCAAGCCAATCATCAACAAATAGCCGCAAGCTGAATACTGAATATGAGTTGTGAAATTCAGGTTCGAGGGCGCATTTGCGTGTTTGTGGAGCCCACCGCATGAAGTATGCAACAGCCTTAAGTGCTTCTTTGCAACACATGCACATACATGCATGTACAAACACATTGCCTAATAGACAGTTTTGATGCGGTTAATGATAATGGTTCCTGATTACCTTGGTTAGCGAAACAAGACCTTTTGCTTTTGCTTTCCATTATCCTTAATGGAGAAACCTGCCAGGATGTTAAAGACTCATTTTCCCATAGTGCATTGTCACAGTCCATAATGGAAAATAAATGTAAAATGTGTTTACCTGTGTGTGTGTGTGTGTGTGTGTGTGTGTGTGTGTGTGTGTGTGTGTGTGTAATTGAATGAAAACATATCATTAATTAGCATGTGTAATGGTTGCTCGTAGATGACAGACTACATAATGATGTGTTTGGTTGGTTTGAGTGTGAGAGTGAGACTGTGTTTGATGACAGAGCATAGAAGTGTGTGTGTGCGTTTGTGTTAAATGTGTGCATGATGGAAACGTTTGCTTTTGACCTAGCACCAGCAGGGCAAGGCACACACACACACACACATACCTATACTGTATGTATTGAAAAGCACATCACCTCACACATACAATACTTATCTTTCTCTTCATCATGTGAGATTCTCCTCAAGTTCACGACTCTGCTTGTTTTGCTTGCAGGCACTCTGCCCTCATCACATTTATCACACTCCATTTCTTCTCTTATCACTTAATCACTACTTTTTTGTTTGGGTATGTATTGATTTCAGGTGGATTATGTAAAACCTGATTTTGATATTGAAATGAATTGCTGGTAAGGTGGCACCAGTGAGTGTTTGTGTGTGTCTAAACACACTGTTACAAATATAGGTCTTTTGCTTCATTGTTCCCAAGTGAGCAAGTGAAATTGACTTGTCACAATATGTTACTTTAGTTTCATCCGTCTATCACTCCATCTCTCTCTGCTTCAGTCCCTTTGTCCCTGATGTAGTTATACTACAATATACTGACAATTGATGAAATCTGTGTTTGGTTCTCTCTGTGAGTTTGTGTATGTATGTGTTTAAAAAAGCGCCACATGGGGAACCGGCATGCCAAATGCTGAGCCACAGGCAAGGCGCAAAACAACATAGGTCTCTTTTTCAGCGAATGCAGTTTTAGTGCTGCATTATTATTCCAGTGCAAACACAGTTGTAATGACATTTCGTTGGCCCCGAATCGGTTAGGTAATTTTCTAGCTCCAGATGAACCCATTTTTGCTGAGGTGGATGGAGTGGTAGTCCATTTTGCCATTATAGTGTGCTTCCGCAAAGAGAAATTCCCATGGCTTTAGTTGGCGGGTGTACACACAAAGACCTTTGAGTATGTTGAGTTTTCCTCAATTAATTTTGCCACCCATTTCAACATTTATTCAACTGCTGTGTCCTCTAAACCTCTGCTATAAATTTGTTGGGAGTTTTGTTCGAATACAATGCAAATTTGTTGCAACTGGTTATATTATGTAAGAACATTGAGGCCAAATAAGCAGTTGAATGAATTGATTTTGGAATTATTCAAAGGTAAACATTTGGTAAATAACAGAAAGTTCTCACTTAATCCAACCCCTGGAACAGGTTATTACATAACCTGCATCACCTCACTCACATGATGATCTAAATTCTTTTACACCCTGACATTTTTTATGTAACAAAATATTTGCAAATTAAATTAAAAAGAAAGAAAAAAGAAAACAGTGGTTCTGTTATCATAAGAGAGGCCCATCAATCAAACTCCAGTGGGAGCATTGTGTTGTTGTATCTTTAAGTAGCAACCATTTGGCCCTGGAGTGTAGTGACAGCTTGAACTGGGGGCTGTCAGCAGCAACACTGTAGCCTTTTAGCCCAGCGGAGCATGGCTAGCGAAGCACTCCTTTGGTTTTCATGGATGGATAGATGGATGGTAGAAATTATGTGCAGTGAAATGCCAACTGGGTTTGTCCTAGACCTGGCCCTTCAACATCTTTGCATAATGGCTCACTGCTAATGTTTTTTTTTCTGTCTCTCTGCAACCATGGCACATGAATAAAATGATTGTTCTGCAATTAATGATTTAAGTAAGGGTCCATGTTAATGCCATACTCTGATTATGATTGTATTGTTAAACTCTTAGGGAGAGTGAACTTCATTCAGGGGAGCTATACCAGTTTTAGACAATTGGCTTTCTTGTTTTGTGGAATATGATATACTGAAGCAAAAACAAACTTCATATTGATTTTTTATTATGTGTACATTCATGTGTACATTTTTTCATGTGGTGAAATGTTAAGGGGAAGGTTCACATTTAAGTCTTAAAATAATGTGCTCATATACCCATACCATCAATACCCATGTATTGAAAGTGTTTTTGCTTGCTGTGATAATTCCACAAATCAAGTGGGTATCTTTATAAGTTACAGTCTTCACTGAATTACAAGAAATCTCTTTTTGTTTTTCTGTCCTGAGTTGCAGTGGATGGATAATAACACAAAGAGGGAATTTCATACCAAAAAGACTGTAACTTTTGAAGATACTTGCTTGATTGGTCTAAAACAGAATAAGCATCACTTACATTTGAACTGCATTAGTGAAGGGTCTTTTAAAGGCCTATATGGACAAGAGGAGTGATTACAGCAAGGAAAAACAGTTTCAATGTACATATGAACACCTGACCTTTAAGATGGATGTGTTCTTGTTCTTTATTTGTGCATATAATAAAATAAAACAAAAGAGAAGAAACATACAAGAAAAAATTGCATTGCAAAATGCACAGGTGATAGCGACTGACATATATAAGAAATAAAAGAGGACCTAGTATTGAACCCTGTGGAAAACCACACTGTAGGTGGCTGTATAATGAGTTAGTTCCATTCCAAATGACACATTGTTTCCAGTGAAGCAGGCAGCTTTTACACCATTAAGTTCATTACCAATACCACCATGAGATGTTGCTTATTTAATAATATTATTATTATGATATTACAGTGTCAAAAGCTTTTGACAAATCAATAAATACTCCAATTGTAAATTCTTTGTTACCTAATACTGTAGCTATTCTGTCAGCTAATTGGACCAGTGCCATATAGCTAGGTAGAATGTTTTTCACAAAATCCCAATCCATTGTCATATAGTAACTTATTATCCTTTAAATATTTGACTTATCTATTTTACACAATTTTTTCAAGTATTTTGGAGAAACATGGTAATAAAGAAATTGGTCTATAATTTGAAAATAATGATGGCTTGTCAGCTTTAAATAATGGGATAACCTCAGCCCATTTCAGTTGGTCTGGTACAACACCTGTTTGAAGGGGAAAATGTGACGCAGTGGTTGTAGTTCAAACTTGATACAGTACTACATATTTTTTGCTCACTTACAGAAGAAAAAGTAAATGAAGGTAGATGGGGAATAGACTCTATATTAGAAGAACAAGTGGGTATAATGGAATTTTTTGCAGCCAGAGCAGAATTGGTTAGCAATTTCAGTGGGATCCTCTGTGATGGTATTATTAATATTAAATTTATTGTGGGGCTATTTTCAGAAGAGGGCTTATTTACAATCTCATTAATGATACTTCAGGGATTGGTTATACAGTCTTATGGTTTGTATTTCCTAGAGATACATTTTTTCAACTCTTAAGTCAACCAAGATTTACAAGCTTTAGGTTTGATGGCTTGATTTGACAATGATCCCACTTCCGGCATTGTCGGCGTCAGCGTTGTGTATACCCGTCAGAGGCTCTGTCATAACCTGAGAGTTTATCCAGTTTTTAAGCCAGTTTTTAAGCCACATTTAACGTCATATTTTCAGGTACTGGCTGTTTTTAACCATGATTTTTTAACTAGGAACAATGTTTTAATAATCAGGCGCTCACAGCCGGCCAAGGCAAGCGTAAATCCAGCTTGTTTTTAACATTTTTAGCACTGGGAGCTAATTCTGCAAGTATCTACAGTCGTCGGGTGCCACTACGTACTTCAGATGGCAAATTGAGGCCTAACCACCGCATTGGGTCCACTTGTTGGACCCGTGTTGGTAAGTTTCTGCTGCTTGTCTCCCTATAGTTCACAAATCGTTTCTGCTAAAGCCATACCAGCACTATGGGCTCCGACTGGAGCCCTTGCGTGTAAGTGCCTGCGACATCCCTGTCTGCGGAAACTAACATCCACTCCATTACTGGCTCTAAAGAGCTTGTCTCTAAAGAACTTTTATACAATTTTAGCCCTGTACTGGCCTCTTTTCTATTTCTTCTCCCCAATCACCACATCTACTATCCATGGCACCACTTACCTCCCTGTCCGGCTGTGTCAGCTGCGCTCGCCTGACTGAGAAGATTGTTGAGCTGGAAGGACGAATCTCCAAACTCTACCAAATCCACAAAGCTGAGAAGTTTATGGACACTATCGTCTTCGGTCCACCACAAACTGACACAGCCTGTGCCCAAGAGCCAGTTTCTACTGCCCCTCATCCTGCCACTGAGGTGGCTGGTGCTGCCTCTCCTCCAGTTCCTATCCTCGCACAGTTGTCTGCGGCTGCTGCTACTGCTGCTCCTCCTCTGGTTACCATCTCAGATGACTCTTGGACACGGCTTGGGGCTAGACCTAAAGCGTTGGTCAGCTCCACTCCATCCCACCAGGAGCCCTGGTCACTGGTCGGTGCTCACGGTATGAAAGGGGGGCGCTCCTTCCATGCGCCCTCTCAATACAACATCCAGCTGGAGAATAAGTACGACATCCTGGACCTACATGACTTCCCTCCTTTGGTTGCGGAGCCCCGGCCCTCTCCTCCTCCATCCCGTCTGCCTTCTCGTGGTTTCCGCAACTCTCTGTCACATCGAATCCCTCCACCTAGATGCTCCACTTGCACCGGGACTCGCCACTCCACACCACTCTTTACACTGGCGCCACATCGAGCTCCTGCCCACCGCTCAGTCCAGCCTGGACTATCCACCTCGCCACCACGGATGCAGTCTTCCCAACCGGTCCACTCCCCCACATCTACGCTCATCATTGGAGATTTAATTGTGAAGAACGTTAAAAGTAAATCTGCAGACATTTTGTTTTCCAGACACTAAGGTGTGCGATATTATGGAAAAAAATCCCCAGTATCCTGGCTGAAAACCCACTGGCCCAAAAAGTTGTAGGAGCAATTTGCCTGCCATCTTGAGAGAGACAAGCAGGCAGATAGCGGGAAAGTTGCTGCTGAAAACAAGCACCGAGACCTGGGGAGACATGAGAGCAGCTGCTCGCTAACAGCTAGTGTTACGTTTGTTTACAGCAGCAGGAGGGAGGACAGACGTCTCACTCTACTACTTTTTGCTGCTGCTCCCGGAGCAGACAGTCAGTTTATAATTGTAGCGTCCATTGTCTGAGTAAGTATTGATACCACGCTTGATACTTTACAAATTGGAGTTTTTTATTTGATAAATGTGGGCACTAATACACGAAAATGAAATAAATGGGTTTGTTTCTATAGAAAAAAGCAAAACTACGGTATGGGTGGTGGGTTCCGGTAACATCGACCACCGTGGCAAGCCTACTATCAAATATGCATTAACATTAAATATGCAGCCATGAGAGGTAACTGCAGTTTGCACTGCAGCAAACAGGAATGCCTGTCTCGTCTGTTGTATGTATGCCTTAAGCTGTCGCTTTTCTTTTTTCAACTTTTTTTATTGTTCAGCAATATACAGAAACTCCTCACTGTATTCAAACTGAAAACAGCCCTGTATAAAACAATACATGGTGCTTTGTTGGTGTGGGCATGTTTTGCCAGTGAGACAATGAAATATGTCCACTTGGAGTAACAGATTATTGCATTTTAAGGCTGATCAGAAAAACACTGCACCAGTGGTTTGTAATACTCACAGAGTGGATTTTACAACTCTGAAATGTTATCACACTACAACCATGTTTACTAGAGGGCACATGTGGAACATATCTGTGTTTGTGGACCTCCAAAAAAAGAAATGAATGGAACCGTGTGTGTATCCCCAGAATTTCAGCTGTCCGTGGATACGGACCGCAGAGAGCAGAAAGCATGAATTGACCTTGAATTAGTGAATTAGTCCTCTTAAGGCTGAAAAATGTCTAGAGCACTGTCACTGCTTTCCACCATGTTTTCATTGAAGCAAAACAAACCCATGTTGCATGCTGCACCTGTGTGCCTGCATCTGGGAGAATGTTGATAATGCAAATTTTAATGATAATTAAAATTTGAAATGGTAATACTAACATTCTGGAATTTTGCTATGGTTTATGGTGAAACTGGTAACCATTTCATCCCCATAACAGATACTCTATGTTTATTTGTACAGTTAGTAATAATACTGTCTGTCAATTACTTGCTGGATAAAGTGATTCTATAAAGTGACTCATGATATATGGGTATAGAAAGCATTTGCAAATAATTGATTCACAGTTGTTTCTGAGTTGGGTTGCAATAAATTAATTTTGAAATCACCTAATATAAAACAGGGTTTGCACTCCTTGGCAGTAGTGTTCAGAAGTTCATCAAGATTATCAACAAAAGAGTTAACATTACAGCTCAGTGGTCTGTATACAAAGCCATTGACAGCATGGCCTGGAAAACAAAGTGCACCTATTAACTGAATAAAAATGGATTCAACATAACTATCTGTATTAGGATTACCAATTACTTAATCTTCTCTCATCAGGCACTCCATTGATGAGAATCAAAGAATGGTCATAAATATCTTGAGCTTGTGAAATGGTTTGTGAATGTGTAAAAAAGTTTTGCAGCTGTAGAAATATTTGTGTATGTGTAATTAAGATTCATGCAGGATTTTTTTCAACAGTGAGGTTTCACAAAGTCTGAGAGATGGACACACAAATTTCACACCTGTGTGTGTGACACTGAAGTTACAACTAAAAACGGCAAGTTACGAGTATGAATTTTGACGCCTGTTTTTATGTGTGAATCTGATTGGTCAAACACAGAGTCAATCTGTCCAATCAGAGGGCAGATGGTTCCGTTGTGTTCATCCCCCTGCAGGTCTTGAAAGATGGACGACGGTGCGAGCTCTCCCGCAACCCAGGTGGGTTTAATTGTACTTAAGGATGCTGTAGATATTGATGGTAAACATTTAATGTGTTGTGTATTTAGTTTGTAGTTAGTTTGCTGTTGTTGTAAGGCAACATAGTTGTCCAAATGCATATTTTCATGTTCAGGCTTTATGTACCCAGAATAGAACAGTAATGCAGCTTTCTGTTAGCAAATGTCTGCTAGTGTTACATCTGCTAGTGGCAGCAACAACGCTGGCAGGAACTTCTCAAGCTGTTTTAGCATGTTTGATTAAATAATGTAAGCAATGCTAGTCTAACCATTAAAACATGCTTCTGAGAAAAACTGCCCTGAGCTAGTTATATCTCCAGATGGATCAGCATTATATTCCATGATTATAATGTGTTGCGCTGCCAATGGTGATATTGAAGCTTTATTTCTAACATCTTTTTAATATATCCAGTCTTCTCTTGTGCCATAAGTAAAATAATTTACTTTGTGTGTAGTTGCTAAATACATCAGTGAGAAGCAGCGCTGTGTTAGGAGACATATCGTTTGTGTGAACTGATATCACCCATTTGCTGGTAGACATGAGTTGTCATTCTCATATTTCAGATGCTGAAGGCCAACCATTATTATCTACAGCATCATTAAGTACAATTATGCGTCTCCACTTCCTACTGCTATGCAAAAATGAAGCCAAAATATCTCCTTTCCGGGAGCTGGCATCTTGCTTGTGTGATGTCATTTGGAGCCAGAGTTGGGTGGCGGGATGACCCATGGGACACAGTCCCTTAGCTGTCCTGCTGCCTGATGGAGGTTTGAGAGTGGCTGTCACAGCTGTCAATCATGACATCAGACCCCCTTTTTACATTGTCAAATAACTAATTAAAAACAAACTTATCAGAAAAATGAGTACTTGGTCAAACATCAGCATAATAAGAACTACCTAAAATGACAAAAACCATCTTTGGGAAAAATAAATTTGATGTGTACTTTGATTTTTTAGTTTGGCTCATGCCATCCACTAACATGTAGGGGGCAGAACTTATGACCTTTACTGCAGCCAACCACCAGGGTTAGGGTGGATGTTTTGGCTTCTCTTTTGGGGAGCTGTCATGGCGTCCATCTTTACATACAGTCATTGGGATGAACCAAGCGGATAGCTCCCGGTTTGAAAAGTGAAGCCAATGCGAACGTGCCTTAAACCTGCATTCTTTCTAATGGCCAGCAGGGGGCGACTCCACTGGCTGCAAAAAGAAGTCCAATTGTATAGAAGTCTACGAGAAAATGACTACTTCTAACTTGATATATGATCCCAGTAAACACTTTCCTAATTAGTTTATGATCTCAATCATTAGTATCAAGTCTTCGTCAATGCATCATGATGTTCATTTTGTAAATTATGGCCCCATTTAGAGTAACGATAAAGCAGTGTTTGATTTAGGGCGTGGCTACATTGTGATTGTCAGTACCACAGCGACAACATTGATTACGTAACATAACCATGGTGTAACCCATGGATTCACAGAGTATAAGCATAGCTGTTGCTATTTCACAGTGTGTTTTCAGTTCATGAAAGTTAATTGTAAATTTTTTGTCACCTAAAAAAGTCTTGTCAAGCATTTGGTTGTGATAGAAAGTTTTTTCGGTGAGTAAATTTTTTTGAAAGGTTTTAGGCTTGTTTTGCGCTAGCGGAAATTAGCATTAGCATTAGTGGTATCACCTGTGCCAACCAAGCTAGCAGCTAGCACTATGGTCAGCTCCACCCTCTCGTCCAAATATGGTCACTTCTGGCTCCAAAAATCAAACATGGCGACAGTCAAGTCCAAGTCAAATCACTAAACTCAAGGCTTCAAAACGGCAGTTCACAAACCAGTGGGTGACGTCATGGTGACTATGTCCATATTTTTTACAGTCCATGGGATGAACACAATGGAACCATCTGCCTTCTGATTGAACAGATTGACTCAGCGTTTGACCAATTGGATTCACATGTAAAAATAAGGTCAAAATTGCTACTCCTAACTTGCAGTTTGTAGTTGCATTTCAGTGTCACGCACACAGGTAGGAAATTTGTGTGTCTGTTCCATCTCTCATATAACTTCAACTAACAGTGAAACCTTACTGTCGAAAAAAATCCTGCACAAATTTTAACTACACATACACAAAATATTTCTACAGCTACAAAAACTTTTTATACATGCAAATCCTATGCACAATATGTGTGGACACAAAACTTTTTCACACATGCACAAAATATTTCTACAGCTGCAAAACTTTATTACACATTCACAAACCATTTCACAAGCTCATGATATTTATGACCATTATTTGATTCCATTCAAGACTGACTCTCCAGATATCCAGATTTAGTAGTGAGTTTGTCAATAGAGAATTGTTGTTTTGTTGTTGTTGTGAAAATCAAGGTAAGTTATTCTGATTATGTCGGCCAAATGGAGCAGCACTACTTGATGAGCAGGGAAAACACTTTAAATTGTGTTGTGGCAGGAAACGTCGTTGGCCTACAGCCGAGTCCCCTTAAACCTGGGATTTTTGAATGGAGTCTGGCTGGATACGCTGACCCCTGGTCAGCTCACCCCAAGCCCAGCTCTGGTATGAGGTCTGGGCACCAGGTTAGCTTGTTAGCCTGCATCCTAGCTGCAGGAAGCTTGCACAAGGTGAGAACCCAGCATGCAAGACAGTGTTCGCGATGGGCAGGATCCTCCGGAAGTGCTGGACCAGAGCAGCTGCCAGAGTGGATCAGGGGAGTCGCTGCACATTCAATACACAAGCATTGAAGTGTAAAACAAGAGGGGCCTAGGCTCATAAAAAAAAGAAAAAGCGTGAACATATCGCATTTGTGACGGTTTCTTGCCATCCACCACGGTTGGCTTGTGGTGGATGGCAAGAAACCGAGTAGTATTGCAATATTGTGGTTATTGCAACAGCCCACTTGGCAGCTCCCTTGGCCTGTATTTAAGGCACCCACTTTGTAGAGTGACCTGAATTTGCAAATTCCTTATTTTCTGTCATACAATAATTCAGGTAGGTGTCAGAAGGTTGCCCTGGAAGATTTATGCTCATCTCACAAAATAATTTTAGACAGTCAATAGTCATCATCAGGTGCTTAAGAAAAGTGGATGCAGATGGTCCTCTATAACTGGGCCAACAAAGATGGTCCCTTATTGGCCAGTGTATAGATTTGAGTGCGCTGCCTCTGAGAAGAAGAGCGGTCAAGCCTATTAGCGTACAGAGGGAGCACTCATTCAGCCTATGAAGGGACATGCTTTTACAAACACACAAATAGATCTGTGGTGATAGAAAGGCTTAACTTATCGTGCCGCCTCAGTTCATTGTTCCAGTAATATCAATGCATACTAAGAAAGGAAAAAAAAATCTTCTGTTTCTGCCAAATGCTTTCAGTTGCATCCTGGGATTTGATGCTCATTGAACCATATTAATGGGCTTGTCAGGTGGGAACCCACCAAAAGCAGGGTGCCAACACACAAGCTATAATAAATGAAGCACAGATCCACCGTAGATATTTAGATCTGTCCCTATTCAGTGGAACAGCCTACACACTCCTCTGCTGCTCTAATTAGCTCACAACTTCCCACTAGTACATCGTCATAGGCTCAAATTGCTCCAGGAGGGCCTGTCATCGGTCCCTGCGGTTTCTAGCAGGCAGGGACACACACACACACACACATACTCATCCATACATCTACAAAATCACACATATACACATTTGCAAGCCACTGCAGGACTGCATCAGTCATGTGCACAGTGAGTATACATTAGCAGAGACAGCACAGCGCCTCCCAAATGGATTTACCATGTTGTCATGCTGCAGGAAATATCTTAATTCATACTGTACATGAAAAGACTAAAGATGAAAAGACTAAAGATGAAATGACGTCCTCATCTTCCTCTATCTTGCTGTAACGTTTCTATACTCTGATTAGTTTTGCCAATTACATAGGGATGAGAAAGTGCATCATGTATGTACCACATGCTAGTTCATAAGAATTGGTTCCAGGTGGAGGGTGGGTATGCACAGCACAGGACTATGGCATTAGAGAGCAGGGTTTGCATCCTCAGTCCTGCATGTGCCTAGATTTAGGTAACAAAAGCACTGTGAGAAAAATCAAGGTTTAGGTTTATAAAGTCAACATGTCCTAAATATTAAACCAAGTCCATGATCTTTCTCTCACCTTAACCAGGTGCTGTGAGCACCTGGTTAAGCATAACTGTAAGTGTTCAATAATGGTTTTGTTTCTATGTGCGGATATTGCAAGGGCAGATATTGTGGGAACACAAAGGAAATATGTTTTGTCATTTGTCTTGTTATCGTTTCCTCAATATGTTGATAGAAAATGTGATGCAGGCTGTTGCAAACTGAATTTCTAGGAGACGGGTGCAAGATATGTAGGCATTGGATAAATACACAGAGGAGGATTTCTGCAGTGGTCTCTTCCTAATGCTGTGTTTATTGCAAGGGATGTTAAGCATTCTCACTTCCTACATTACCTCATTTACATTCGCCAGGTCATTGTCTATTTCTTAAAGGGAAACTCCACTGATTTTACACATCAAACTGGGTTTGCAGGTGTTGTGGAGTACTACTGCATATGGGAAAAAGTTGTATAACGTTGTATAATGCTGAAGACTATAAGTTTGCATGTGTGGAGATAGAAAGAAGTAAGGTTACCAGTCCATTGTGAGTCCAAGAGGAGAAGGAGTCATTTTTTAATGCTACTAATGGATCACATGACTGTGTGTGAAAGGGGTTGCTCCCACAGAGAATTATCCCCCCTATTTTCTCTCAGCATTTCTGAGCGTTTTAGTATTACATTTTAGCATTTGCATTGTTTAAGTTTTGCAGCAACTTTTAGGACTCTTTCTCATTTCCAGGCACAGTAGGCATCTGTTTTCAGTGATAAATGTTGATATTTAACTGCTGGATGTGTAAATAAGTTAACAAGTATGCCATATCGACTTAAAAGGTGGTGCAACATGTATTAAATATGTTTACTGTTAAAAATTACATTATTATTATTGTTGGAGCTAATACTTCTAGAGAAGTCTTATGTTAGCATAAACCCATTAGTCTCAGGCTCTGTCACACACACCTAAACACATTCCTTGAATCACACACAGCCTCAAAGCTGACTTGCACACTGGGTTTCAGGGTAGTAATTGGTCATTAGAGATTAACATCTTTAATCTTCACACTTTCTCACTCACTCTCTAAGTCAGTCTTTTCTCCCTCCTCTAATATCTTAACCCCAACCCAGACCATAATACTGGAGAAATAAGCAATACTCAAAGCAATGAGCATCTTCATTTTCAAAGAAAACATTTAATTAATATCCTCTTGATTGAGCAGGATTCCTGAAGGCTGTTCTGTAATTCTTGTATCCAAAAACAGTACAAAACTTGTAAAATCAGATTGAATGACTTGAGAATACGCTGAAAGAAGTGCAAGGACATGAGGAAGCTATTCAAGTACAGTCACTTACTGTAACCTCTATCTTTAACCCTTTAGTATGTCTATTGTTGTTCACATAAGGCTGCATCCAGAATGAAAAAAGCACTGGGAGGTTAAGGCTGCATCCAGAATGAAAAAAAGCACTGGGAGGTTGAACAAGAAAGCCCCAGCTTGAATAATATATGCATGACTTCAAAGGCTTATCAGATGCAAAAACACTGCACAGCTGTATACATGAGGCAGGATTTCAAAATGCTGTGAAGTTTACATGACGACTATCATTTTATCCTCTCGGTTAAGCCTTGTGTTTTTTTGGTTGGTGCCCTCTAATTTGCGCTCTAATTTGCCAATGCTACGGTCTCATGAAGATGAGGTTGTGTTTTTTGATGCAGGGCTGATTTCAGCGTAATGCTCAGAGACAGAAAGACAAGACAAAAAGAGAAAGAAGCACAGAGAAAATTAACTGAGGCAGATGGAGAAAATGTATGTTAATGTCCTTAACTCCTGTTATTGATTGATTGTAATATTTTACTTATTTTATTTTCAAATACATAAATATTAATGTTTGTGGTGACTCCCCTGCCTTTCCTCTTAATATGGCTTTCTTAAATTAAGCAATTGTCAGATGAATACCCCTTTCCTCTCAGGCTGGACTTTCTTTCTTTCTTTCTTTTTTTCTTTCTTTCTTTCTTTCTTTCTTTCTTTCTTTCTTTCTTCATTGTCTGTTTGTCTTTCATTATGTGGCTGCTCTCAAATGTCAAAGGTGCCTGTCTAACTAAGGAACAGAATGTCACTGCTGAAAGTTCTGTAAGATTGTGGTGCTGTAATACAATGAGGGAAATACTGTAATTAATAGGATGGAATGAACTGACAGTGTGAAAGATAATAAGAAAGAAACAAATGAGGCCAAAAGATGGCCATGCAGACTGTATGGCAGATGGAGAGATAGTGTGTAATGAGGAGGGGGGGAGTCTGAAGAGAGTCAAAGGCAGTGGTAGAGGGACAGAGTAGCAGATAGTCTTGCAGAGGTGACGGAATGTCAAACGTTGAAGTCAAGTGTTTCCTCGTCAAAGCCAAGCTACGACTAACGGCCAAAATACACCAGGCATGAACAAGGTGAGACATGTCTGTGACAGCATGGCTGCAGCAGAGCGCGTCCATTATAATCATCTGAAGCCAGCATCGCGCGGTTTATCTATGTTTTTGCGCGGTTGGCCTTTTTTTCTATGTGCAGCTACGCAGCCCTCCAACAGGTAAAAATGACATAGAACTGTGTAAAACAGGAGTAAAAGCTGTTTAAAAATGATTAAAATAAATACCTCATTGTAGCAGAGGCAATGCGAGGCACAAGTGTAAGCTTGTATTTTTTTGTTTTTGTTTTTTACATTGCACATTAATCAAATTACTGTGTATCCACGATCCTGTCCTTAAAATGATCTAGTTAATTAATTCAGTACCACTTCATATAGCCTGCGCTTCCAAACCCTGCATAAGCAACTGCATTATCACTTGGCAAAACTCAGTATGCATGCAGTGACGGAGACGTCGTGTCCGTGCCTGGTGTTTTGCAGCTGTTAAAGTATGTGACTAAGAGGGGAAGTCAGTTCTGAGATTGCTTTTTCAACACAGTTTTCATCTGTTTCACATCATATAGGACTTCATGTAGACCAAACCGGAGGATTGCATTGGGATTGGGGTCCCATGAGTCCCGTGGGACCCAATGCAAATCTCGTGGGAGCTGGCGGTTTTAACTTTGCTGCAGGTTGGAGCAGGCAGTCAAAAAATTAACTGCGGGTCCCAAGATTTAGCCAGTGCTGCAGGTCAACTCTCACAGAGTCCTCAGTCAGTGCTCCTCCTGGTGCTTCCTGAAACCACTACCTGCTGCTAGATTAGCTATTATTATTGCAGAAGTATGAATGTAATTACGCACTAGAAAGTAATTTTGCTATATTATTATTGACAAGTATGGATCTTTTTATTATTACTACACAGTAAAATAACATGTCTTCCCTGCGGGACGGGAGAAGACACAAGATCAATGCAGCTGTTGTGCAGGCATGAATGGTCAGACTGTTTGCGGGTGCAGACACACACATTGTGGAGACAGGCAGTAATGGTCAGAAATCCAGCAGGAGCGGGCGGGAGCGGGGTTAAGAAAACAGTCCTGTGCAGGGCTTTAGACCAAGCCAATAATGATTTTGAACACCATCAGAAAGGTTGAATTCTATTCCCATTACAGTTCAACAACCAGATAAAAATGAATTGCCACAAACTCTTTTTCTAGAATGATGCACAAAACCTGAAATATACAGTTTTGGCGGATAGAAATTTGGTAAATTATAAAAATTATATTGAGATAAATCTAAAACCTTATTCATAAATAGTTATGTAAATGTGTACATTGACCAATCATAGCTCATTACTATCGTAGCTAGTGTTGAGGGATTTTCTGTTTATGACTATCTATAAAAAATGATATTTTACAATGGATCAGGCAAAAAATAAAGGATTGAATACAAATGGCTGCCGGATGCCAATGTTAGGCTAGTGACAGAATTTTTAAAAGCTTCCCTCAGGCTACACTGAACAAACTGAGAGAGACAGAAGCTTGACTTTACACTCAAATGTTTATATTTTATACAGAAACACACAATTCACACATAGAGCTTTTACACAAAACAACACAAAAGATTCTAACAGCGCAGAAATCTTCATTATAGGATCTAGATTTATAAGCATTTCACAGACCTGTCTCAGACCACGGGGAAACATTGTGAAAATGTAGTTTTCAAAATTCGGAATTGGCTTTTTACATTACCAGGAAGTTCTGTATAAAAATATTTGGTGTCTACAAAGCCATCTGCCCACCACCAGCCACCCTCAACTGACAAACAGATGATGACTGAAGGAAGGAGGTGAGAGAGTGAGGGGATGTGGGTTTTGTGTGCCATGAAAACTGTAAGCGTCATGATTGTGGCAAAATTTCTGTCCATTTAAATATAACCAAAATTGTAAAACCCCCATTTAGGTCCTGCTTATGTCAAATAGCTGCTTAAAACATCTTTTGTTATCTCCTTAACAGTCAGTAGGTGCTAAATTAAGTCACACAGCATCATGGTCCCTAATGGAATCTTAAAAACAGTTTTTATGTAGTCCCAAACATTATTTTTTATCATCCCGTAACGATGGAATATGGTAGTCTGGAGCCTTGGACCAGGGCAGGTTTTAATAAAAGATCAATATCAGACCAATGTATCATGCTATTGCAAACTTCAACTACCAAATCAACATAACGGAACACCTTTCTACACCATGGAACCAATCTTCCCATGTGCAATTAGGTGTAACTGAGTAAAAGAGCTCATTTGTACAGAGGAAAAAAAGCTGTATCCCTTTAAGGGACACTATATATGTGTCATCACATACTGTAGATAACAGCTAACCCCTTTTAAAGGAATGGAAGTCAGTGAAGACATGGACAGCATCTGTCTGGATTATCAGGCTGCTGGATGTTGCTGATTTGCTGATGCTACTATCTCCTGCTCTACCATGCCCTGCATGTGTGAACGTGGATGAGAAAAAGACAAAGTGAGACAGATGTGTGTGTGTGAGAAAGACTCGATTCTTAAAAGTGCACACCTGTATTAGTCTGTTTGTTTCTGTATTGTGTGTGTGCGTGTGTGTATGTACATGTGCTGTAACTGCAGGCTCTGATCCCAGATAACCTTCTTGGTGTCCGCTCACTGACTCTATCACACACACCTAATCTGTGTGTGTGTGTGTGTGTGTGTGTGTGTGTGTGTGTGTGTGTGTGTGTGTGTGTGTGTTTGTCCAGATGCTGAAACCAGATGCTTTCCTTCAGACTGCAGGCGCCTAAGATAGTGACAGGGAGCGGACACACACAAGGTTATCACACACATAGTCACCAACATAGACACATGCACAGTATATAATACCTCAGGTAGACGTCCAGGTCAGTTTGTGCTGATATATCATTGCTTTAATATAAATCAGCACTCTACTAAGGGCCAACTTCTTTTCGTGAAGATATTTAAAGCTTAAGTGAAGCCAAAGCTGCAGGAATAGATCTGTTCAAAAGTCAGATCAGCAATTAGAATGTATTATCACAACATCCTGTTTTCATAATGATCTTATCATCTATGCAGTATGGAGTTACTGCAATGCCCAGGAGCATGTTCTATACTGATTATGTGCTGCTGAGCATTACACATATACACTGTAATGTATATGTGCTATGACAGAACCTGTGTACCTCTTCTGAGCTGCAACTGCAGAACTAGAACTGTATGGTTGTCATGGTGGAAAAGCCTTTGAGCCAGCATGTCTGATAAAACTATGTCAAGTGTTCATCCAGATTAAAGAATTTCCTTTGATTTATTTTACCGTAAATGTCTCTCTGTCAAAATATCTATCATTATCAAAGCTAAACAACCCGCTTGACTGACATGTTGCAAACATTCCAGCACTGATTACTTGTTGAGATCCTTACTTCTCAACATTAATATTCTTGCCCGGAGTAAACAGTCTCAATCAAGCTAAGGCTCTGAAGTGCATAAATTACAGAGATAGAAATCACTTCATCCCACCGCTCACCAATCACCTCCCTCCTCCCCCTACCTAGCTACCTCTCTATGAATCCATCACACAGGAATCTGCCCGGTTTCAGCCTTTTTAAATGTCTGCAAGCATTTGCGTGCAGATGCACTGCTCACACTTAAGTGCACACAGACAATCCTTGCAAAAAAAAAAAAAATATCAACATACTTGCTGTCATGTTGAGAGACAAAAACTCCCTCTCTCTCTCACACACACACACACACACACTTTCAGACACACAGTGAGTCTGTAAAGTGAAGATTTCATCAATAAATTATGTTTCAGTAATGGAACAGTGCGATGTTATTGTGGGAACAAGGCTGACGCTGCCATGACAACCTTAAGGGTCATGTGAGGTCATCGGCAGCTCTTGCTTTGACGCCATCACACAGTCACCTCGCTTTCCACAGAGGTTGAGTATATGTGAGTCTGTGTGTGGATTTAAGAGCATGTTTGCGTGTAGTATTTCTAAATACATATACAGTATATGTGTAGATGTACTTCTGTGTCTGCGTATGTCAGGGTCATAACAAAGTGAACACGGTAACCAAGGCAACAAAATAAGATGAATCGAGTAAATAAAAAAAGGCAAATCCATTTTCAAACTCTGTGCCACTAAATAAATTTTATAAAGTAGACACACACACCAAACTGCATGTTTCATGGTCAGTCAAAACAGTGGTAGTGAGTTTACGGTCTGAATATAATGTGCAGTTAATTGATTTCCTGTCCTTCACTATGTAGGGGAGCCACAGTGCAATGCAACATAATACAAAACACCTTAAACTACATCCAACGTTCACAAACGTGTTGCATTGTTGTGTCAGCAATAAGGGTTAACCTTTCATCGATTAGCAAAGGTTTAAGATGTCTATTTAGGAAATGTAGGATCTAAAAAAGAAAAATAATGATACAGGTTGGAGCAATGACAAAAGGTTTCCAGTTATACAGGTGAAACCCAATAATATGCTGTCAAAACACACGTAACTATTCCATCTCTTTTATTTATGGCATCTTTTAAGCTATTTATATCTAGTTCCATTTGTGCTGTCTGTCTGTATCTCTCCAGTGACATTAAAGATTTTAATCTGTTAGAGATTTGCTTAAATTTCACCTGCCTCATCCTTCCACTGCGTATTGTATCGTTATGTGTGTGTTGAATGTGTGTGTACACGCTTGCACACACACACGTGCGCACGCTAGCAGTTTGAAATCAAGTCGAAAATTATTACTCACTGATGAACAATTACAGCAGAGGTTTTTTGTTGTTTTTTTTTAAATGTGACAATCACCTGTCTATTATCATAATCAACTTCACACAAAGAGATGTCGCTTTGAACAAGACGGAGAGACAAATAGAGACAAAAGAAGAGGAAGGAGGAGAGAGGGAAACACTGACCAGACACACTTACACACATAAATTGTAAGGGAAGGGCTTTCATGTAAAATGGCAAGACTGTTCTTAACGGCTACATTCACATTACATGCTGAAGTGGCCCAAATCCAATTTATTTGCCTCCTGTGTTCACATGGATTCAGGCGGATGGTAGACAGCAAACATTTTAGTGGACGAGAGCAGGACGGTAAAATGAGGTGAGGCTGTCAGAGAATACCGGCAACGGTAATAGTAGACAGCACTGCTGTCAAAAGTTAAAATATTTTAATTTTTTTCCATCTTCCACAACGGAATTTACAACTGAATGTTTCATAGCTGCCTCACACGAGGAGAAAACACAGGTGATCTGGACAACAAGAAGCTAATAATTTTGGTGCAACGACACCCTGAGTTATATGATCAGAGCTTGAAATCTTACTGCGATATTACAAGAAAATCTCATATATGGCAGCCAATCAGCACGGAGCTGAGTGGAATACCAGGTAGGTAATATCTAAATTTAAAGGGAATTTAACATTATTTTTAAGTTTGCAATAGAATATCAAGAAAAAGCTGCATTTTATAGCTACATGCTTTACTAGAATAATTATATCAAATAATAAACACAAAATAATTTTATTTAATATATTTTACTCTATCTTTTGTAAACAATTCGTCATCACCATAGCAACATATTGTCATGCGTTTTTGGTTTTGCCGTCCTGCCATGCTGTTGAACTGTTGTCCTTCTGCTGTCTACCATCTGCTGAATCCATGTGAACGCAGCATAAGTGTGAACAAACCAAATCCCATTTATTGATGTCAGATCTGGGTGACTTGCATATGTGGTCTTAGATCTGATTCATATCCGATCTCTGGTTATGTGACCGTTACTGTACGTGCATGTGTGTTTGTGTGTGTGTGTGTGTGCATATACTGTAATATGTCATTAAGCTGCAATATTGAGGTGCAGTTGTTTAATTTGTTACAGTTTTCGCCTTGTTTTCTCTTTCGGTTTTGAATTTTTATGTTTCCCTGAGATTCTTTCTGCAGACCTCAGAGAAAAAAATGTGAATTAGTTAGAGCATCAGAACTATATGAGGGCGCAGATAGATCTGTAAAAATACACAATGTCAGACACTACATAATTTCTAGCAATGCCAGTGGTGCGAGTTCCACATGTTAGAAACCGCTAGTGGAAATGTATGGAAGCACTGTACAGTGTGTGGGGTGACAATATTGTATCTGGCCTACTCAGTGTATGTTTTTAGATTTAATGGTAAATATATATTTTCCAGAAATTAAAAGAAATCTGTTAATATAGAATATCTGTTGTATTGGACTCATCAAGGCATTTGTGCAGCTCCAGTCCTTATAAATATACTGGAACTCTTGATGGCTTTCTTGATGATTTGATGGCTTTACTGAATTCACAGCTCATTGAGCATGGTGCTACCCCACACAGATGAATTTTTATATTCATCTGGTCCTAATCATGGTCTCCAGAGATATGCTCTGGTCTGCAGCCTGCACTCAGCTGATACTAATTGCCTATCCCAGAATGCTGTCATTCTGCTCTTCTGGTTTTTGACAGTTTTAGACTCCAACAATTACCCACCATTACCTCTGTGTCATAAGCATCTTATGTGGGTATTTTTCATTTGGAAAGCTGTAGCTTCCAGGGCAGCTGGTGCCCAAACTTATTGCATTATTTACCATATTTCTTGGAGCTGTTTGAATCTCATGTACTGTATGAGTCGGAATGCAGCAAAGATGAGCCAGCTGATATCTGATACATGAGACGGTAGTCATCAAAGGGTTAAATGGCATCATTACAACTTTGCTGTTTGTCTTGTATTTGATTGAGAATCTCATTATGTAGCGTGTTTTGATCATAGCCATCACTGGCTTTGATTATGTGTAGGGTGTGTTCTTGTTTGTTTTTTCGTCTCGTTTTGATTGGTCATTAACCCTCAAGCCAATCAGGAGAGAAACCCAAACTTTTAATAACCATGTGTATATGAATATAGACTATCCCAGATCCCCAACTGTTATCTAGAGTAAAGAAATGTTCTAAAGAATAGGATTTATGCAACTTAATGTCTGAGTATTCAAAATATTACTTTGGGCATGTTGCAAGTACTACAAAAACTACTCAGACACTGAATAAAACTGAAAGAATAGTAATCTAGATCATTTTTAACAAGTCCTCATGTCTAAAAAACAAAATATTTCTTCCAAAACAACCCAAACAACTTACTGTATATGAGCATTTTCATTTTTGCCATCTCTATGATCAAAACACTTGAAGGCTGTTTTCATATTACTGTAATCTGCTGAAAGTTTCTCTGTGCTTACCTTGAATCGGATGTGTGACATCACAACTAGTTTAAAACCAATCATGGTCCAGTATGCAACGAACTGAACAATATTTTCATATCCATGGATTCTTCATTTTTAATGAGGCAGAAGGATGAGACATAATTTTCAGGATCTTTTTTTTTTTAACAAGTTTTATTATTGATAACATTATATTAGTCCCCCATAATCAAAACATACAACAGCACAACAACAAACAGTACAAAACAGAAAACACACAGAACACACCATACAAAATACAAAGCTACACACAACAGCACATCACATACACCCACAATGTCAACTAGAAATTAATATCATGTAAACTTGTCAAATTAAAAGCAAGACTACCTGCACTAATGAGAAGACCATAGAACGAGGTGGGATATTGTTTGTAACTGAAACATCTCACTGTCATAAGTGTACTTTCAGCCAAGTGTAAAACCCCACTGATCAGCAGGTAGTATGGGAGAACAGACAGATGGATACATAGATAGTTGGAAGCTGAAGAGGAAGACGTAAGGTGGGAGGGGGTGTGGAAGCAATTCCTTGCACACCTCTCAGTCATAAATATGGAAAAGGAACAGCGAGGCTCAGCCAGCCCTCCTACGAGCAGAATGTTATCCTGCTTCCTTGGCAGAGTGAGAAAGCCTCTAGCTAAGGGAGATACAGAATACGGATAAACAGATGAATGGATATACTGACAGAATGATATATAGGCAAATAAACATAATTGAGTTGGATAAACTGACACACTTGACATTTTCTTGGTTGTAAGTCTTGCAAAGTCTTCACAGAGCTGAACATATGGTAAGGGAGAACAGAAATTCATGACACTTTGTTAAAATCCACAAAAAGCTGAATTCCACTTCTTTTAATTGCTGGCTATGAGATAACAAATACCATCATAGGTGTATGGACACCCAGAAAAAAAGAAAGTTTGACTTGCTTGTCATGGAGCACTGAACTGCAGTTACATAGTTATGTCATGATGTATGCAAAAATGTTCGCTCAGTTAATAGACAGATGGACTTACATTTTGGTTGCAGTGTGGGCGAGCTGTAAGGTGATGCAGGTGTCATATGTGAAAGAGGTGGAGAGGTGACAGGGTGATATGTCTCATTATCACTGCTACAGTGCCAACCAAATGCTCTTTGGACCTCCTCTCCTCCCCTCTCCTCTCCTCTCCTCCCCTCTCCTCTCCTCCTCCTCACCTCTCCTCTCCTCTCCTCTCCTCTCCTCTCCTCCCCTCTCCTCTCCTCCCCTCCCCTCTCCTCTCCTCCTCCTCTCCTCTCCTCTCCTCTCCTCTCCTCTCCTCTCCTCTCCTCTCCTCTCCTCTCCTCTCCTCCCCTCTCCCCCCCTCTCCTCTCATCTCCTCCTCCTCTCTTCTCCTCTTACTGTCTACTCTGACATTCTTAACAATACAAGATTATTCAACTAGTGGCAGTGTCAGTGCCACATGGATATGTTTACATGTGTCTGCAACTAACAACCATTTTCATTCAATATTGTTTATGAAATCTCTTCTTATCTCTGTGTTAATTACGTTGTTATCTTCTCATATTTTACAACAAATTAATTTTATGTTGGATCTACTAATTGTTTTAGCACTATACATTTGTGTGCTTATGTGAACTCGAAACTGGTGAACTAAAGACTTTGAATGACCTGGTACTGTAGGTGTGGATGGGAGTGTGTGAGTGTGTGTGAGTGTGTGTGTGTGTGTGTGAAAGAGAGAGACAGAATTGGAATTTTGAATTTTCAAAAACCTTTATTTACACAATCAATTCGACAGAGCATCAAAACAACAACACTAAATTCAGCCCAGTATGTGTCTAAAACAGAGCTCCCCTTCACCAATGGAGCACAGAACATTTTTATAGCACCACATAGAAACTAAATGGTCCAGATCATTCATCATCCTGTAATAACTGTGATAACATTTTAGTCTACTGACAGCATCAAAGTCCAAAGAGTCATTTATCTTGTTCTTCCTGCTGATGTAAACAGTTATAAACAATAAAAGCCTTTACAGGCAGGACACCATGTAAAACTCTCTACTGTAAATCTCCCACTTTTTTTTTTTAGTTAAAGTGGTTTGTAAAGTGCTCTCGATTGAGGCCTCACCTCCACACTCAGTGCCCAAGTGAGATCTCCATAATGTCAACACACCCCCTCAGTTTGGCTTTGCTTACCATCTTTACCATCAGCTGGTACATCATTTTTAAAACCTGAGTTAAAACACTCAGGTTCACACCTCCTGGTGCAGTACAATTTAACAGGATACCAGAAAAGTCTTTAAAATCAGGAAAAAGGGTAAAACAGAGCCCTGGCAGTATGAGACCAGGAGGTTCTGTTCAGTCTGTGTGAGCTGGTTGCTAAGGTGTCTTTCTGAAGATACTCGCAGCTGAGAAGCCAGAGCAGAAACAGTCTCAAGCTCGGGTCCACACAGTCCCAATAAACTTCAGCCCAGGATAACCTGAGCCACAAGCCTCCACACCAGGTCAGCAGGACTGGTCAGCGATCTCTGGATGTACTGGAGGCAGAAGGCAGTCCTCGCCCTCCCTCGTCCCTGATGATGATTGTTGATGTAAAAATGATGATAGGTGTGTAAAGGATAAATCCTGCATGATATTCCAGCATCTGGTATGCGACAGGGAGCTCTAAAAATGTTCTGTGTCCTCACTTCAGAGGCAGCAGCTGCTGGAAAACAACGGTTAGTTTCAAAATAATGATATTAAATTTCCTCATTTATGAAACTGAGGCGTATAAGAAATGATATGTATTCAAGTGCTGTCCCAAAAAGGCAAAACTAAACACACACTTCCTCTCTCTGTATATAATATGATGCGTGTCTCTCTGATAATGTGACTGTATTCAGTTTGTCTAGGCTGATGACTGCTTTATCTTTCACAGGAAAATAATGAAAACATGTAAAATGACCAGCACATTACATGTCTGAAAGGGAGTAAAGTTATTGATCATTTGCTATGTTTTATTGCTCGTGGTCTCAGATCCCTGCTTGACACAAGCTTCTTTTCCAAGAACATAATCTTGAATATTCAAAAACATATTGCGATATTCATCAGTTTCATATAAAGATTTTGAACATATGTGGTTACATGCATATTAACAGTAAAGCCTTTCATTTGGCTGGTGATGCCCTGCTGCTAATATGTTTAGTGGTTTTTATGAAGGAGTTGGCTTTTCCATGTGAAGAGTGGTTATGGGGTAAATAGTTGTTTATTCATCGTCATGAAGTAGATTTGGTTGTTGACATGAATTAGTGAGTAAATACGAATCCCTCTCTGCACTCTAAAAGCTCTTCTACTGATTAGTGAGTGACTGGGGGATTGATATAGAAGAGAGGGGGGGCTCGGGGAGGAGAGAGAGCGATTTGTTTATCAAACACTTTCCTCCCTCAAATCTGATTAGCTCAATGTCACATTGAAGAGTTGGACCTCACCAGTCTCTGGTGTGTGTGTGTGTGTGTGTGTGTGTGTGTGTGTGTGTGTGTGTGTGTGTGTCTATTTCCCTACATGCAAGCATTTTGCGTCTGTCAGTTTGTGAGTTTTTATTTGATCACTATAAAAACTATACTATAAAAAATCTCTCTCACTTTGAGAGTGTGTGTGTGTCTTTTTGTCTGCCTGTTGCTCTTGTAGGTCTAACAATATCAAAGTTTAGAGGTGGACACTGTCTCCATCTACTATGCATTTAACCTTGACATAGACAAGTGCTCTCAAACTCAAACACCATAGAAATTCATGAAAAAATTAAATATTCATACACCTTTATTAGTGACCCTACAAAGAGGGAAACTGGACACAAACCACTTCTGAATACAGGAATAGTTTTCATTTCTTAGGAAACATTTAATCCTCTTTCTATCCTCTTTTTGTCATTATTTTCTTATCCTCCACACATTTTTTTAATTATATGTCATCAGACGTATTGTTTATGTGTCGAAACACGTAAAATCAGAGAAGAAAAATAAGGCTTTGATCCCTCTATCATAGGAAATGGGACAGAAATTTTTTCACAACTCCAGGAGAAAATTTTATTTGTTTCTTGCAAACTAAGTGGTTGTGCAAAATATTTCAAAAATACAAAACAGTACCTGCAATTTGCACAACTGAGCTGCCCAATGAGTGTTCTCCATGTGCACCTAATGCTACTTTTGCCAATACAGTAATTTAGGCAGTAATCTTTTTAAACAGTTAATGTGATTTAATATACCAATAACTTCCCTTAATCCTGTTTATATGACTTATACATTTACTTACAAGTGTTTACTTTGACTATCTAGAAAGGTCCTGCTCTACTTTCAAGCTTCACTGAAAGAATTATAGCCATAATTCTGCTCCACCCTATCTCACTGTTCATGACAGTGATATGTCTTTCTCTGCTACAATTACAAAATACTGTCCCTCTGATATGTCTTTGAATCAAATACTCAACTCAACTCAGCTTGAATTCATATCAGTTACAATGAATTCCAACAGTTTAGTCATCTTATGGAGTGCCACGTTAGCACAATGTTCATATTTTAGTGCATAGGTAAAAAATATTTATTGTGTTACTAGTTATCATTTGAAGATCCTTGTGTATTGCCACACCTGTGCTAACCACTAATGTTATAGAAAGATGGAAAATAAATTCACAATTACCAAGGCAGAGCAAAAAAAAGCAAAACAAAAGAAATATATTTGGATTGAGGATGAGTTGTAGTTGAGTCACAGTATTAGAGGTATACACACCACACAGACTGGACTACATCTGACTGTCATTGTTGCTGTGTAAATATGTGTATCATTCAAGCATAGGGACTTGTGTGGTTGTAGCGTTGATACTTTTGTTTGAGCTATTGTTTCTGATATTTCCTTATCTCTCTCTCCTCAGTTTTGGGAGCATAGAAGTTAATGACACAGGCTGGCAGCAGACCAGAGCCATTCTACTGCTGGACCACTCAACAAGTTGGTAGGTAACACCCAAACCCTCTTACTGCCTCCATCTGTGTCTGTTTCTTACTGGATCACTGCTTAATATTGTCTACATGTGTCTCAGTTATTTTCTCTGCAATGTATTTTGCTGTCTATCCTGTTCATTTTTCTTGAAATTGTTCTTTCTTCTTCTCTCTAAATCACCCGTTAAAGAGTGAGAAGATTAGCACCAATTTTCCCAATTTGCCTTGATTAGGCTATTCTTCTCACAGTTGGAGGGGGAAAAAAAAGACAAAAACCCGCTCTGCAATTTGAACACGTGCAGGGAACAAGTGATTGCGATCAATAAAAAAAAGGAGCAGAAAAAAATGAACAAGTAAAGGAATGAATTGCCAATTTCTGTTCTTTCAAGTGTTTTTGGAAGACAGCTCTTTAGGAAAAGCTGTTTCCGCTGAAGGACTCGACGTGTGCATGTTTAGTGTGCGTGTGTCAGAGGGGATGAGGGTGGTTGCTCAGCATTCAACAGAGCCTGATTGGCATTTTTCTTTTACTTCCACACTGGTGAATGTGTGGAAATGGGATTACAAATAGTAGTTTTTTTTATATTATGTATGATATTGTTTGTTTCTGCCAAAACACACTCACATGCCAAGGCATGCCAAGGTCACTATGGTTCCAGGTGTTGCTAACCTACATTTTAATGAGAAATATTTTCAAAATTCTGGTTAGCTAATGCTTTACTTGTGCCAGCCTTTTTGGCAGGACTAAGAATGTAATATGATTTGTATAAATTCTGACAGATTGAAATTCTGTGCATCGCTGATTATTAACTCAGCTTTGTTGAGATGAAAATACTACAGTGATATTTTATTTCATTTGTTGTTTGACTCAACAGCACAGTTTCAGTGCTGTGGGGCTGCAAGGACACAAACTCAGCCATTATGAAAATAGTATTATGGTATTCAGGAGGCACTTTATGTCAGGTAGTGAGTGGAGCAGGTGGACCCAAATGCAGGAGACGGCAGACAGGCAGGATCAGATGCAGAATATTAAATAATAAACATGAAACACTGAGGCACAGGAACAGGGAACACTAATCATAACCACTGAGACACAGGAACCAGGAACACTGACAATAAACGCAGACGACTGGACTATAAATACACAGTGTCTGATTGTAAACTGAACACAGGTGAGTGAAACAAGACACAGGTGAAACACATGAGGCAATAAACCAAGGTGGGAAAACACAGGAAGTGAAGGGAACAAAACACAACATTTCAAAATAAAACAGGCAACAGGTGACACAACACATGGGCAGACTGGTGAGCTGATAGAGTGGGGAAGAGACTAGGAGCAGGGCTGGACTAACAAGGGTGATGCGGATCCTCCATGAACACAGGAGGAGTTAAGGACCACACAAGGGAAACACAGAGAAAACCAAATCCAGGCAACATAAGTGTAACACAGAAAACCCAAGAGAACAAAAACACAAAGAGTCCAAAAACAACAGACAAAGTCCTGGCAGGATGTGACACTTTATTCCTCTTTACATAGTCAGTGACAGGCTACATCAACTCTCCATGGATCTTATTTCCATTGGGGCATTTTGAATGCAACTGTCCTACTTGTGTGTATGTATTAAACAAACAACAGTTACATTGAACCTACTGAAATTGGGGAGCAAGCCATCTTAGACAACTAACATACTGAAGAAAACAGCAAGGAGAGGAGACTAAACAGTAGTAGTACTACCAGTATGGTCACTGTATGGATGGTTAGACAAATACATTAATTGTATATTTGATTTACAGCATCAATTGCCTCCTCTGGATTGTGCCATGAAATGACAGTGCAGAAAACATCCAACCATCATCTTAGGCATCACCATTACAAGCCTAATCCCAACCCTTACTCCACTTTAGTCCTAATTCTAACCTGAATTATAAACACATCTAACTCCATAGTTTAACATACACAAGAAGTGAAGATGAGGCTCTCTTTTCACAGAAATGTCAAGGTCAAAATTCTGATATATAATACTGATCCAGTCATGTCCTAATTACTACACCCTACTATGAAAAGAAATCATTTAAATATACAGCGCTCAATATACAGCAGGCAATTGATCTTGAAAAGCCAAATAAATAAAATAAAATCGAACCCATTTGGCTCTATATAGCGTATGATTCAGTTTGGTTTGAAACACTCTAGCTCATTAAACTGTGACCTCTCACACATTTGGGATTCACTGCAACACTACACATCATTAACTACAAGGGGAATAATGGTGTTTACATAGAACAACATCATGTATCCAACATGCATACATGAATACACACAAGTGAACGCTTTCTTACATATGGACAATCACTTGCTACAATTGGTTACTTCATTATAGGTCTGTATTTGCTTTGTGTGTATATTCAGCCCATTGAAGCAGGTGGGTAATATGTCTGAATAATGAAATCTGTAAATTAAAAAGCAGTCCATGTAGTTCAAAAGGTGAATGCTCTTTAATTTAAACTGTTAATTTTCAGTGTTTAAAAATATGTACTCAAATTCTTTTTCTCTCTAATGTCGACATCTCAAAATGTCAAAATTCCCAATATGTGCATGTGAGAAAAAGATGTAAATCACTTTGAGACAAAAGCTAAGTGAAAGAGATGTAATACAGTACTAATAATGTAATACAGTACAATGTAGTACTTCAGCATTAAACTACACCCACTCAACTTTAACTTTAAACATAGAAATACCCATTCTCTAGTCTCTTCACTCAAAAAAGTACAACACCTATACTGTTTTTAGTTTCCAAATCTCTTTGGTCTTTGAAAGAAAACCGCCTCTACTGTCTACCCTGAACTTAGTTTATGGTTACATAACCATGTAAGCCCTGGTCAGTGACTGATGTGACCTGACAGCTAGGGAATAACCATGTGACAACTTGGAAAGACCGCTGACAGGAGGAAATAGACCCACTGGGGCCATCATTGCTGAAGAAGTGCTCTTGACTAGTTGGGCCAGTCGGATGCTTCCTTAAGGGTGAATACACAATAGAGACCTTTTGGGACAATTTATCCCCAATTCCCTCTCCTGACAACTGGCAGAGAAATCTGGTGCTGGCACTTGGTCAGTTACAATCTTCAGCACTGAATATCTAATAATTAATATGTGTTTGCAGGCCTACACTGATATTTTCAGACCTTGATTTTTGCAGAAGTAAATCTAGATACTCACATCAGTATTTAATGAGTCGGCAATTGGTGGTGGAATGAGATAGATCTACAAAGGAGAGGAAAGGAGGAGGAGTTGGCAACTGCAAATTAGCATGTACATGGGTTGTCTGCATAATTGAAATTCTGGAGAAATTACTCCAAGTGTTGCAAGAACTGCCTTGGCCCTTTGTGACAATTCAGAACCAGACAGATAGCCCCTTTCAATTGCAGGAACTTAGTGAAACTTAGCAAAACACCTGCATCTATTGTCCACTGTACTCTACCTTCCTTGTCCTTGCAACTACATTTCTGCATTTCTCAAGAGGTGACATAAATATAAGTTCCAGGTACTTTCAGAGGTTCAGGAAGAGCTGTCAATCATGATTGGTCAAGCAGATGTGTTGTCATATGACAAATGATGGCAAAAAAGTCTGGCATCTGGGAGAAATGGGGATACAACACTGTGCTGGGAAAAGAAAACAAAAAAAAAGATGAAACAAGATTATAGGATTGCAATGTGTGCAGTGAAGCAGTGGGCCACTGACCAATTTATGCCGATGCTGCGAGTCTGTTTCCCCGTCTCTCCTTACCTTAGCCTGCGCCCAACCTTAGCTCTCAGCCAGTTGTTGTGAGTTTGGTCCCTATGTGGTCTTATAAATTAAGTTTATAAGAAATGGCCCTCTTTGTATGAGTGCCAAAGCCTCATGACTCTTAAGAGTTCTGGAGTTCCTGCAGTGGAAAAAGCCTAAAGAGAAAAGTTGGGGATAACTCTCACCAGGTAAGAGAGAGAAGCAGACAGGAAGACAGAACAATGGAGGGAGATCTTGTTGTGTTGTGCACGTTTTAAGTAAATTTATTACAAGTCAACAAAATAAAAAGCAAATCATCCCATGTTTCCCAAGCTAGTGTTAAGCAAATGTATTCAAGATGACTAAACAAATTACATAATTTGTAACAAGCACCAGTATGTCTTAGTAAACCAGAGTGTTCTGTCACTGATTCATGACTAAGATGCTATTTTCATAAATGAATTGATCTCCTATGATCCATGCTGGCATCTGGCTTCTTTTGTTTTAATTGGGGGATGATGCATTTAAGCATCCTAGTCCACCAAGTGACCTGACTCCCTACATTTTAAATTTTACGTGGTAGTTTTTGGTCTTTCTGGTGTTAAGTTGTTGACCTCAGTTGTTGTTTTTTGTTGTTTGTTTTTAGTTTTCTCTTTTTTTTGGGTGACATTTTGGCTTTTCTTTTTGTGGTAGTTGTAGTATTTTGTAGTCTTGTGTGATACAGATGGATTTCAAAACATAGCAGATGAAATAAAACCAAAACATCTGGCTCACTTGGAGATCGGGATATTTTATCAGATGTATCTGTTCACAGTTTACAATGTGTTGTTGCAGTGATAAATTTAGATGACATTTAACAGGTGAAATGGTTTTATGTGCATAATGACATGCTGTAATATCAGTTTATTTTACAGAGTGTTAGGACTGTAATACTCCCAACACTCCTAAAGCATGCTGAAATGCTAAGAGATTTAGTTTATCTAAAACTGTATCGCAGCTTTCTAAAACAACGAAACGAAACATGCTTGAGGCCAGGTGTGACCCACCGGCATTATGTTTCTTAGACCTGTGCATTACACTGCTGAACAAAATTTATGTCCTATATAAATCAGAAGCACCTGAAGCAATTAAAAAAAGAAAAAAAAAACTTGTTAAAATAAAGCTACATAAATGACATAATATACAACAATAATGAATCATACTAGACTATTAATGTGGTCCACATTTAGATAAACAGCTGGTTTTCTCCTGCCTCTGTGATAACAGTGTTCACCTCCTTCTGGCAGTTGAAGCCTGGATTAAGAGTCATACATGCATATGCAGTTGCAGGATGCACACAGACGTACATACACAGACATGCCTGTGTGTTAGGAGCCACATGTGCGCACGCATGTGCGTCTGCATGGCTTAGTTGTACTAATCATAAACAGATGCACATACATGCACACAGAATTTTAGTAAATAATCACATGAGCATATGTACATGCGTCCTCTGTGACCCTTTCCACCTCCTATAGTGTGTGCATGCGTGTGTGTGTGTGTGTGTGTGTGTGTTTCATATGGTAAGTGGTTTCTGAAATAGCCACATTGTCAGTTAAACTGTAACCAAATCATTTTGTAATGTGTCCACACTGTTGTGAAATTGAAAGGGAAATTATTTAGAGAACTGACTTATTTGCTCGCAAGTTTCATGGATACCAAATGCAGGCAGGTAGGGTCAGCCCAGGACCGTAGAAGTCTTACCAAGGGGTAGAAACTTTATCTTGGTGTGTCTTACAGTACTTAGCAGGTGAGCAAAATAGAATTTCTTTAATCTTTTTCTTTTTTTTCACAGTGAACAAGGTCTTGATGAAGTGTTACTGATCCGGAGCTGTTCACAAATAGATATGTGCTTATCTAAATATGTGGTTAATCTTTACACTTGGCAGGATCTGTGGACACACCATTCTTCCAAAAGATATTCCCTCATTTGGTGTTTTGATGATGGTGGTGGAGAGCGCTGTCTAACATGTCAGTCCAAAATCTCTCATAAGTTTCAACTGGGTTGAGATCTGGTGACTGTAAAGGTCATAGGATATGATTCACATCATTTTCATACTCATCAAACCATTCAGTGACCCCTCATGTCCTGTGAATTGGGGCATTGTCATCCTGGAAGAGACCACTCCCATCAGGATAGAAATGTTTCATCATAGGATAAAGCTGATCACTCAGAGCAACTTCGTATTGATTTGCAGTGATCCTTCCCTTTAAGGAGAAAAGTGGACCCAAACCATGCCGGCAAAATGCATAACAGAGCCACCAGATCCCCTTACTGTAGGGGTCAAGCATTTAGACCTGTACTGGTTTTTCCTTTCATTTGTCACCCATCTGTATGTAAACACCAACACAGAGAGTCAAAGCTGTTCAGCGGCTGTTTGGCCAAGCTGAGCCACATTTAATGTCTCAGACAGCAGGGAGAGCAGCGGCTCTCCTCTGCCTCCTCCACAGCCTGATTCAGACAGGAAAACATGCCATCAGTGACTGGTTTCTTGATTTCAGTTACAACTGAAAAACTTTATATAACTGAAATCAAGAAAACAGTCGCTGATGACAGACAGCAGGTTTTCCTGAATGTGGCTCAGCTTTGGACAGCTGCTGGACAGCTTTGACTTTCTATGTTGGTGATTACATATGTGCACCACAGAGCACTTCAGTTATAGTGATTGTGAAACCATCTGACATTAAAACATATCTTTTTATCTTCATTTACCAGAGTATACTCTTCCCAAAACCCCATCCTTTTTCTTTCACAAACCTGTTAGCTTTATTGACATGTTAACACATTTGTAATCTCCAGTTCTCTTTGAAGGATAGACAGCCCATATTATCCTCTTCATGACACCCAGGAATGGGTCCACAATTGTTTTTTCTGTCTTTTCTTTTTTCTTTTCAGAGCACAAAACAGCCAGCATCACACATACTGCTTCTGTAGCCATGATTGACGATTTCTTGACCCTCCTCCTTGATGACCTATGAACTCATGCAAGGTCGTGAACGATGATTGGTCATACTGGTAGTGTTGCCAGTCTCTCGACCAGCAATAATTTATTGCTCTACGATTGCCTAATCTGACATGGTGACCGTTGTGAAAGACAAAAATAAAATGTAGTCTGATCCCGGCAATCTTCTTTTCAGTTCTAAGTAGAAGCTTTTCCCCTAATGTTCACCTGGTATTTTTGTCATTGTATAGTACATACTGTGTCTGTGGCTTAGCTTGGTCCCAGTGTCATGAATCATTTTCTAAACATGTGTACATGTGCCTCAATGGCATTTGCCAATTCCAGTTTTACCGACTAAATTAGATTGGAATTGGCAAGGACTGAAATTTCCATCCTCCAGGTTCCAAATTACTTTGAGTCTCAAGCGGATAAATGGATAAGGGTCACTTTCCACACTGGCCCCTTACCGTTTTAGACAATAATAATGAAAAGTGTCATTTTATACAGTCTTGGCTCCTTGAGTGTTCTTAGACTCTGCCTCATTAAAGCTAAATGAAAAGAGCCCTGAAGTGGCTGCTGACACTACACAAAGTAGGAACATCTTAACATCTGTTTTTTTTGCGCTCTAAAAGGTTAGCCTAACATATTTTTATTTAAAAATACTGTATTGCCATTGTTTTGGACATAAGTGTGTGGATGCATGTATTTCATGAAAAGAAAAGACAAGAACAGTCTCTCTGCTTTAACAGCAGCGATTTATCTATCTTCCTTTCTTTTCTCTAGTCTGTCTTCTCAGTTTAACCTGTCACTTGCAGTTGCTGCCTCTCTCCATCTCACTCCCATTACCTCACATTTCGTTTTCTTGCTTCCACTGAGGAGCCCAGTGAGTAAACTGTGTTTGCTGTTTTCATGCTGCTTATGCTGAATATTTCTGGTATGTTTTCACAGCACATATAGAATTACGTATCATGTTTATTGTGCAAAATCCAGGAAATTCAATTTGCTTTTCTGGAATTCTCCAGTTATTTCGTAATCCATATGGTCTCTGGCTTTCTAGTCTTTGTAAGTCTTCAAGCAGCATAAAATGCAGTGGTTTTATTTTGACAGACTGAAAGGTAATTGTGGTGAAAACTGTCTTGACGACATTTACTTAGTTTTTGTGCTTTTCTGCAGAAATGGTCTTACTTATGCAACATTTCTGGAAGGAAGTTGATGTCTTTATGTTTATGAGTAAGGAGTCTGAATGTGCAATCGCACCTGCAGGTTTAGCTTGGTCCTTAACATTTAGTTCCAGTGGAAATAGGTGGAAGGATTCAGACATTGCCCCGCCGAATGTGATTCAGCAGTTAAATGCAATGACTATTTAAAATCCTGGCAGGGTGGAGGTGGTAGGAGAAAAGCATGGATGGTTTCAAAAGCATAACTCATGGTTCAGATTTGATGATACATTTGTTTTGCCTTCCCACAAGCCCCCGAATGCACCATCAAGTAAGAATACCTGCCTCCCTGTTCTGTGTGTGTGTATGTGTGTTTGTGCCAGACTTGATCCCCTGCTCTCCATACCTTTTCTCTACCCAGACCTTTTGTAACCTTTACATAACTGAAACCAAATATTATCAAATGCACTTATTTCAAACTATTTATGTAAAACTGTATTTTGCACTTGTGACAAAATACAAATAGTCTCATTTGTTGTAAGCCCAATACAGACGTGGCTGAAAATATTGGTACCCTTCCACTTTTTAAAAAAAAAAACAAACAAATTTTCTCTGCATTAAGTTGAAACTAACAGAAGTATATGGTATCCATCATTCTTTATTTCACATTGAATATAACTGAAACTTTGTTTTTGATTTACAACTTAACATATTATTTAATACAGTAAAACAAATGAAAATGGCCAAAAGTATTGGTACCCTTAATGTAACATTTTGTAACGAAGCCTTTGGCGGCAATAACTGCAGTCAAGCGCTTTCTGTAACTCTGAATAAGGTTTCTACTCTTCTCCACTGGTATTATGGCATTGATGGGTGCCATCTCCCAGCTGCAAGTTTCAGATCTTTCCACAGATGTTCAATGGGATTCAGATCAGGACTCATAGCAGGCCACTACAGAATGGTCCAACATTTTCTTCTCATCCACTCTTGGGTGCTTTTTGATGTACGTTTGAGGTAATTATCCTGCTGGAAGACCCATGACCTGCAACTAAGACACAGCTCTCTGACACTAGGCTGTACATTTTGTGCCAAAATGCCTTGATAGTCTTCTGATTTCATTGTGCCCTGCACAGATTCAAGGCACCCAGTGCCTGAGGCAGTAAAGCAACCTCAAAACATCACTCAGCCTCCTCCATGTTTCACAGCAGGCATGGTGTACTTTTCTTTGAAGGCTTCATTGTTTCTTCTGTAAACATAGGATTGGTGTGATTTACCAAAAAACTCTGATTTTGTTTCATCTGTCCAAAGTACATTCTCCCAGGCAAAGTCCAGTCTGGCTTTTTTGTGTCTCCAACTTATAAGTGGAGTCTTCCTGGGTCTTCTGCCATGGACCCCATTTTCATTCAGACAGTGACGGATGGTGCGACTTGAAACTATTGTACCTTGAACTTGAAGATCAGCTTGAATCTGTATTGAAGTTTTCCTTGGTACTTTCTCAACCATTCGAGTAATCCTTCTGTTCACTCTTGGGCCAATTTTCCTCTTGTGACCACGTCCAGAGATGTCGGCTACAGTTCCATGGGCCTTAAATATCTTAATAATATTGGCAACAGTGGTCACAGGAACATCAAGCTTTTTTGAGATGGTCTTGTAACCTTTACGTTGACCATGCTTGGCTATTACCTTTTTCTAATGTCTTCAGACCACTCTCCAGTTTTCCCTCTGTTTTCCATGTTCAATGTGATGCACACAGTGGCACAAAACAGCAGAGTGAGTAATTTCCTCCATTTAAACTGGCTGCCTGATTTATAAGATTGAAAACACCTGTGATAGTAATTAAAACACAATAGTCTGCTTAAAGTATCACTACAAATCAATTATTTCTTACAACTTCTAAAGGGTACCAATAATTTTCTCCAGGCTATTTTAGAATATCTTTGTAGAATAAGCATGAATTCAGTTATTTTCACAACTTTTTTGTTTTGTTTCACTGCAAACCAAACATAGACATGCATTGATAATAAAATATCTTTTAATTTCAACACTGTTCAGGGCGAATGGTGCAGTATATTAATAAAATGAAAGGGCACCAATAATTTTCTCCAGGCTATTTTAGAGTGTCTTTATAGAATAAGCATGAATTCAGTTATTTTCACAACTTTTTTGTTTTGTTTCACTGCAAACCAAACATAGACATGCATTGATAATAAAATATCTTTTAATTTCAACACTGTTCAGGGCGAATGGTGAATTATTTTAATAAAATGCAAGGGTACCAATAATTTCAGCCAAATCTCTAGGCCCAACACATAAGCAAAACCCAAGGAAACAGCTCATCTCTGAAAGGTATTGCAGTCATTTGATTTTGTTTGCAGTTAGTGCTACTGACTGTTGGCCAGATGATTACTAAAGTAAGAACATCACTAACCCATTATGCTTGAGAGACAAACTAAATGAAGAGACCAAGATTCAGACAGATAATGAGAGAGAGTGAGAGAGACTGGAAAAATGTGCATTCGCATTAACGGGGATCATAACATTGCCTGTTTGTAACCATTGCCTCTGCCATATTTTAGCACATTTCTTTCTTCTTTCCTTGATTAGTTTTGCATAGGCATGTACATGACCATCATTATGTGGGCAATTTTCATTTGTTGAGTTGTCAGATGGGATTCTATTTTCAGCGCTATGCCACCTGCAACAATGTAGGAGCTGACAGTGTTTATTTTTGCACGGTAATCATAATCATAGTGAAAACAGAATGCTGGGAAAAGTTCTTGACAGTGGTGTTTAGTTATTAATAAAATGAGAAAGCCTTTAAAATAGCTCAAGCTATACAGAACAAACCAACATCAAATGCTTAGCAAGACAATTGGCCAAGCTCACTTTTCTAATACAGAAAAGAGTGTAATTGTATCATAAATATTAAAACATACCATTTATCAGAGACCTTTTGAGAGCCTTTTTTTCAGACACTCCCATGTTCAGAAAGCATACAGCTTTAGCTTGGCCAAATTGTGGTCTTTACTGAAGAGTAAATCTGATTTCATGTGGTGCCAGACTCATGGACAGAGAGTAAAAATGTGTCGTATCTCTATTATTATTGTTATTATTGTTATTGTTATATTTGTTGTTATTCTGCTTCTCTGTGCAGAAAAAAAGATAAGTTGAACTAAAAGCACCATGGAAGCCTTGCACTCTATTTTGTCAGATGTCAATGACCTGCTCACAGTGAAATACTTTTACATTCTGTCATTGAATTCACTGAATTGTCAACGGATGGCAAGTCTTCATTCAAAATCAAAGTAGGGACCATTAGTAATTTCCTCTGTCAGAAAGAAAGAAATATCAATCACTTCTCCCTTTGGGACAGTTGTCATGATTACTATCAGTAGGAAATTCCAAATTTGCCTAGATGATCAAATTTAAATTCCACTGTCAGCAGCTTGAAAAAAATCTTAGTCTCAAACTCCAATTTTTTTAAAAGTCAGTTAATGTTTCTCCAAAGGTGTTATGTATCACACATTAGCTAGGTTTTCCACCTAGGTCTCTGGAGATTCTGCCACATATGCAAATGGTCCATTTTAGCCTGGAAGGGATATGCTTTATGGTAAAAATAGAATGCTCACACATGCATTGGTGATCTGCATTACAGAAAAATAATGGGGATTTCAAACAGATGAGTAGATAAAATTATTTAAGTTTATTTTCGGCCTGAAACCCAAGAAAATATAGAACATCCCTGAAGTTTCCTGCTTTTTTTCACTCCCTCTCTCTTTACTGATCTTAAATAACTTACTGTCTCTCAATGAGAAACAAGTTTCTTTTAATATCGACATCAGCAAAAAGATGCAAGCATTCTCATTTTATTAGTCAATCAAGCTGGTGATGAGCAACACTGTCATATGTGCATATATGCGTGCGTGTGTGTGTTCATCTCAGTATCCTTACAAATTCTAACATTTTCCATCTCATGCCATTGTTTAGTGTCAGTGCAGGCAGTAGTATACCCTTTATGTAGCAAGGTGAAAGTAGAGGCTTTTCTACTCAGGAGTTGTTTCAGTTTTTCAGTTCATCTCATGCATGTTTGATGGAACAGATAGATATCACACTTTATACACCTAACTGCATTTATTTTATGCTTCAAGTATTATTTTTCCAGTTTTATGTGCATAACTACAGTACAGGGATTGTGTGCCAAAACATGGATGACCTACACTCAACATGCTGCTTTCACTACGCAGCCTGGGTAGACACTGTGTAAGGTTGTTGAGGTTAGGGTGGTGGAGCAAGTCCAACTTGAATGTGGGAGGCCAGTGTTTGTGCCCTGTCACTGACTAGCAATTGATGTTTGCTACTTTTTAAATCCATGACCTTGATTTTTTTCTAACCTTAACCTTTCAGTTGCTTAACCTTAACCATAGCTTAAGAATAGTTTATGTGCCTTATAGATTATGGGCATAATTTTTCTCCAACCTCAACCATAGTGTAGTTGCTACAGGTAGAAATTGTAGAAATATGGAATTTTAAAGATATCAGCATTGTACCTTAAAATATGTTGACACTTAATGTAATCTGGCATTTTGTAGAACCAATAGTTGTGTTTTTACACCTTCAGGGCAAGAATATTTTTCCACAGTTACGTCAACATTTCTTCTTCTAGTCCATTTTAGTGGTGGGTTGCAAATGTGGCTTTGGCAGTGAATGAGACACATGAGACACATGTCATTTGATACACCACAGCTTTTTTTTTTTTTTAGCATGATTTGAGTGATTAGGGTTTGATATAGGACATCTGAATAACTTGATGGACTTTTTTTTTAACCAAAATTGAAGGGTCAAATTTGACACACATAATGGTGCACAATTTGTGCTATTAAAGGAAACAGCAATACTTTGCTTTATTCACTGATACCTACACAATGTCTTACACAGAAGCAAACCTCCCACAGTGTTTCACTGTTTTTTCAAAAGATATCATGTGGACATATGTTTTCTTTGAAGGCTTTTTTATCCAGTGCTTTACTGCAGCTGTATAGTTGCAACCTGCAGTAGGGAACGTAAAGCTAATGTGGCTGAATCACTGGTGGTGGTGGTGCTTAATAGGAAACATTTTTCCTATTGCCTAACAATGGTGAAAAGGCCTGCTTTCACAATTTGGAGCCAGATCAGTGGACCTGCAACTGAGAAAGAATCTAAGCAGAAATCTCAACATTATCACTTGATCATTTAAAAGTTTTGTCTGTCATGTTTAGACCCCTCAACGGTGTTAAGGTAGAAACTTGCGACAGGACAGGACTCTTTAAGCATCAGCAAAGATCACAGCAGTGGGAAGAAATAAAATGGGACAAGTCAAGTCAGCCATGATTTTTGTTTGCTTTTTAGTGGATTTTTTACTGAGAAAGTGACTGCAGCACTGACTGGTGAGGCTGCAGAGGCAATGTCTGCGATTCACCTGCTGCAGTGGACCTTTGTTGCGTGTCATACACCTCTATCTACCCTTGCCTCTGTCTTTCTGCACTTTCAGCTGTTGAATAAGGGCAAAAAAAGGGTTTTCAAAAAAAGAAAATGAAAATAAACCAATGGTGACTTTTGGTAGGAGACTAATTAGAAACAGCAGACTCTAATAGAAATGGTATATTACCACTTGAATTTTTAAATGTACATTTACTGTTTCTAAATGCATTGGAATTTATAGTCATCCGTGAATACATGATTAGGGGACAGTTGACTACTTAGGCCGTGTTCAGACCAAAACAGCCCTGCGTTAAAACTGCATATGAGGCTGCGGTGGTTGGGGCGTGTTGTTTGAGGTACCGGTGAGATAATGAAATACGATCTAGGAAGTAGAGCTGCAGCTACAGATTAAGGCATTTAAAGGCTTAATACTCACAGACAGGATTTTACAACTCTAGAAATTTGTCACAGAGGCCAATGTTTTATCTTTTGTCACAATGATCACAAGGTAAACAGTCAAATACAGCGTTCATGTTATAGAGTAATCTACCAGAAAGGTGCGTTTGCATGTATTTGATTGGTCAACGACTTGCCGGATGACGTCGGGTTGTGTTGCAGCAAAAGTTGAGTCTGGTTCAACTTTTTTTTGCCGGATGACTGCTACATTTTTTTGCCGGACCGTCTGTAGTGGCAGACCCGCTGTGTGAACGCACTGTCCTCATTCAAATGAATGGGAGTGCTGCATTTTTTCACACCGATCTGATGTCAGTCTGAAAGCCTCCTTAGACCGCCAGCATTAAACTCCTTGTCACCAGTCAGAATCCAACACGTCCTCTTTCACTGCTGTAATTTTAAGAAAATGTACATATTTCTCCAAACTAGAACACATTTTGAAAGCAGTGTTCCTTACATAGTCAAGGTTTGCTTTATTAAGACCCACTAACTGAAAAATTCTGAAAACTGAAAACAATGTTTAAAATGCCTGGCAATGATGTCCATGTGTCATCTTACAGTACAGAGCACCATGTGTTCCTTTTATATTTTTATTTATTTTCGTGACCACTAGCTACGCCACTGGGCATGGCTTCTAGATAGGTAACTGAATCCAACTCTTTCCTGACGCCTTTGTCTTGCTCTGCTTCTTTTATGTATTCTCTCCTCTAATTTTCAGGCTCCTCTTTCTCAGTGATCAACCTTTCTGTAATACTGTAATTTTGGCCCATTTTGTTCATTGTGTGTGCTGTACTCCAGTTACTGTGACCGGGTGATGGTAATACTGTGTAGCATCTGTCTCTCTTTCTGTCTCAATAATATAATAACACAGTTTACAGGATCCTGTAATCTCCTCTAAATAATCCCATTTATGAATCAGGTGTTTATTTCAGTGACATGGAGAGAACTGCTAGATGTTGTTTTTTGTTCAAATCTGATAATGGACCATATACTGACTTTAGTTGAGTTGCCAGTCTGACAAATCCTGTTTTTTTAGTTATGTTTCACAGCTTTAACATAACTTTTAAAATTTCACAATGTTGCTTTTAACTTTTTTTTTTAGCTTTTTTAATTTTATAATGGATAAGTGTATAGCCTCAGCCATCTCCTTATCTTCCACTTCACTCTCCTTTTTTCCTCCCTTCTGTCTCGAACCTGTCTTCTTTTTCCCTCGGTTGCAGTCTGTTCATGTTCATTACAGCTGCCCCTCCTACCCCCACCACCATCATAGGTGCTCATACATAAAAGCTGTGTCAGCAGGATGTAGAGAAACATGCATGCCACAAATTCATCTCTTGACGTATGAAGACATAGTGACAGAGAAACGCACACAGGCACACAATGCACAATCAGTCCTTTGTTGTGTGGCCGGTTGAAAGCTGCTACCTGAACTGGACAGAGGAGGTGGGGTGATAACAGGAGAGTAAGCTGGGCAGAGGAGTGAAACTGATGGAGAAATTTGACCTAACTGTAGAATGTTCTATCATCTGTAGACCATCTGAGTGTTTGGGACATACAACATTGAAAGACATTGCAATGAGAGGAGCAGAAATAGAAAGACAAAAATGAGAGTGTTGCAAGAAAGGAAAGATGGAAGACAGGGGGAGAAAGAGGAAAATGAAGGATTGAGATGAGGTTGAAACTTGGAATCAATTGACTCATTGTTAACAAGAGTTGACCTTCCCTTCCTCCCCGCCTACACTAGACCTTCACCCCTCCCTCCATCCCTCACTCCAAATGCTCAGGGTATCTGTTTATGTGTTAAGCACTGTATCCACCAGCCACCTCAGATTTCATCTAATGTCGCTAAACAGATGCTTGTGGGAAGTTCTGCCCTTAGGCAATCTGAGTTCCTTTTTTCAGAGCTCTCAATAAAAAAAACTCACACAGCTGGACTACAGTGGTTGTCTTCATTCTGCTATTGTTATGTAGATGGTATAATAAACTCATTATTTGCAGAAAATGCTATTTTTCCACTTACAGGACCAATATGAAATGTGTAGACACAATAACAGCCCAATAATTACTTTGTTTGGTTTGAATTGTAACTTTCGGTCCATTCCAAAAAAGTGTTTAAAGTAACAAAATAATTACTTGCTTTGGTTGTTAATGATAGAATGTCATAATTACAATGCTCATTTTCATTTCTCACTTCCTCTACCATCAATGATAGTTTAACAGATTGTGGTGTGGTTCAGGAGGTAGAACTCCTCCTATCCACGCGCAATAAGGATGCTTTCTTTATATCCCATACTGTATATGGAAAAATACTTTATCTTATTTGGCTTCTGTTTTTTTTTTTGTTTGTTTGTTTGGCTTCTGTTTATGTTTGAAAATGTTTTAAAAAACTTTTTTTCTATTTCATCTGTTATTCCATCCTATTTTCATTTAAAGCCCATATGTGAAGGATTTTGAAATTTCTGTCTGTGATGACTCCTAGTGGAGGTATCAAAAAAGACACTGTCACAGAGGGCTTTAACTTTCAATTTGCCAAATCATAGAGGTATATTATATAATATTATACAGGGACACTCTTTGATTTTTTTTGCTTTCAACTTAATATTTGAATGGGTGTTATGTAACAGTGTATTCTGTTCTGCATTAATGTTAAGTTATACTTAAATAAGTGCCTCAGCAATTACCTTTTATTTATTTTTTCTTATATTGCTGTATTTATGATTTAAGTTCTTCACACAAAGACTGACAATTTTTGTTTTAGGGTTTTGAATTGATCTTAAATCCAATTCCAGGTACAGAAGTGATACCAAAAGTCATAAATGTAAACTCTTGAAACCTTCAGATAACTTATAATTGACCTGAGCACGCTGGCCAACAGCAATCAATATATAGGAAACCCTGCCATGTGTCCGTCTGTGTGGGATTGTCCTTGAACTGGACGCTGAAAACCCAGCCTCTTCCAGGGGTGTTGCTTCTGGCTGGCCCTGTTCTCACCCTGACCCCCCACTCATAAATACTTACATGGATTAGATCAGTGTTGTTTCTTTTGCAAAAAAAAAAAAAAAGTTGAAATTACTGTGTTTCTCTCTGCCATCCCTTCAACTGCCTTGCTTTTTCTCATCCCTCGCTCTTTTTTAATCTGAGAGGAGAGCGGGAGGATTAGGTGGGAGAGAGGGAAAGGTAGGAGATGGAGAGAGATTATCCAAGCAGATTTGCACTTGTGAACTCATTGAGACTCAGGTCAGATAACATGGGACAGAAAGAGAGAGGTAAATGAAAAGAAAAGAAAGGAGGAGAGAGCGTGACATGGGCAGGAAGGAATGAGAGAAGGGGGAATGAGACAAACAGCAGAGCAAACAAGGTAAAAAAGGAGGATACAATGGAGAGGGATGGGTAATAAATGATAAAGAAAAAGGAATGGGTGGATTATTTCAGATGAGCCTTGTAAGTTTGATTTGATTATTCTGCCGATATGAGAACAGCCGGGACAGCTGGACAGAAAATCTGAGGTAGGCTACAGGCTGAAAGCTGATACTGCATACTTCCTTTTAATAATCCATATAGATAAAGAAAACCGTTTTTATGTCTCAGTGATACCCACTTCCCTCCAATGCTCAAAGAACATATATTTTGTTTGTGCAAATTCTGTCCTATTTACTACACTTGATTGACAAATCTCCTGAAGCTGCCTCTGTGTTATGGTGGCTGTCTTTCTTTTGTGGTGTGGTCATTTCATGTGGCTAGACTTACTCAGTGTTCAAGGATGCCATCAGCCCTTAAACAAAAATCCTTTTTGCATACAGTTTGTGTTGGTTCACACAAACTGCAGTAAGAGCAGCTCTTCATCTCACCAGCTCACTGTGTGTTTATTCTTGGATATTTAAAACTGATGTGCTGACAAAATACTCTAAAGTGCTGAAAGCTGGATATAGCCACATGTTCAGCCAATAAGTTTAGTTAGGTAAGTCATGGATTGTTCGAGAGAGGAAAACGGTTTTGTCACTTCACAGGATTTTCCTGTCCTTAACATTCACATCCACAGGCAGTGGCATGACAGATTGTTTGATACTTACAATCATTTCACCTGGTTTTCTTTTGGTAGACTTGAAAGCATTGGCTCTTCCATAGGAGATCACTACCGTTTTTGACCACACAAACTGACATTTACAGCTGTAGCTATCCATAGTTGTGTTGTTTCACTAATTTGAAAAGCAAAATAAAAATGAGGAACAGATGGCTATGTACAGTATTCATACATGTCTATCTATATATCCATATACAGTAAAAGTTATGTGAGAATACAGTAGAACCACTGCTATCTTGATTGATTGAAGACAGTTACATTGACACAACCCAAGGTCAGAATGAGTGGAACCAAAAAAGCCATTTGGAGGCGTAGTGCACCTTGTGTGTGTATGTGTGTGCCAAGGTAAAGATACAATAGAAAATGGTGAGTGTTGTATGAATTAAATCAATTGTTGGACAGGCATTATCAGTCAATATTGACACTCCACAGTGCTATGGCTGTGGCTCAGGAGGTAGAGTGAGTCGGCAGTTCAATTCCTGGCTCCTCCACATGTTGAAGTGTTATTTGACAAGATACTGAACCCAAAATTGCGCCATTGGTGTGTGAATGATTAGATCCTCCTGATGAGCAGGTTGGTATCTTACATGACAGCCTGCCAGCAGTGTATGAATGTGTGTGAATGGGTGAATGTGGGTTGTAGTGTAAAAGTGCTTTGTGTGGTCAGAAGACTAGAAAGGTGCTACACCTTTAATGTATAAAACCCGAGAACTGCAGGCTTTTATATGAACTGAACTTAACAGCAATTGACTTTCTTTGAGCATGAATTGTATTATATGAATAAATTATGACCTGACTTGACACTACCGACAGTATTTGAAAACCACAGAAAACTATAAAAATGTAAAGTGATGTTTCTCCTTAAGAATCTCCTTCAAATGTAGTGGTAAAACCCAATTCATCCAGCGTTTCTGACTTTAAATGAAGGGAAGAGATATGAAATGGAGAGAGGGTCAAGTGTTTTTCTCTTTAACAAACATGTTCATGGCAATACCGCTTCTTCTTCTCAGAAGTAAAAGGATGAGAATTGTTTCTTACAGTACTGTATGTTAGAGGCACTCACAATGTTTCTGAGGGGTCTTTTTGTACACAATAAATCTGACCTTGAGGTATGTCTTGCAATGGGGAGTTTTCTGAGTGGAAGGTACTACTAACAATTGTAAAGGCTAAACCAACTCTGAAGCGTTTATTTATTTATTTTTTTAAGGGTGAAACTCAGAGATATTAAACTTTAGCATACGTCTTTGACAGCCTCTGCTATTAACAGCTTTGACTCAGAAATATCAATGTCAACATTTTAAGATCAGTTGATCAAATTATATTTTTCATACAATGTTACGCTGAAACTGTCAATCTTCTTTTTGCATTATAACCTTAGTCACTGCATGCCCACTAGAGTTAAATGGCCTGCTCTGTGTATGTGTGTGTGTGTGTGTGTGTGTGTGTGTGTGTGTGTGTGTGTGTGTGTCTGCAGATGGTCCCAACAAGCAACAGGGGACATGCATTGCCCAAAGGCCTCTTGGGCAATGCATGGTGATGCCTCTTGTGTGGTGTGTGTGTTTGTGTATGTGTGCATGCACAAGACTTGTGTATGTAGCCTACAGCTCTTTTGAGGGTGACCTCAATGAGACAGCTTTACTTCTTAGTGACACACACACCCTTGAGGCTGTTGCCAGTTTAAAGTAACAGGATCATTGTGACAAAGCTAACAGCAATGAAACGATTAGCAGTCATCTGGTGATAACATTATGGGTGATAAACATAAAACAATTGTGTGGATATAGTGCACCAGCAGCACCCTTGGGTTCAGTTCCTAGCTGGTACCTGAAACAAGTGTAGGAGAATTTGGACATTCCAAATTAGAGAAATATGCCAAAATGTATTGATAACTTGGGGACATAATTGGACCCTTTCAATTTCACCAGCTTTCAGTAGTTTGTTCACAGTTTCATTGATGTCAGGCTTCAAAAGTATTTCATCTCTATTCAACAATGCTGTTATCACACAGATTGATTAAGGACAGTTTTCAGTATTTCTATATTCCTACCTACAAAATAAGACAATGAAAACTGTGAAAGACACATTGCTGATAAGTGCTCTGAATACCACAAACATTTCTTTTTTCTTTTGTTTGTTTGGTTGAGCAGCAAATATTGCATCTGTAAACCTCTTTATGGCTAGAAAACATTTTACATGTTTTTATTTTATTTCATTTTAGTTGGGTGATTTTTGTGAACCATCTTTCCTGTAGAACTCTATGCTTATATCAAGTAAAGAAGTAGCAGCAAAAGTAGCATAATTCATTACGTATACGTATATGTTTTTTGTCTTTTTCTCGTGTATATATATATATACGTGTGTCTGTCTGTGTGTGTGTGTGTGTGTATGTGTGTGTGTGTGTGTGTGTGTGTGTGTGTGTATCTCCTTGGTTTGCAGGGGGTTGAGCAGATTTGTGGTTGTGTCATTGGCAGTTGAAAGTGACCTTAGACAAGTCAGAGCTAAGCTACAGACAACGTTGCTGTCTTGCATCTAATATATTCAGCATTCTACAGAAAGCTCCTGTCTCTAAATTGACTTTCTTTTCTTTGTCTACCACATTTAGATGATGGGCTCTGACCCTTCAACAAGGAAAAACTGTGCATTATTCACTGTCAGGCAATGCCTGGATGTTGTTTTTGGCTGTTTACCTCGTCATAATACATGAAGTGCTCTGTTTTGCCCTAACAGACTGTCAGTGTGTGCACTGGTATCAGTCAGTGTGAATGATTTGAACAATGTTTTCTGTACAGTAATTTGTTGAATATGAATAACAAATAACATAAGTTATAAGCCTCTGGTTAGAGTTGATGCAGACACATTCTCTTCTGCTGGTTCACATTCATCACCTTTACAGCTTAATTAGATTCAGTAGAATTATTTCTACTTTTAGTGTTCCCCAGAAACGTCTCTTGCTCCATATATACCTGGATTTCATTTCTACCTGTAGGCACACAATGAATCGAAGGCACAGCACTGAGAGTTTACATATATTAGTGTTACTATCATTCATGTGTATATACTCTACAGCAGTCTTTACAGAGTGAATAACTCAGGGCGACACTTCAGGAAGATTTGTAAGATCTTTTTATGACTTTTCTGTCCTGTTTTATAGTCAACAGTGGAGTAAGGAAGGGGTGTGTGTGTCAGATTTAAGCCCATTCAATTCAACATACATATGTCTAAGCTGAACTTAAATATTGTCTCCAGACTCTGTCCTCCCCTCCTTCAACGTTTTGATCCATCAGGAGCAATTTGGGGTTCAGTATCTTGCCCCAAGGACACTTTGATATGCAGACTGGAGGAGCCGGGAATCAAAGTGCCGATCTTCTGATTAGTGGACGACCCGCTCTACCTCCTGAGTCACAGGATAAATAAGGACATAAATAAATAAATAGAAAAAATAAACACTCTAGCCTATCACCATGAATAGTCTTGTGTCTTTGAAATAACAATGCAGGAGCATGTGAATGTGCTTCATGGTTTTGAGACTAATGGAATATTACTTGAAAAAATATGCAAATCAAAGGTGATGAGTAAATAATCAAAAGCCACAAGGTTTTTAGCTGACAGCAGTTAAAGGTTAATTGATATACTCAAATAAAGAGGAATCCTGAACTGGGTCTTTAATCCCTATTAGCTTTTCTTCATTGTTCATTGAAGCACAGTTTTTTTAATTAACAATTTAATTATTGATGAAGCACCTGATCAGGCTCTGTTAATTCACTTATTAACAGAAAAAACAACAGCAAACTGATCGTTGCTTTAACTCATCTTTCTTTCCTCTCCTCCCCTGCTCCGTCTGTCCCCTCTCTCTAGTTCTGCTCTCCCTCTCATTCTTCTCCTTTCTTTTTTCAACCAGACACTTCTTTCATCTAAGCGCTTAATGTCATTATTGTTTCCTTGTTTTTCATTTAAAAACATGTATTTGTCTGGCTTGCATTGGACTTGTTCATAACATACTGTAGATTCCATCTATTGAAAATAGAAAAATTCCCACAATGCTTTTATGGTGTATGGTTCACTCTTTCTCGGTCTGTTTACTCTCTTTGTCCTGTCTGTCCTTTATAAAGTCTCTCATCATCCTCCTTCACATTGTATCCTCTATATCCTCTTTGCAACTTGTCTTGTGTTTTGAACTTTGACTCTTTTCATCATCTCTCTTTTCCCTGATTCTATTTATATTACTCTTGCTGTTCCCCTTCATTATTCCTCTGCTCTCAGTATCTCTCACTTTCTTTTGCCTTTTTCCATGCAGAGTTGTACAGTACTTGCCTCAATTGAAAACGGGAAACTTCCAAATATAAGAAAACAGTGGTCACACTCATGTCTTGTGTGGTGTGGCCCATTTTTTGTAAGCTCATATTTTTTGTAAAGAATGTAGTTGATCTCATGTGGCAACACCAGGAGACCTATTGAGGAATGTGTAGAGCCAAACAATGCAAAAATGAAGAGATATTTGATCACACAGGACTGACAGCCATGCAAGCAGCTGTGTCAGGCTAAATACTAATGTCATCTTCCTGCAACATGCTCACAATGACAATGTAACTATGCTGATGTCTGGAAGGTAATGGTCACCATTTTACCATCTTAGTTTAGTGCATTAGCATGCTAACATTCGCTAATTATCATAAAACAGGAAGTAGAACTGAGGCTGACAGGAATGTCAGTTTTGCAGGAATAGGGATATAAACCACAGTATTTGACAAAATAAAATTCTGACCTCATAAAGGTGCTAGATAAAAGTCACCGTTAGGGAGACATACATGTTTGTACCAAATTTCATAGTAATTCATCAAATAGTTAACAAAAATGCCAACCTGCAAGTGAGGGTGTCACCAAAGTCGGTAGGATTTGATCATCTGATGAATGTCTGTACAACTAATAATTGGGTTGATGTGTCTGTCTGGACCAAAGTAGTGGACCAACAGATAGACAGACCAACATTGCCATCCTTAGAGTCATGCCGCTTGAGAGTTGAACATTCTTTTCAGAAGTAAACAAAATAATTTTTTTACAAAGGCAAATGGGTACATCTGTAAAACTGCATCATGCATCAAAAAATCAAATCAAAGTAAAGAAGACTGCAGCTATTTTGGAAAGGGAAAGGAACAAAGTGGAGATTACTTCAGTTATATGGTAAACTTTTCTGTTTTTTCACCAGCAAGATGATGCAAAGTTGATTTAGTTGTAGTACTTGTAATATCAAGTACAACAGCTACAGCTAGAAAAAAGTAAAAACTGAAGACACCAATGTGGGTAAGTTGCAACTTAAGTTAGCTGAGGTCAACTAGTCCTTTCTGCCTCAAGAGAAAGTGACCTTGCTTTACTTAAAAAGAATAACAGTTTCTTCCCCAGAAGGGACAGCAGTAAGAATGACCTGTAGCATTCAGACACTACATCCCAGTTGACATCCCATCAGCACAGAGCATTACCAACTAAATATGCTGTCTCCAGTCAGAAGGAGAGGAATGAAGGGTGAAATGGCAAGCAGTGAGCTGGAGACAGCTGTTACATCCAGGCTGTGACAAAAGACTTGAGATATTTGGTTTAAATTGCATTGCCTATTGATTAGAATGACTAAGAATGTATCTAGAACAACAGCTTCTCCCTCAAAGTTGAGGAGCTACTCAATTGGAGCACTCCACAAGAGCCTCCTCAACAGAGAGAAGTTGATTGAATAATTCACAGTACTTGTCTGAGTCATTTTATTCCAACAAGAGTCGCAGCGGATGCTTCACCTGTTGCAAAGGACTTTCTTGGGGATATCAGGAAGTTGCTATGCACCTGTTTTTCAGCATCTTCCTGTGTTCAAATTCACGTCTCTCAGCCAGATGTTGAGCTGTTGTTTTTCGGCATGATATCCTGACTGACTAAAATAGAAGAAGTAGAATTATTAGTGTAAAAATAAAATCATGGGTATGTCAGCCAATGGCATTAGCAAACTGTCACCTTCTAAACCTCAATAGTATCAAAGAAATGTAAATTAAATTCTTGTATTCTTAAATTAATTTATGTGTATTTTCTGTCCATTCCTTACAGAATTTGGTGATGTACTGAAGACCTTGCTGTTAAAGACATTTGTCTGTTTGTGACTTTCCAGTTTCCAGTCGTCAGTCATGATGTGTGAAAAGAGACAGGAAACAGAGTGAGATGAGATATGAATAAAATATAGAGGGAGAGTTTGAAAAGAAAAAAAGAGGGAGGGATGTCACAGAGCATATAATGTGTGTATTCTTGGGAGCCCTTGAAGCTGGGCAGTTGGGAGAATATAAAACTGAATAGAGGAGTGATTAACAGAGGCAGCGGCAGCATGATAGATGTTAGAAAAAAATACGCCTCCTCAAACCTCCAGCTCCTTTGTGTACACAGAGCTTATCCACAAACACACACACAGTATCCTCACACTCCGTCGCTCATAAAACACACACACACTGAAACACACTTATCACAGAATTCACACTGTAATATACACAAATAATCATCCTTCAGCAGTTTAATGTGATATATATGTTGATCGCTCTGATTTGTATTTTTGACCTGTGGCATTGATAAATGAACAAACTGGACACAGTTTCCAAAGCTGAGAATCTATTTCTAACTTGAAGTTTCCACTGAAACGTCATATACAGCCAGAGCAGCTGCTGTGATGTGAACAAAACACACATAAATAGTAAAAAGTAAATAGTAGTAAAACGTTCTTTTTAGGTTTGCACACAGGACAAAAATGGGATTGTTCCTATTTTAAATAAGCTGCATCTCACGAGGTCAACTGATCAATTTTCTGTTCTTCAGAAACGGCCGATACACCATTTATAAAGCACTTGTTTCAGCTTTTATTCATCATCATTCTTATTAATAATAAGAATAAGAAAACAGTTGAAAAGTAGTTGCTGTTGTGTGTATTTCAGCACCACGGTGGCATAGAGACAGAGAGAGAGAGACGCTATTTATTTCAATAATAACAGTAGTACACTTTATTTCCATTTTACTAATCCACCTTCCTGAATGGAGTAAGTACACCTTCATATCCCTGAGTGCTACACTTCATCCATTAGTTTAATTTTCTGTTTTACAAAGACCAGGAAGAAAATACAGTCTTTTATTAATGTTGTATCCTATCTGTCCTCTCTTACTGTGTATATTATTAAAGGTGTGAAACAAAACTCCAATCAACATGAATTCCTACATTATGCAGTACTTTTGTTGTTGGGGTTTGGTTTGTAAGAAGAAACAAAATGCTTAATACAAGCTCTTAGAGAATAAATATATACAGTACCTCCTGTTCCTCTGAATCATTCAGGGGCCCCCCACCGACAGGCCCTTGCTCACGGCATGGCACACCATGATTATCCAGCCCAATGCAGATCAGCATATCATGTATCTTATTAGCACTTGGCAGCATAGCGGCTCCATGGTGAGCGTTTTCTTTATACTTTGCGTGTTCTTGTCATGTTCTCACGGTTCCTCCTGCGGTCTAAAGGCTCTGGGATTCAACCCCTACGTACCTTAAGCATAGACTCATTACCCTGAATATAAATAAGCAGGTATGGTAAATGAATGATTATGATCATAACTACTCCACAACAGCTTTATTGCACTCATTAAAGATGAGATTAGACATGATGACATTCACTTTGATCTGTACAAGATTTAGATAATAATAAAATAGAATAGAATACACAAACCAAGCACTCGGACAGCAACGTGTATCACAACACAACCACACAATCATTCATACACATTAATAACTCTCACACACACATACACACTGGCAGGTCCAGAAGGTAGGGGATTTAAGGCTCAGTGTCTCAGATTAAGTTGACGTCTTATAAAGCTGTCTGACCACTACTGGCGGTCTTTGCTCCTCCTCCACCCTCTCTCTCTCTCTCTCTCTCTCTCTCTCTCAGCCTTGCTCAACCTCTCTTTAACTGAATCTCTCCTTGCTCAGACCTGTTCCTTGTTTTCTTTTGTTTTTTTTACCTTTTTTGTCAAATTCAGTATTCGGTTAAATATGATCTATTGTGATGAAAGTCAAACATACGGTAATATTACCGCACCTTTTATCACACCTGTCTTTTACAAGTTGTGTTGTCAGTCTCTTTCCAACCTTCATGTAGACAGTTTATCCTTGGCCTGTGTCTACCTTTTTTTCTCTGAAAACCTTTGGGTTTTTGTGTGGTCACAAAAACAGAAATCTAGCTGTAACTGTTGTTCACCCTCACTCTCTTTTCCGTCTGTCTATCTCTCAAAAAATTTAAGCAAGACCAATTTTGAAGGCCAACACTGATATTTTTATATTCAAGCTGAAAACAGGTGATACAGTATATTGTCCTTCATACTAAGGCTCATGCTAATCTCTGTAACTCCCCGCTGACAGCAGCTGGTGACTTTATGTGTACTCAGAGAGGTACACATGACTCAAAGAAGTGCTGACAGCCTGTGGATCCATCCCCTCAGCTTACCAGGATCAATTCTACTTCATTACCTCTAACTCTGCATAAAGAGCAGCATAAAAACCAGCCAGCCTCTCAAACTGCCCCTAAGAAATTCTGTGTGAAGGCTAAGATGTGGAAATATGAAGCTAATGTATAGATTCCTCTTGTCAGGCTGATGTCACGGACTGCTGTACTTGTGCAATTTATGTATTTTTTCCACAAATAACAAACGGATGTGTTCCACAACTGACCGTATGTATGTTTGCTGTGATTCTCTTACTTTAATGGTGTGACTGAGGGCAACAATTATCTTAATGAATCTGTTGATTTGTTCTTTTATTAGTTATTAATTGTTTAGTCTGTAAAATGCCAGAAAATCTCTCTACTATAGGAAGGGATCTCTGTATGTATGTCTGTATGTATGTGTGTCCTTCGCGTATCTTGAACCGTTCATCCGATTGACTCCACACTTGGCGAGTGTATGGCTGGGGAACAAAGGGAGCGCTGTGTCGAATTCGGTGCAATTTGGACACACGATACTTTTAATATTAATAAACTTAGAATAAACCAGTGATTAGCGATCTACTCCACTCTGTGCAGGGGCAGGGCGGAGCTTCAAGCCTCTGCCGACTGACTCCTGCATGTCAGAGAGACCAGAGACGAGACGTGACACAAGTCAGAGAAAAATGCTCTAAAAAGAGAAAAGTAGACAACGAAAACAGAGCTTTTAATCAAGAATGGACACTCTTACCATGTGTCTAGACAGAAAGCGTAGCGTTAGCAGCACTTTTAGCAGATAAGCAGCAGCAGCAACAGCACCTACACAGGAGGTGTTCAGGTACATTGTTGAGTGTAGGTCACCCGTGTTTTGGAAGCGTCAGATGACTGTAGCTATGCTTGTAAAATGAAAGAAATACTTTCCACGGGCAGTTCAAAACCAGTGTGTCTGGTGTGATGTGCCAGTACAGACAAAGTAGCAGGAGCAGACATACCCACTCAAATCCGAACTGAAGGCACAGAAAATAAACAATCTTAGAGCCCAATACGATTAATCCACTTTAATTTAGGATACACATTATTTTATTACAAAGATATTCAATTTACATTAATATAAAACAGAAAAGAGCAGCTAATCTTCACATTTAAGTTGTTAACAACAGAGAATGTTTAACAGGTTTACTTGATAAATGACCTAAACAATTAATCAGGACATGCATGTGTTTGTCTCTTTTTGCCAGTTTTCATTTACTTTGAGTTTGAGTTGATTTATTTGCACAGGTTGAAATCAAACAAATACATACAAACAACCAGGAAAAAATCAATGCGCAGGGAGAGGGAAAAAACCTATTAGGCTTATTGATTACCTTTACCTAAGTAATATATATATATATATACATAAATATACAAGAAATACAAAATCAGACTATTAAGAAAATAATACTGCTTGAAATACTGCATAATGATGCAACCATAGGGCAGTTCAGCACATTTGCTGTGAAGAGGACTAGAGATGATTTTCTGTAGGCGTATAAGCAGAGAGTGATGGGAGCAGCAGCCATAACAGAATCTTTCTATGGGGAGAGGAGGATGCTGCTGCTCTGCTTTTGTTTACATACATTAAATGCCAGATGGCACAATTAAATTACATGCATTAACATTATGAACTATCACAGGTTTCAACTGCTGCCTGAAAATGTCAATGTAAAAAGAAAAGAAAAAAAAAAAGGCATAAAAATAAATCACTTTCTCTAAGGATTGAAAAGTTTTAATTTGTGGTCAACATAAGTTTTTGGAAGCTTTTTATCTAGCCTGATCTTAATGAAGACATTTACAGTTAACATGTTCAAATAATGTTTTATGTAGAAGCATGTTATTATTCTAAGATATTTTTTTCTGCATTCCGTGCCTAAATCATGAAGAAAAATTACTGGAAAAACCAATAACTGGCAAACATGTTTTACACAGGGGGAATAGATATGTGTGACAGTTTGTATATTGTACAGAACCATGTACTGTATATATAACCACATACCTGTATTACAGCCCGACCATATAAAATTATGAAACTTTCTGATCTGTACATGGTGTTATGACACTTTTACTCATCAGTGTTTATTTACAGCATCACTTGCGCTACCATTTTGTTGTCTGCGACAGAAATATGCTGACAGTGCATTCTAGCACTCCAGAGGAAGGTTGTTGATCGGGAGGGTCAGTTTTAGAAACAGGAACAGCACTGCAGAGGAGAATTGACAGTGACAACCTGATGTCTTGAAGGCAGTTTAAGATGAGGGATGAAACAAGCTATTGTCAAGTGTAACAGTGAGGTGATAATTAATTTACATTCATGAAAAAGCATATACATGATACATGGAGAGCAATTAACAGTTAAATGTTCCAGCACAATGTCATGAATAGAAACAGATGTCAGTGCAGCTATGCATGCAAGTACACTGAAGGGCATGAGGTAGCTTTGTGACCTCCACACTAATGAAAATCTTTGAGGTGGGTTGGCTGTTGATACTGGTAAATGAAATGTATGAATGAAGAATCAATTTACAGAAGAATCATTAATGAACCAAATGAAAAGAGGCAGACAACATGTGAATGTCTGATTTTTAATTAAATTAACCCTTAAATCACAATTTCTATCTAACCTGACTGAAATGAATGAATTTGCTTCTCTGCTTGTGTTAAAATGTTATAAATATACGGTTCATAGGATGTCTCTCTTTGCTATCCATGTTAAACAAAGGGAGTGAACACAACATCTGCTGCTGCTGAGTTTTAGTGCACATGGATAACACATTGATCTGTAAATCAAGTCACCACAGGAGCACAGGCTGCGTATACTGATGCACTATTTGCCTTTTTGTGTGTGTTCGCAGGTGGAGTCCAACTACCCGACTCTCTCTCTGCCTGTCTGACTCTCTCTGTCTGTCGTCATTCTTTATCTCTGTCTGTCTTTCTGTCTCTACCTGTCTGTCTTCCTGTCTATGCAGCTGTATAGCAGCATGCCTGTATGTTTGCCAGCAGCACCAGAAGAAGCATTATGGAAGTGAAAGAGCGACGTCCATACTGCTCACTCACCAAGAGCCGCAAGGACAAGGAAGGGCCGTACACCGGTGAGATAACTCACTCCGCTCACTCATTTGTTTGTTGGTGTATTTGTTCATTCACTTATTCATCCATTCATTCACTAAAATGCTTGGAGCTGGTGAAACTTTTCTCCTCAACAAGTAAATCATCTGTTGTTGTCCATGAATCATCTACCTCCTCTCTTACATACTTGAGAGCTTATATTTATGTTGCGTTATGAATGATGAAGATGTTTCACGCAACTGGAAAAAAAAGATTTTTATTACCCAAATAAATTTGTGGATCCTCCTCATTAATCAATGCCTTCTTGCCAGACATTTGGGCAATATGGTTGTGAAAGGCACCGACCACACAGACATATTGGTTTAGAATGCAAACAGAGGCACAGAGCTGATGTGTTATGCAGGGCTCTGCATATCTGGAGGTGTCTCCAGCTTTTCCTGCACTGACTGAGAGAGTTACTGAGAGATGATTCACTTTAAAGACCCCACTAAGACAGAGGCTAGGGGTGTTCTTACCTGCAAGTGGGATGATGTATGATACTGTGGGAACACTGTATATTACTTAAGATCTACTAAGAGAATGGCATTGCCCAAATGTGCGCTGCAGTTATGTATGAGTTTGTAGCTGCAAACTGTTTGCATTCATTGATTTACTAAGACATCAGCTCATGGTGCAGTCAGCTCCTGGACTGATCCAGGTACAGCCCTCCAGACGCACACTGACATGAAGGAGAGCCTCATATGCTGCAGGCAGCAGGATTTCTATGAGATCACTGTGATATTGATTACAAAATATATACTTAAGCTGCGGTTCAACTCCACCAGAGATAAACTTTTAGGCTACTATTCAAAATATAATATGGAAAATTATTATATTATAATATTTAGCATATATCTAAATATGAATATATTAAGAAGAAATAAACATGCTCATGGGAAAGAAAATGAAATGAAGTGACACAAAATGCAATGGGTCTGTCCAGGAGCAGCGGGTCTGAGTGGCAGTACAGAGTGGAGCAGGTGGAGGTGGAGATGATATGGATGTTAATACCCAGCTAAATTCAGCCAAACACTTATGTAAATGTCTTACAAAGAAGAAGAAGAAAGAAAGAAAAGTTTGGTTGCAGCCTCTAGTCACTCAGTTCAAATTCAAGTTTGATGAACAAGCAAAAGCTCCTCGTAAATCAGATGTTGTGTTGATTAATAAAAGCCTGTTTGCTTCACTTTTGTTTTTAATAATTGGTTTTCAGTTATATATGAGGCTATATTTTACAGAAGCATAATGCATTCAGTTCAGAAAAAGTGTTTAAAAATGCCCTGTTTTTTTTTTGAATGAACAAGATAATTATCCTAGAATTCTGAGAATAGTTTTCATGGACAAAAATAATTCTGAGCTGTTTTTATGAATTAACGAGATACCTCAAAATCCTGACTCAAGTAGTGTAATTACAGTGAGGACGGCTTCTGAATGAAAGATCCTGAAAGATACATACACACATTGTCTTCCATGTTCTTTCTGTATTGTTTTATGAACATAATGCATTGTACTTTTTTTCTCGTGTTTGACGTGTTGTAAGTTTTATTGTGCCAATAGGTTATCAGATAAATACTAAAGATTGCTAATCCAGATGTTCTCTCTAACAGTATTAAAGTCCAGTCATCCCGCTGTACCTGTTAGTGGAAATTGCAAACTCAAACAGCCTCTCTGTAGGCAGTCTGGTGTGTTTGTTTCATCTATTTTCAGGCTGTAATGAAACATTTTTGCTTGTCCTGAGGTGCCTGCGCAAAGTCAACAAACTAACAACAATACCATCTATATAAAGACACGAGCATCTCCCAATCTTTCAGCAGGAATGGGAGCTTCTCTCAGGATTGCCGTTAATTCATAAAAACAGAGCAGAATTATTTTTTAATTAAAACTTTTCTCAGTATTCTGAGATAATTATCTTGTTAATTCAGAAAAACAGGGCATTTTTTTGTTTCTGAACTGAATGCGTTATGCTTCTGTAAAATATAGCCTCATATATGACTGAAAACCAATTATTAGAAACAAAAATGAAGCAAACAGGCTTTTATTAATAAACGGTGGCAAATGGGGCAAATAAAAAAAATTCTCAAGTGAATGCATTATGCTGCCGTAATATTTAATGCATGTTTTAGGTGGTTAATATTTTTGTTCCACTCAACCAGCAGACACCACTGGTACTGTGTTTAACATCTTCTTATACCTACCCAGCTTCCAGAAATGTGAAGTCTGACTTTTATTGGGGACTTTTTAGGATTGTTGGATCACACCAGCGCAAAATTAAAAAAAAGAGATGAACATGTTGTAATGTACACTCATCATGAATGATGATTTTATTTATGTAAGTTTGATGTATGATTCTGTGCCTATGCATGTGTGTGTGTGTGTGTGTGTGTGTATGCTAGGTTCATCAGGGGACAGTGAAGACTGCGCTATTGGCTCCCACGGACTCCGGGTTCCAACTCAGAAGTCCTACTCCTCCAGTGAAACACTTAAGGCCTTTGACCAGCACCAAGACCAGACCAGGTTAGAACCGGGATTACACAATATAATAACAATATATTGTTATATTAAATCTATGATATTATTATAATATATTATAATAAATAACAACATAATAATATAACAACAATACTATATTTGACCTGTGTCATGGATAGGAGGTGTGCCCAAACATGTCTCTCAAATGGTATTTTCATGAGTAGCCTAAAACAGAAAAATGATTTATAAATATAATTTGGCAAAACTTGATTGGTACAGTATATGCACATTCCTGCTGATCATCAAAGGTGGGTTATTGTTATTGTTCTGTGGTTGTATTTTGGTAACCTATAAGACTCACAATAATTATTCTTACTTGATTGTTTTTTCATTCCCATTTCTGCTTTCTACATGGAAAAGACCATTCCAGACATTAGACATGTACCACTCTAACTGTTGTTAAAAAGCTAGAATATCTTCCATATTGATTGACAGTACGTACATTTAGTTTGGAATAGCTATGTGTATGTGTTAAGTTATTGAGCCACATTAGCTCTGCTTTATTCTCAGTGAATGAAAATCTACAGTATTTTGGTTGCTATGTTTTAGCAACCACCCTTGATTGTCCAGCAGTGAAAAAATAGCATGTGTATGCCACTTCTGTTGTTTTGAATGTTATTTATTTCAAACCATATGACTGTAACCCTGAAATGTCAGACCTTGTGTGTATATGCTAGTAGACACTCATCTGACTAGAGCATGTAGTTTATGTAAATTAAGAAAAACAGGTGGTACAGCTAATAGATCTGTCCCAGATTTTTCTATTTAAGAAAGTGAACAATTCATTAGACTGTTCATACAACAATATACATACACAGCTGGACTCAATGTCCCAGTTAATTTCCTGTTGTCCTTTTAATTACCAGTAATAACAGCTTTTTAGCCATGCTTGATCAGGAATTGTCTAGTTTAGCCAGCATTGATTCTTTATTTATGTTTTTTAATCATTATGATGTAGCAGACAATAACCACAATCAGTCCCTCCAGGAAATTGTGATCTTGCGATTGCAATAATTAAAGCAAATTCAAGAAATCTCCACAATATTTGTGAGAGCTTGCAATTTTGCTAAATTACCACAACTTTTCTGCATGAAATGGCTAAATCAACAGACCGCTTTTGATTTGGACCAATTGTCACATTTCATGTTGTGGTAACTTACGTCATTGCAGCATTCAGCGAGGATGCATTCGAGTGGGAAGGACAAATCTCATCTGCCAACAAAAATGATGCCATAGACGATCAAAACAATTCCCAAATGCTCCCAAATTCCCATTCAGTTAGTCAGAAGAATATGAGTTGATGTTGTTCAGACAGCAAAGATGGACATAATCTACATCAAACATGAAAATGGGCACTTTGAAAATGAAGCTATATTTTTATATTAATGGATTTTTATTGTAATGGCATTATTCACTGATTTTATTTGGTGCTAATGTTGAGTTGAATGTTTATTTTATAAAGGCTGATGAATGGAATCAAGGACAGTATTTTCTTTTTATATAACTTTGAGCCTATGGTTCTCATGTTCAAAATATAATTAAAAAAATAGCACTGAAATATGCAGGATGCTTTTTATCCAAGGAAGTGAGTTTTTAAAAGAATCTTTTTCTTTTGCTTGCAAATTCTGCCTATTCCCACAATTTTACTGCAACAAGAGCACATAAAACATGACAAATTGTATTGCAAATTGTATAGCAGCTTTAGAAAAGCTATTGCAAAATCAAACATTTCTGGCCGTAATAATCACAAAAATGCTCTGCATAGTCCTGGAGGGACTGCTTAATATGCCTGGCATGGTTAACAGAATTATTGATTAATAGCAGTAACCCTATATTTCTTGACTAGATGCTCAGACTGCATGCTATAAAAACTCACTTTCTGGCCTTTACACAATCCTGCCACACAGTGGAATTTCATGACATTCCCAACACCCATGACCCAATCAAATGACATCCAACAGTACTATAAGAAAATGACCAGTATCATAATTGGGTTTCTATTCCTTTTTCTATTGAATCTCTGTTTTAATTTGCAACATTAATCAGTGTTTCTGTTGTTAAAATGTGACATAATGTCAAGTACAACGTACAAACTCCAGTGTTAATTATTACTTAATGACCTTTAGTATCCGATTCCAGGTAAAAATCAGATTTGTATTCAAATCTGCTTTAGGTTGCTGAAAATTACTAGCTTTTTTCCATTAATTCCTAGGGGGCAAGCAGTGGAATACTTGAGATCTACAGTTATTGAACAGTAGCAGTTTCTGTGGAGACACATCACTCTCCACCATCTGCAGTCACCACCCTTGGCATTTTACTGTATTTGCTGACAACCTCACACCCTGTCCTGTTTGATCCCTAATACTGTACTTTAAACCGATTTGCTAGCTATGAACTCAACAAAAGGACACAATGAAGGCACACTGAATTCCACTGGGTTTATTTTGAAGAACTATGCTTTATCATAGTACAGCAACAGATGACTGATGCCTTGGTTGTTGACAGGTTACTGTACGGGACGACCAAGGGACACAAGGACATGGTTAATCGTGAACAGGATGATTACAACAGACAAGGTGAGTCCAAACACACCCACACATGTACAGACACATACTGTATGCTGCCCTTGCCTCCTCTGTTTGGTTTGCTGTGCACACTTAAAGCAATAGGACTCAACATTGTGAATCCAGAGTGAACTAATAGTGTTGCGTTGGTAGACTCACCATCAACTCCTAGAAATGTCATGTTTGTTGCTTCCCTGCTGTTTTTTTAACAGTAATTTTATTACATAACATTTCGTTCTAAATAGGTTTTTAAATATCATTTTTTTATTTAACTGTGTCTTCATTGTGTAATTGACAGGTTATTAATAAGATAGTTAGAGTTATAAGTGTATTTAATGTATATACCAAGCTGGTGTAAAACTTGCATTAAATAAAGTGAGCAGTCAGTCACACATTTAATTTAAATAAATGATCAAATATTTACTCATAAAGCTCACATGCAGTAAAGAAGGGTTAATAATCAATTAAATGATGCATGTCACGCTGTATATAATGTTAATTCATTTGATCACTTTGATACAGTTTTTTTACAGGCTGATCTTTTATATGTATTTATACAAACTTTTGAATTTTTGGAACCTGCTTAAAATTAATGGTCCAAGTATGCAAGGATGCTTGTCAGATGAGAGTGGAAAGAGATATACTGTATATGAAGTACTGTATGTCTGATGAAAACCATAGTAAAGCATCAGAAGTGAGGGTAAAATAACACATTAAAAGGAAACATGCTCAACCACAAAGTGCTTCTATTGTTCTCCAGCTCCAATTAACACAACGTCAATATTTGAGAAATGAAAAAATCATAATTACTCAATCATCTTATCGCCTTCGTTTTCACTGCTGGCCTAATTGGAGCTCATTTAAAATTAATATAACTTTTAATTGAACGGCAGCGCTCGTTATCTCTTGTTGTGCCATTAATTACGGAAAGCTTTTATAATTTCCCTTTTCATTTGCTGATTAAAGATGAAGAGGCACATACTGAGATTTTATAGATAATTTGTTTGCCTTCTTTTCATTTATATTTTAAAGGATTATCACACATGTAGTTTGAACCTGATTCCAGCCTATTTCCAGTTGATGTGAAGAGTTACTCCTGATGACTTGTGAAATTTAATGAAAATTAAAAAATTAAGTATTCTGAATATATAATCCACTCATGAAATACTTCCCCAGTTTGCATGTTTTCAAATATTCAAGAAGCAATTTTTTCGGAAATAGAGGAACAGCAGCCCTTCTTAAAAAACCCGTTACTAAGTGTAAACTGTACTCTCAAAAATGTATGAAAGGTCATTTAAAAGCGCTCTAAATCCTTGCATCTGCTATGCATCCCTTATGGTCCTAAAAAAATAAAGTAAAATCACTAACAATTTTTAGGAACTCTCAATATTATGAACAGTTTAGGAATTTAAAGATATCAGCCATTTTCAATAATTCTTCAGTCATTCAATCATTTTTGTGTTTTCAATGTATGTCTTGCATTTACATTATTTATTATTTAAAATTTTTCAACATTATTACACTCTTCCTCAGAACCTGGAATACGCTACAGAAAATGTAGAAAATTCTCCTATTTCTCAATAGGAATCAAAATGTGTAATATCTACATATATATTTATATGTAATATGGTAAACAACATAATTAACAATATACTGTCCTCACAATAAAATATGTTTAAATTCTTTTAAATGTGGGAACCATTTTTGTGTATTTATATACGTGTGTGTGTGTGTGTGTGTGTACTTCTATCATCACCTTATTAGTAAATATACGTAAATAGATCCATACAGATAAAATAAATACAATGCACAGATACAAATAAATAAATGAAAATGACTGCACAAAATGAAAATGAAATTATTCAACAACTTCAAATAAATTTGTAAAATCATTCATCTTCGATCATATAAACCATGAGAACACATTTACACTTACATACTGTTTGTGAATGCATATTTTTTTGTGGAATCAGATCAAAATGTCTGTTTCAGTTAAGTGGATTAATAACCACTGTAGTATCAATTCATTCTTTGTCATTAATCAACCCCCATCATCTCAAAATGACACTAATCTTTGAATAGCTGATGATATGATATAGAGTTGAATAGTTGATTACTGGTTCCACAGAAACCCTATAGGAATCCTATAGTCCAAAGTGTGAGACAGCCATGTCTCTCTTAATTGCAGAAATTCTGACCTCTTTAACATATAATGATCTAACATTATCACATATAACATTTCTGAAACTTTTTTTTTCCCTTGGTTTTGTATTCTTCTTGATGCTTCAAAATTACCTCATTTTCAGCCATGAATCCTTCATTTACTATTTTATTTTGTTTACAGTAAGCTTTATATATTATTAAATATGGAAATATATCTGAGCAGATGGTATAAGAGAATATATATGCATTTTGTACAAATGATTAATTTTGTGATGTTAAAGATGTACATCCTAATATGTGTTGCACCACCTTCATAGTCTACTGTATGTCTTAATCTTCCAGGCTTAAAGCTCTTGTAATCTGTCTCTTCTCCTGTAATGACTAAATTGGATTTAAGGGATCTAGTCAATTATTATTCACCTTCTCTGTCTCTTTGCTTGCTGGGCTGCTGCTTATGTTTTCTATGCTCAGAATTGTCTTTTACAAATTAATGTTTTTTGGGTGGTTTTTTTTCTCCCTTTTTCTGATTTTAATTATTGAGAGCTTTGCCACAGTTGTCAAAACCTGGGTCAAGTGTGACTTTTCACAGTGAATCAAATGTAGGCTTTTCTTCTTGAAGACTGTGAATGTATACTCGTGCATGTCAGGGTCTTTGTACACATTGCAGCTTCTGTCAGTGTATGTTTTCCTTTCTTACCTGAGATCCTTCTCTCCAACTTGGCAAGCTTCTTTCCTACACACTCACACACTCTCAAATACAAGACCAGGTGTGTCTGTGATGGTTAGGCCGTTACATGGAGTCAATAGTGTCCTTTAATTAAAACTCACATATTATTGACACAATTAGTCAAAAAATCAATTAGTCGATCAAATTAAATGACAGAAATTTCGCTAATTGATTAACTTTTGAAGTTATTTATTAGGGGAAAAGTCATGTTCTCTGGTTCCATCTTCACAAATGTGATTTAAATGTTTTTGTTTTTGGGTTAGGGTTAGTTGCCATATGTGAAGGGTTAGGGTTAGGGTCTGTTGCTATATGTGAAGGACCGGCCTGTTGCCATATGTGAAGGACAATTAATGAACAAAAACATGTACTTTCACATGGTCATCAGTATCTCTAATAACATTTGAATTTTAAAAAGATCCCAAAACCTCTATTTCAGGTCAGCATTTCAGTCTTCGTCAGCTGGGGATCTGCGAGCCGCCGTCACGCCGTGGCCTGGCCTTTTGCTCCGAGATGGGTCTCCCCCACCGTGGCTTCTCAGTTGGTACAGCCCAGGATCTAGATACCGACAGTCAGGCTGTGATGTCACCAGAGCGTGCCATGCGGCTGTGGGGCCGCGGGGGTCTGGGTAAATCATCTGGGAGGAGTTCCTGCCTGTCCAGCCGTTCCAACTCAGTGCTGACTCTTACCGACACCGAGCATGAGAACAAGTCTGACAGCGACAATGGTAGGACATCATCCTAACTTTCTTCTCTCTTTTTGGTTTTCTTTTCCTCTCTATGCTCAAAACCTGTCAGATGTTATTTTTAACTTCCTGCGTATTTATGAATGTCAGAGGAGTGGTTCATGATTTATTTTTATTCTGTTAACAACCTTCCTTTCTTGTATTGTGTTGTTTGGTGGTTTACTCTAGCCTGGGAACCAGACGAATTTGCAAGCTCATGTTTTATTTGCTCTGGCAGATGCGTCTGGCCCCCCTCCCATTCAGACAGATTTCCAGCCCGACTTGGCCGGGTTAGGGCCAATCACAACTGTTTATCTAATATGGGGCAGGTTTGATATGATGACTGTACAGAGGAGCGCTTTTGAGGCATTTTCGTAAACAACCAAGATGGCTGCCGCTGATGTGGAACGGTCTGTTGAATCCTCTATCACAACAGTATTAAACGAACTGGATGATTTATTATCAACACTCGTTCACAGACATATCAATGCTAAACCATCACAGCTCATTTGCACGCTGTAGTCTCTTTACATTTTTTCGTCGCTCAGCGCTATGTCACATGTTTTGTAGCTCTGATTGGAATTTTGCGTTCATTTTGGTCTGTGCCCTGTGATAATGCTCCTTGGAAAAATGAACTGAGAGGCTCCAGACTAATTAACATTTGCGAATTGGTCTGATGATGTCAGGCTTGTGTCAGTCACAGAGACACTTCCCAGTCTTGATCATGATAATCTGAAAGGATAGTTACAGCTACGAACGTTGTCCAGGGGCACCTTTACACTATTCCATGGTGTCTGAATACTCTCACATTTCTCAAATTAAGTTGTAAGTTTCTCTCTGATTCAAAAAACTTGATGTCTCAGGCACTTGTCTTGACATTGATAAAGATACAGCTAAGTGAAAATGACATTCTTCAACCCTTGTGTTGTGTTCACATTGTTCCTTGCTACTGTGGGGCCTTCAAGATCCCAAACAGAACATTAGGATTAGTAAGTCTGGAATCGCTTTCAATACTGAGATTGATTTCTTGATTCCATTTAAAGATAAAATTACAAAATATAAATGAAAATACAGAATTTTTACTCTTGTTTCTATTTTTATACAGGTGATGTTTTTTTGATTGTGATTGACCAGAACGATCTCTTGAGATGTTTTTACTACACACTTATCAATCTTATCATCTTCTGCTTTATTTAATCAGACAAAATATACATTTTCTATGGTATAATCCAGATCTTTATTTTTTCCTATAAATGAAAAATTAGCCATGTGATGCTCTCTCATGTCCTCCTGTGACTCTGCTGGTTGTTGTGTGTGTGTGTGTGTGTGAGAGAGAGAGAGGATAAGATACGCTGGCTGTTGTTGTTCCATCCTTGCTGAATTTTCTCATTGTTGTCTAAAGAAATGAACTACAATACATAAGCAGCAGTTAATGCCAGTGTGCTTTGTTAATGAGGGAACATTAAAACAATTGTTGTATTGTTTGAAAGAAAATGGGGAAAAAAACAACGCAAAGTTGACCAATGTTCTGATCACAGACAACTTGCTTTGGTGATTTCAGTGTTGGTTGCAGTATGTTTCAGAGCCAGCAGCTGTCTAACTGGAACCTTATTTTTATGAGTCTCATTAGTTGTTGGTTTTTTTTTGGTTTTTTTTAGTTCTTTTAAAACATAATAAAGAATCCTTACCCATGGTCTATGATAGAATGTCCTATCTCTGTGGAAATCTAATAGCTGTCATTATAGGCTGCTGAGTCTAAATTATTCTTCTGATTTGTAAAGCCATGTCATAAAGGCTTATTCCAGAGTAAAATTTAATAGTAATATTTTTTAGATATAAAACTCTGCAGTACATTTCATTAGCTAGTGAATAGGGGTTATATTACTTAATTTTGACGTTTTAAATTTCAAGTTTTGCACTAAGAAGCTGATATTTAATTTACCAAAATAAAAGAAACAGCCAAAAGAAAAAGGAAAACAATGGGACTTGGATCAGGACGACACGGTGAATCTCTCACAGGGATGTTTACTGTATATTGTATGTGCGCCCCCATACTATCAGGTGGTGGGAACTGGGGAAGTGGGCTGGTGGCAGCCAAACACAAAAGAATGTACTGCTAATTAATTTAATTAATGATCACAATTTAGCTGAGCAATCATTTGTTTCTTGTCTTTTGTGTGTGTTTCAGGGTCAGTGGGCACTAATGATTTTATTAGTGCCCACAAAAAGGAATATGTGCAACTATCTTTGTGAAGTGGTTCTTTGTGTGCCTGTGTGTATGTGTGTGTGCATGCATGTGTGCGTGTGTGTGTGTGTGTGCATGTGTGTGTGTGCATGTGTGTCCATGCGTGTGTGTGTGTGTGTGCGTGCGTGCGTGCGTGCGTGCGTGCGTGTGTGTGTGAGAGTGTGTGCACGCGTGTGTTTGCATGTATGCATGCACATGCACATGCATATGTGAAGCCATTATCCACAAGGTAGTTTTCCCTAACAGGTGTGAATTTCATACTTCATAAAGGACTTGTTTTTGATTTCAGTCGCACACAAGTACACACATACATACATATGCACACACATACGCTCAAAGAGAAATACACAGTATATTCATTAAGCCAGACAAACACACGCACACACACACACACACACACACACACACAGAGTGGGTTTTCATTAAGAGGTGTGATGTTGTAATTAACAGTGAGACAAAAGTGCTGAGTTGTTGTATTTCCTATATTAAGTCTGATAATGTTTTTATTAAATGGCATTATGCTGTGGATGTCAGAGCTCTGGAGGATACACTTCCCGTCTCTAAAAGTGAGTAGTCGTCAAGTTTTCAAAAGATAATTGACTCTTTAAAATGCAGCTGTGTGTGTTTGAGTGTGCGTGGCTCATTTTGAAAAGTCTTGCAAGAAGTCAGCATGCTAGCTCGCATTTGTGATTGTGAAAATGTGCAGATGTGGAAACGAAGTGGTTCAAATGCTAACACGCGCTCACTTGTGGGTTTAGTTCTATCAGTAGTAATATACTTTTTGCTCACACTTTGTGTAAGAATCATGTATGAATAACTAGGTTACTCATGTCCCCTGCAAACAGCATACCAACAGCTTCTCTGTATGAATGTTATAGAAAATACTAAAGGACAGGAAACAATATTTTTTCATGTCTAAACAGCTCAATATTTTTTAAATACCTGCAGCTCAGTACAGAACTGACAGACTGTTTAACATAAAGATGTCAGACACAGATGATCAGTATGTTAGCATCACAGAGAGAGATGTGAATAGCCAGCTTCCATATCACATCCTGAACATGATTAAAAGCAGGATAACACATAACAAGGAATAGTGTGCATGTAAAGGTATTAAGTGACAGATGATGTAATGACATGTAATGACATGTAATGACATCAGAAGTTAAGTGAAGTTCAGTGAAGTTATGTTTAAAATAATAAAACATTATTTGATAAAATATAATGATACAATACAATACAATACAATCCCCTCAGCGGGTGTCTCACCCAGCACACCAAAATATCCAGAAACTTTCATCCTTCGCTTCTCTATGATCAGTGTGGTATTGAATTGCGTCAAGAGGCTCCTCTGAGAGTAAACGTATGTGGTGAGACACTACTCTGCCAGCACCTCACCTTCAACTCTTCTCTTGTACTGCTCTTCACTCTCTGAACGGAATGCTTATTGTACTGTAAACGGCAGGCGATATACCCTCCGCTTAGACACTTATTGTTACTCGGTCCCTTGATACTGACCCCAGCTCACAGCAGAAAATGCGTGTGCACAGTAACTTGAACCAACTTCTGCTATTGTATCAGTGGCTTTGTTGACAGAAGAAGAGGGAGAAAGACTACATAACTGGGAGGGAGAGTAGAACGGGAGAAGAGAGGAAAAGATCAGAGCGAAGGAGAAGAAAACACAAGGCAGTTCAATGGAGATTTAGTAACTCAAAAGAGAAGCAGGGAAAGTGGAGAATAAAGGGAGAAAGGGAGAAGCCTCCGCATTATTTGCTCTCCTGAGAGGAAATATTAGACTTGAGACATCTGGCTGGTTCCCCAGAGGACACACACACACAAACACACATACACACATGCTGGCAGACGTAAACACTTTTGTGTCTGGACCCATGGGTGCCCAGCTGCTGCTTGCCCGGTTACTTGATATTGGTGATCTCAACTACAGGGACAGACAAAGGAAGATACATTTATATTTGTCATGAATTTACATCTTTCCTAAACACTCTGATACAGGTGTGTCTTTCCTTGAGAGAGTCCTCAGACATCACAAAGGTGATGCCTTTTACATTCCTGCTTCATTGGAATAAACATAAAAACTGGGTATCAAATGACAGAAATGTAAAATCTACTCATTGAAGCTAAATTTAAACCAAAGATATTCTATATTTATATTAAATAGGTTGAGGAGATAGTATGTCCAGCACATATGAGCTTAACGGATACAACAGATGTCTAGTTTTGTGCCATAGTAATGAGCTTATAATATATATTAGCTGACCCTTTTCTGTCCCATCTCTTTAAAATCTAGCTATGTCCGTACAAGAATGTTTATGTGTGAAGAGAGCAAGGCAGAAGGAATACACAGGGAGAGTTAGAAAGACACAATAAGATGGAGAAGAAAGGAAAAAGTATAGGAGAGATGGAAGCAGACAGGCGGACAGAGAGGAAGAGGGGTCTACCTCGTCTTTGCAAACCAGATTACTTTACTATGTGTCAACAAAACACTTAATCCATTTGGCATCTCTAAGCCGCTTAACACTATAACCTTAGCTGTTACACACACACACACACAGAATACTCACAAATATACTTATACTTAGTGATACGGCTTCATTTAAGCATGAAATGAACACATGCACTCAGGGCATGTGACTATTATACAAGTTATATAAAAATCAAGAAATAGTCATGTATATATTACATAATCTATTACACCAGAGTAGCTTAAAGCCCCTGAAAATTTGGCTTTTTCTTTTTACTTTTCAAAAAGAACATCTTTAGGTATTACTTATTAAGAGTTAAAAATGTAAATGAATTAGTTTCTTAAGGACTGTGTGGGTGTGTGACTAAAGCCTGACTGGTGCATGGATGTCATCCCCTTTTCCCAACTGAGCCCCTTAGAAGAGCACAGAGAAAAAAGGAAATGTGAAAAAATAGCCAGATTTGTTCTAACTTTGGCAAAAATAGTGTGTGTAATGTCGGACCCTATTA